>NW_017803976.1:1384045-1386022 GCF_001625305.1 Branchiostoma belcheri
TTTTACAATTTTCGTCTTTTTTCGTTTTGATTTTGGCATTCTACGACTATTGGTATTAGTTTTATTTAATTTTTTGTAACTTATGGTATTATTTTGCTCATTTTGCAACTGTTTTGTACGATTTACAGTATGGTTGAAAACTTTTTTTTTTGGAAACGGCCGAAAATTCATGCGCGCGCGGATGTCATCCATATAATCAATGGTTGTGGTTGGGGTATTCACGTCACATGACCATCTAGCCAAACCGTTGTTTTTCTAAGGGGGTCTCTAATTGGTTGATAAGATAGACTGATAGCCTTGTGTCCGTCTCTGTGACTGTTGACGCCATTTTGCTGATAACAGGACATGTGATCGGAGACCAGGTACAGTTTGTACCGGGCGTTGAGAGCCGTGCATCCGGCATTTGTCCGGCTGATTTCTAGGAACGATGAGAGAGAATTATAAAACCATCCACCTGTAACATGACAACTTAATTGTAGCTTTTAGCTAATTTGTCGAAGGCTGTATCAACGTTAGTTCAGTCATAAAGCTTTTGTTTTATTTAAAGAAACAATGATACAAAGGAAAGGACGAATGGAAATTGGCGGGCTACTCAAGTTGTGCACAACTTACTAGTATATTCTAGCCGCCACTCGTACATTGAAAATGAAATGTTTGACAAGTCACTAGAAAACAAGACAAATATGGCCAAATATTATGCAATGGCTTTGGTGAACGTGAGTCCGACCCCCTCCCCCCATGGAAGACAGCATAAAGAAAACGGACAACTAAAAGCGTTTTGTTGCTATGATGAAATCCTGTGTGTCTAACATGATTTTACAGTTGATATTACGAGAACTGAGCAAACTACCACGTAGAATTAAGAGTTAAACTCCTTTTTTATCAATTGACGCAAGTTAAAACAACACAGCTCTGAGAGCTAGTAAAATGCGAGTACTTGTAGTCATATAAGGCCACAGCAAGTAAATTTTATGGATGACATGCTCTGCAGACTCCAAATCTAATGCGAGCGGGCGAAAAAACAAGGTTCTTACATTTTAAAATTTTGACTCAATCATTTTGTACCAATGGGTTTGATTCAGTGGGAACATCACATATACACACTACAACACAGCCAGTACCACATATCACTGCATCAAAGTAAGAAACAAAACATTAAATCTGAGCCTTTTCTTCTTTCCTCTCTTCATAGTTATCTGCCATCCACCTTCCTGCATGGCAAAAGACATCTTTGCCCATTTTCGGCATGGTGACCACTGTCAGAAGGCAACAAAATTTCTTGTTTTTTTTCTTCCAAAATCAGGCGAAAATTAATGCGCGCATTTATGTCATCCATAAAAATTACTTGCTGTGGCCTAAGTCGTGAAGTCCAGCCACACACGAAGTTTAAGGCCTGACGAGGCGGGTAACCAGCGCTCTACTGCAGACACGCCGCTGATGGCAGGAGATAAGACATCTCCAACAGGCAGGTCAGACTGCACAAAACCCTTACAAAGATGGGGTTTGGCCCCTCCTTTAGGAAGTGGGTTTCAATTCTATACCACGACATCGCAAGCTCCGTGTTGGTGAACGGCTCCCTATCGTCCCCCTTTGCTTTGACGAGGGGGGTACGGCAGGGATGTCCTCTCTCCCCACTCTTGTATGCGATCTCACTCGAACCGTTTGCAGCGACAGTGCGTAAAGACCCCGAGATGTGCGGAGTCAAATTACCAGGTGGCTACGAAGCCAAAATGTCGCTGTACGCGGACGATAACTCTGCCTTCCCCACATCAGACAAATCGATAGTGAGACTCTTTGACCTGGTTGACCTCTACAACAGGGGCTCTGGTTCTAGGTTAAACTTAGATAAGTGTGAGGGACTATGGCTGGGAAAATGGAGACATAGACCCGACAGTCCGGTTAACATACAATGGACATCGGGGTCTATCCGTCTACTCGGTGGAACCTTCGGGAACATCGACATGCCTGTCACAAATT
>NW_017803976.1:1388153-1396165 GCF_001625305.1 Branchiostoma belcheri
AAGGACTATGAAATTGTCTCGCCGGAGTGTGGGGAACTGCGGATTTTGCGATATAACTCTGGAAGGCATGATTCGACGTCCATGATTTTTGGCAGGCAGATTACCGCTGTTGAGGCCGAAGTCAATTACAAGTTTCGGCTTCGTAGGGGGTCCGTGCGTCACGTTAGTGCACCTTTTATGTTTGTGGCTTGTTAGCAAGATAACTCAAGTATTTGTAAAATGTTGATTATAATTCTTGGTGTGGTGCTTACTATTGTCGGGACCAAGGTTAAGTTCGTTACTGAGCTTCGTGGGGGGTTTCGTTGTGACTACAGGGGGCATTTTGTTAATTTTTCTTGTGAGCAGGATAACTTTTGTATGTGTAGATGGAAGTTAATGAAATTTGATAGGCATGTTACTGTGGTGGTCTCCAAGATTGAGTTCAAAGATGAGAGTCGTGGAGGTCGTTATGTCCCCGTAATAGGACCTTTTGTGTTTAGAAATCCCCCACCTACATCTGCTTGGAGACAGCCGACAGCTGGATATAGCCGGGGAACCCCATAATGGGATGGGATCAAATGACGTTACATTGAGGGATTGTACTATAACTTCAGCAGGGGGAGGATAGGTTGGACATATGTCAGGTTATTTTCTACGGCCACACCAAGTAATTGCTATGGATGACGTCCACTGGAGACCTTAAATCTAATTACCTTAAATTTAAGGCAAGCGAGCAATAAAACACGAAGGGCCGAAAAACGAGATGCCTAGATTTGGAATATACTAACTGTAGAAGTACAAATGTTAGGACACAAAAGAACACAAGAAACAAGTCTTCTATTTGTCATAAAGACAAATTAACAAACAGCAGTAGTCACCCTGTTCTGATTCTTCCTTTATCACATCTTCTCTTATTATATTTGTGGCGCTGTCGTGACACTTTTCAACACAGTAAGAATTTCTTGAACGTTTTTTTTTTCAGTAACAGTCCAAACAAATAACGTAGGGGGGGGGCTAACACGGGTGACGACGCATCTGTATAATCTGCGGCAAACCGTTTCAGGGTGTTCTGTACCATAAAAATAGTACAGAGATTCTTTTGTTCTTTAGACCAAATTGATTATTAAAAAGAGTGAAGAATACGCATGTTAATTTCTCTAGAACGATGTACCTCTGACGAAGACATGAGATCTCCGACCTCTAGTTCATTCATTAATGTGCACAGATTGTCTCACCTTTCCTTGGCTTTTCTTATTCATTTCCACCCTGCTCTTTCTCACTTCTCAAATTGTCGTGAACTACCGGTATCCTACCTTCCCCAAATGTATCATCCTATATGCTGTCTGTTGCATTGTTATGAATATGATATGACATGTTTTGCCTTGCGGATAATTAGAATGTGGAGGGGAGTTTTTCTACTTTTACTCTAAGTTTAGTAACGGTTAGGTTTTTTCGTCTGAATTGTTGTGGTCAAACTGTGAATGGGGCTGCCTCTCCGCCGAAAGTTCCCCAGAGCCAAACAGTTATGTAACAATTTGGAGAAACTGTGTCAGTGGAAAATAGTTGGGAATTTATGTCGGAAAATATACGTCTGTCCGCCACTCAAAACAAATACAAGTAGTTCCAAAACCAATGGAGCAGTAAGTTTTGGGGTTACAAGAAACCAACAACAGTCTGTCGGACTCTGTCCATAACATAATTTATAAACACGAAAAAACTGCTCTAACTTAGTCAAAGTACTTAGAAACGCCCCCGGCCCCCCTCCCCATTCTAACTTACAAAAACAGCCGGTTGAAAATCGGGCTTGGGTGTTGGAAATGTTTTCCTTCCACGGCGTCCGATATAATATATAACAAGAGTTCCACGATCTCATACCTTCGCCAAATGATGTTAACCCTTCCGGTTGACGAATTATACAATTTTAATAATCGATTTCGCAAATAAGAGCGTCATTTGCATGGATTACATCAGTTGATCATATTCTCCACCCAATGACAGCCTCATCTTAACAAAATAGGCTATTGTAGCACTTCCTCATAAATTATGCAAATGAGGTCATAATGTGAATAAATTATCTTCATTGATATTCACCTTCTCTTAACTTCCAAATGCGGCAAGTATGAAATTCCCAGCAATTACAACTATGAAATTATAACAATTTCCCATTAATTATTCAAATTAGGTCTTTATTTACATAATCTATAACCTCAGATGTTTTTCTCGTTCTCAATTACATGTCACGAGTGTTTCATAATCCTATTATCAAATGAAGCAGATTTATAAAATTTCCTCATTAATTATGCAAATTAGGTCCTGATTTGCATAATTGTCATCTAATTTTGTCAAGCATCACTTCAGCTACCTACATGCCAAAAATCATGACAATCCGTCAACCGGTTCTTGAGTTATCCAACTTCGGAGATTTTTCAAGAAATGCTCCTGCAGTTCCAGAACAACCTGCTAGGGGGCCCAAACTCATGTCACTTCTTCCCTACCCCAAGAGCTATCTACCAACTAAAATTCGTGACCCTAGCTTGTCTAGGTCGCGAGATATCAAAACCGGAAGTTCTGCTGCAGTACCAACAAAAGCCGCCAGGGGGCCCAAAATCTAATCATTTCTAGGTCTCATCAAGACCTACCCACATACCAAGTTTCATGACAATCCATATTAAGGTTCTTGAGTTATGCTGTTCACAAACAGACAGACAGACGGACAAACGCTACTGAAAACATAACCTTCTTGGCGAAGGTAATTACGTTCTAGGCACGGCGAGACTGCAGCGTATTCGCGTTTGTAGTTGACTGCCCTGGGAAAGAGACCGCATTTTCTCCGCGCAAAGCACACTGGGAAGAGCCAACCATAGTATCCTGGGGACGAGTCGATGAACGATGAAAATTTGAGTTTGAAGGGTGAAAAAAAGTTTTGAACGATGAAAATTTAAGTTTTGAAGGGTGAAATTTGAGTTTTGAAGGGTGAAAAAAAGTTTTGAACGATGAAAATTGGGTTTTGAAGGGTGAAAATTTGAGTTTTGAAGGGTGAAAATTTGAGTTTTGAAGGGTGAAAATTTGAGTTTTGAAGGGTGAAAATTGGGTTTTGAAGGGTGAAAAATTGAGTTTTGAAGGGTGAAAAATTGAATTTTGAACGATGAAAAATTAAGTTTTGAAGGGTGAAAATTGGGTTTTGAACGGTGAAAACTAAGTTTTGAAGGGTGAAAAATTAAGTTTTGAAGAGTGAAAATTTGAGTTTTGAAGGGTGAAAAATTAAGTTTTGAAGAGTAAAAATTTGAGTTTTGAAGGGTGAAAAATTAAGTTTTTAACGATGAAAATTTGAGTTTTGAAGGGTGAAAATTGGGTTTTGAAGGGCGAAAATAGGTTTTGAACGGTGAAAACTGACCCGATGAAGCCTTGTTGAAGTTGTACCTTTGGTCTTTCGTATCTCTGGTATACTATCCCTTTATTTCGGCCAATTTCTACTATTTTTCCAGCGATCCGCGGTGCCAGGTAGAGGCTAAGCTAGACCAGGCTGGACTATAATCTCCAAGCAGATCATAGGGTGGCAAAAGACAGTATCAAATTGGCCAGGCAGTATCCATCGTATTGGTCCCTGTCTGGCCAATGGATGCTGCCTGGCCAATTTGATACTGTCTTTAGATCTGCTTCAAGATTAGCTGGGCTACTGATGTTGGGGGGAAAGACGTTGCCGGGTCTTGGGGAGGATTCTTTGTACTTCTCAGTCACAACTCATTTGTTGTTGTTGTTAAAGTTTAACCATTTCCATGTTTAATGGTATAAGGGTATAGTTTGATGTTGCGTTTGAATTTGATGCATGCGCTGGCTAAAAATGTAATTTTATCCTCTGACCGGTGATAATGCAATATGGACCCTTACACATAACGTGGTTTTGTATATATAAAGGCCATTTGGCCGCAACTTAAAACATGTACAATTGTACATTCATTTTACCTGTACGTGACATGCAGTGACAGTGTTAATGACGGTTATTGGCGTTTGTTTCCTCCATCTTCCTCATCGTTTTTAATTTTTCCCTCCTACTGCGAAAAATCTGTTCGTTGCGAGCTCAGATGAACCAACAGTATCGACCCTATTTGGCAAACGTCTATTTTTAATAGCCCCATATTTGTGATGTGTCAGCTATAGGTGAATGTCTCCAGGCGGACAGGTATCTGTCTGCAGCTGATATCGTCTGATTGGCGTCTACAGCCGGTGTGCATGAACACATGTTCCGGTCCGTTCCGTATCACTGGTCATGTCAGAGATAACGGGACGGTACAGACACAGTCTTCTGTTCACCAAGGACTTCTGGCGTTTATAATAATAACCTTTATTGTACATTCATGCCCTATCGGGCTAAGTACAGGTCAACAGATGAAATAGGGAATATACATGTTTATAGTACAAACAGCTCTGAAACTACTCTAATACAGAGGTTCGGCTTCTTGTTTCTTAGTGATGTTAAGAATATAATTTGAAATGGGTTTGTATAGTACAGAATGATCAAAGCGCATAAGAAAGATAAATTTTTCAATATTAGACAAGTATTGGAAGTATGGAAACGTACTTGTTATATATCGAAAAAGATCATTTCTTTCATTATTATATAAACTGCAATCAATAACAAAGTGGGCTTCATCTTCTACTTTGTTTGAGCTACAAAATTGGCAGATTCTTTGCTCCAGAGGTGTGCGGTTGTGACTTCCTGTTTCGATGCTGAGTTTATGACAGCTGATTCGTAGTTTGGTGATGGTGGTTCTTTGACTTTCGTTTGGGATTTTAAGATAATGTTCTTCATTATAAGTAGATTTGAATAGTCTGTACATTATATATATAGAGAGATCGTTATATTATGACTCAAACAAAAGCCCAGAACGCGAGATATCAAAACTGGAAGTTCTACTGCAGTGCCAATGAAAGCCGCCAGGGAGTCCAAAATCTTATTATCTTTTTGATAGATCAAGACCTGCTCACCTACCAAATTTCATGACAATCCAACCATAGTAGTGTCTTGAATTATCATGATAATGCAAACATCACCATTCATGGAGCGGACGGGTTTTCTAACAGTCCTTTGGGAGTGTTAACAAGTTTTATGATTTTTCTCCCAACATCTGCTTGAAGAGTAGATATGAGTCTCTAGATTGCCTATCATTTTCCACTGCCAACATCTGCTTGGAGTATATAAGTGTCTCTAGATTGCCTGTCATTTTATACTGCCAACATCTGCTTGGAGAGTTTTTTCTCGACCTTTATTTAACCTCGAAGTTAACTGTCGGCCGGGCCGTTTTTCAGGTGTTCAAGGGGGAGGTCAGGGGTCACATAAGCTCTAAGTACAAAATTTAAATTACATAATATGCTGTAAGTTTGAAATGTACTGTCAACTCAATAAATAGTACATTTCAAACTTAGTAGCTTATTGCAACATGTTTTTAAACGCTGTCACTTGGGGTGCCTTTCTTACATTTGGTGGTAAATTATTCCATGAGCACATGGAAGTGTCTCTCTCTCGTTTCCTTGCCATGAGTCAACCTCCAGTCGGTGAGACCATTACCAACCGTCCCAGAGGAAGGCGTGTGCCGACATAAAGAGTAGTGATGTAAATAAACAGACGGGTCCACCAGAGGAAGCCGACCTAAGCGCATTGCCGTGCGCAGATCACGCGACTTGCAGGAAACATCCCCGGATTACAGACCACTAGACCACTACAGCTTCCTGAATTATGAGATGAAGCCGACATTACTGAAGGACCTCAGACTCCCATGAAGCAAATTGTTTCTAAGCTTTCTGACGGAATGTTAAATACTTTTCCATAATTGGGTACAGGAAGTTAGTGGTACGGGGGCTGAGATTGGAAATAAGAAAAATAATGGCTTTTGGACGAAACATCCAAAATGATCCCTCCTTCCGATCCCTAACTTTGACGAGATCAACTGTGATAATAGTAGTTATGTTTGCGAAGAAGAATGTTTTTGTATTCTAACGATATAATCTCCAAGCAGATGTTGGTATGAAAGGTCGTGACAATTCAATTTTCGTCCATGATGGAATGTGTGAATGTAATCAATTCTAAGAGAACCTCGGCGACCAGAAAACGTTATGATCCTCTATCCAAACATCTGCTTGGAGGTAGTATTCTAGCATTAGCAACAGTGGATGGTAGACGAGGTTATCTAGCCTCTATCAGGCTTCGGGAGACGGCTGGAAAAGAGTAGAAATTGGCCAAATAGAGAGCTAACATGCCGATGAAGTTGGTCCGCTAGAGTACACTTTGCCGCACTCCCTGCCGGACCAACTCCCTTGGCATGTTATCTCTCTACTTGGCCAATTTGTACTCTTTCCATCCGTCTCCCGAAGCCTGGTAGAGGCTACAGGTTAGTCTGGAATCCATCCCTACGAGCTACTTGCCGTACGACGGGGAGCACTAGAACCCGTAAATATCTCGTAGGGATGGATTCTAAGCTACTTGAACCAGTGACATAAGTAATGTAGAAATGGGATGACAGATTATGCAGATCATGACTTGGACTGTCTCTTTCATGAATTCAGTGATATCGTGTGGTGATGCTATCGTTGAAATGATACTATATATATCATCTATAATCGTTACTATATACTAGTACCCGTAATAGTACTACGAGTCCAAGCAGAGGTTTGGGTTTGGGCTTATTTTTGGCGTGTTTTTAGGCTTTTTCATTGGGCTTTCTTTTTACACTGCTGGTATCTTTTTTTCGCCAACCCAACGACACAAGTGCAAAAAAAGAAAGCCCGATAAAAAAAAAACACGCCAAAAATAAGCAAAACCCCAAACCTCTGCTTGGAGCCTACCATAATAGTGGGATAATCCTGTTACAGGAAAAACAAACACCACTGGTAGCTTGCAGGAAATGTGGCCGATCATCCAGGTATCAGGCTGTAAATACGGAGTACTTAGGACATCCATTAAGGTAGCATACAACCCGGAAGCCACCATCGCTGTCAGAATCCGTCAGCATCGTTCAGGAAAATCAGGATCCCGCAGTACATATCACATTGCAGACCGACATGGGAGACTCAAATCCTGTAAGAACGTAAAGGGAAGTACAACATTGTTTGTCGCACAGTCAGACTATGTTTTCTGGTGTATACAAACGGTCCTTTGGCTGAATATATAGTTGCCCATTGTCAACTTGGCAGTGATGTAACTTCCATAGCAGGCTTCATGTCTTGTTAGACGCTATTTACTGACTATACACTGATCAGCTTTCTGATTCAGTGCTAGTGGCTAGGCTGGACGACATTTTTTTTTAAGAAAAGACCGGCGATCAGAAAACAGAACACCACGAACAAGCCAAAAAAGGCCCTAACATGAAGCCTGCTCGCCAGCCCAACAAATTCCATCCTAAGTTCTCCATGGGAATACAGACAAAAAGAAAACTACTTTCCTTTTAACATCACAAAACCCACACATTACAGAAAAAGTGGGATCATTCGTCTTCCACTGTCTCAGAAAAAGTCGAACCCAAGGCATTTAGTGTTTAGTAGTTAGAGTGGTCACATACTATATTGTTATCCGTTGTCCAAAGCAATTATAGCCTAGGGCAAGAACTTGCATTAAACTTTCTAATACATTTGTATCTGTATAGCCGGTATAACCGGTATAATCTCCGAAAGGTGACTAGCGCTAATGGACACTCTATCTGGCCAATGGATACTGCCTTTCCACCATATGATCTGCTTGGAGATTAAGCTCAATAAGGGTACACGGTAAATCAGGGGATCACCTGGTAGTTAGCTGGTAATTAACATTTCATTGGGTTTCACCATGTCGTTAATCGGTAATTAACTCTGTATAGGTCCAGGCAGCAAATTAGCGGGATTTATGCATTAGACAGAAACGTCGCCTGGCAACACCAATTACATTTTTCTTGGTCGTTTGCCGCGGTTGAATTGCGGAGTCTCTTTTGCGGCTGTAGCAACTATTGTTCTCTGACAGATTATGGCAATCTCGGGTGACAATGGTACTCTCTCTCTCTCTCTCT
>NW_017803976.1:1396204-1428955 GCF_001625305.1 Branchiostoma belcheri
TATATATTGTGATTGTTTCTACATTCTTTTGAAGTTTCAAAGAGGGAGTAGTTCCACCTCAATGTCTGCTTACCACATTGAAGATCACTGAGACACATTTGATACAAGGCGCAGAAAAAATGCCCTATTCTTTCATGAAGAGACTATTCAACACCCACAACAGTGTGATACAATGTCTCCTAGAGTCAGTTTACCAGTTAAGAAAGTTTTTGATATACATTAATTGTTGTGGTCTAGTTTATCTATGTATGTCTGTAGCGGTGCAATTTTTCTATGTTTCAGTGTTATAAAGAAATTCAATTCAAATTCAATGAAATACTAGTGTCCAAATGAACTACATAGTCTACTCATACTATGCGATACAAGAGACCAGCGAGGCACACCGATTCAACCAGAACTGTTCTTGTACCATTGTTTGAAAGTTCTTGACAACATTGTTCTGTTACAGGAAGGCGGGAATCACTCATCTGAAGACTGAGCAAAGTGTTCCCTGATGAAGGAACCCGGCGAGTTCCTTTTCCCGACCTAAACAAAGTCACTACCGAGGTTAAGTGCAACAGTCATTAGGACAAACCAAATTAACAACTTGTTCTACGTAAAGGCTGATTTTTAAGGCTGCGATTTTTAGACTTGAGTGAATCACCAAGTTCATTGTATATACACATGTTTCTGTAACAAATTGTACGTTACCAACGCCCACCGGGGAAGTTGATATTTTGTAGATAAGCATGAAACAATGAATAAATCTGATATACATGTACATTTGTCGAACAGTGGCTGATTTAAGTCAATATCATATTCGCTCTTATCTTCTTTTCGTAAAAAGAATTATTACTTCTTAATCAGTTCATATTACGCTCTCTCGATCACTTCTTTTCAAAAGTCGTGAATTAAAAAAAACCCCAAAGTACATGAAAACATCATCCATTCTGGCTTGTTACTGATAGCATCATATTGCAAAGGAACATGAAAGATGCTCTGTATAGAAATTATGGATTCTTGCTCTGGGGCAGAGTGAATGTTTCCAATGTGTGCTCTACAAGAAAAGTAGGAAGGTTTTATTTTTGTCGCGGCCACGTTAGGAAAATGAAACGAGAGCCAGGCCCGCCAATGCCAATCTCAACTAGTCCGTATGAGACGGGTTATCACTGAGAGGGGAAGGGCAGTTGTCAGCTAGGACCGTAGTGGGTGGTCAGGACTAGGAAGGGAAATCTACTTTACGTGTACCGTCCGAGAATCAATTTTTCTCGGTCCATCCATCTTGGTAGGGTCTCGGTCCGGCGCAAATGAGAGAAACAGACGAACCGACACGACTTGGGACGTCCTGTTGGTTAGGGAGTAACAATCTCCAAGCAGATCTGTCTGTGGCAGCAATACAGTATCAACCTGGCAAGACAGTATCAAATTGGCCAGGTAGTATCTAATACGTCACCTGAGGCAAAAAGCCCGATATCTATCGATAAAATGTCTAAAACACGTCAAAAAGAAGCTGAAGCCAAAACGTCTGCTTGGTTATGGAGTACATAGACGTTTTCGTATTACATTGTACCTTTCCTCCACTTGGCCAAACAATGGCCCATTTTTAGGTACAAACTTTTTTGAGAGTTTACGATGTTTGTGTGCGATATCTGAGAGCTGGAGATTTTCCGGAGTATCAGCTTCACACCTTCACGTTGGATTAGTCGGAAAATTACCGGCTAATCCCACATTCAACACCGGGATGATCCAACATCCATCATCCCATGCAAATGACAGTTACTGTTGTGTAATTTCTAGATGATGACAGAGTATTTTTCCTTCTGATTGTTTCTGGACTGGCTTTTGGAATCGTTGGAAACAAGCTTCGGTATAACATCGATATCGGACTTCATTGAAAGGTTTTAAAGCTGCTCTTAAGAACATACAATCTTTAATGTCTGACATATGACCTCTGACCTCCACAGGAATAACCGACCTTGACCGATCAATGACTTTTGAGTAACGGACAATGATTTTGATTTGTTCTCTACGGTTTTGTTTGAGATTCTAAGTAATCTCATGAATTTATTTTGTATAATTTGGTTACCTGAGTTATTTATGTTTTACATACAATTCTCTGTTACTTCTGTTATGTGTATGTTTTATTATTTCTGTAAACTGGGCCCCACTGAAAATCAACTTGTCAAAGCTGAGTTGGGCTACCCAGGTGTGTGAAAATGAAATAAATAAATAAATAAAAATCAGGTTTGTTTTTTTTTGCCTCGGGTGACGTATTGGATACTGCCTGGCCAATTCGATATAGGGCCATATAGTCTTGCCAACTTGATACTGTATTGCAGCTACCGAATCGTGTCGGCTCGTTGGAAACAAGCTTCGGTAGATTCTTGAATCGCAAGGTTCTTGTGATACCGTAGACACCGTGTGCTTGACCGTGAAATTGGCCGTGTTTTTGTTGTAATGGGTCCACACGTGGGACATGCATCAGCTGTTCCACACGCTGTGGGAGTGATCCTGTCCAACTTGTTACTCCGCTTGACCTCCTCACCTGTGTGTATAGCCTTAAACTCTGGGTCCTTGGGAAAGTAAAGGGCCAAGCTCTATTCGTCTTAGTTTACACGTGTTCATGTGAGGTAAATTGCAAGCGCGAAATACAATTCACACAAAGTTTCAAACTATGTTTGCATATCACTAGTAAAACAAGCCTATACACAGTCAGCTCCCATCATCGAAATTATATAGATAGAAGTACTGTGATTCAGTACAAATGTATGCGCATCACACGTCATCCAAATAAAAAAACAGACAACTTACATGTACAAGGTATCGACTCTTGTTATTCTAATAGGTAGATAACTTCTCAGACTATTACAGCCGGACTTTCTTTAGATAGGGACCAGGGGGAGAGACGGCCCGCAGTAGTGACAGCGCCCTACAGCGTCCCTCCCTACTCCCACACTGGTCGGTCTGCTCGGGACAAGCGGCGGTCTCTCTGATCTGACCGTCAGCTGCATGGAGCCTGGTAACTTGTCATCAGAGTGCGGCACGGGAGGGTTTTGGTAATTTTCATTACCTTAGCGGATAGCAACCGTTGCCAAGGCCCAAAAGCAGAGAATCATGACTGAAAGCCGAGACTTATGTTTTTCAAACTTTTTGGTAGCGTTTGTTTGTTTGTATGTATGTGATGTTTAAAATTTGTATGAATTTACGATTTCCACCCTGCGTCTGCTTGGAAATAACTTTTTAGCCGTTAGTTTTTGGCAGTTTCCTTCCATGCCACGCAGAGATCTATCCACGGCTATGAAAGTTCAATTTATAACTCATACTCATATAGTGTTAGCTTTGAGACAGTTAGATGGCCCGTTATCGCTTCTTTTATAGAGTGTGACTGCGCGGGTTTGTTATAAGATGCTATTCTTTGGATGGATGGAGTTTTAATATGATCCGTTTAATGTATTCGCACCGTCTTTTCAATTACACCATATCTATAGATCTTACTGTAAACTTGTAATACTAGTATAAACCGCGTGCTGTAGTATGATTTTGATGCTGTATTGTAACGTGCGGCGTATTAAATGTCTCGTGGTTTAATGTCACATGCAAGTCGTAAAAATAGGCTGAATCTGAAAAGTGGAATGTGTACAAATTAAAAGTGAGCCAAAAGTGGGGAAAGTTCCGCCCTACCATTCGGGTAGGGACAAACAGCCAAACTTGGCGACTTGATGAGAGTTGGAAACGGCGCCTTACATGGCCAGACTTCCGTTAGGCCACGCCAAGTAAATTTTATGGATGACGTCCTTTGGAGACCCTAAATCTAATGCGAGAGGGCGAAAAAAACAAGAAGGGCCCTAAAACAAGATGCCTAGATTAGAAATATACTATGAGACGACAAATGTTAGGACACAAATTGAATGAGGTGACACAGTGTAACAAGCAAGAAGTGTAACAAGCTCATCGTTAAAACAGCAATAAATCAGGTGGAACAGCAGTTGTCGTCCTGTCCTGTTTCTTTCATCACATTTTTGCAGCCCTGCAGAAACAAAGCATAAAATTGCGGCACTGTCGTCACTCTTTGGTCATAGTTACAGGAAGCGGAATTTCTTTTTTTTCTAGGAACAGGCCAAAATCAATGCGCGCGCGGACGTCATCCATAAAATTTACATGGTGTGGCCTTACAGCGACTACTGTACCTTCACTGGCAATGAGAAATGGACGGACGGGTCAGAGGGTAAGAAAATACTTCATTTGTTACGTCTTCGCCAATGACCTAAGTCCCTATGCCCACGGTTCGCTGATTGCGTGTCCAGGGTGTCTTCGAGATGCCTTGACATGCGGCATCTGTAAAGTCATTGATCACCGCATATATCGAGGAAAAAAATGCCAATATCTATCATACAATAAAATAGTTTCCAACGACATGCGAGGTCACCGTTAAAAGGCTTACAAGTGCTGACAGAAGTTAGAATAGATTAATTAATTAAAACTTCATTTTGTAGTAGAATGTAGTTTGTGTAACAGTGAGAGAATTGAACTTTATAGACGAATAACATCGATGTTTCCCCACTTAACACACCCAAGTAATACACTGACAAATTCACTTTTTTAATGAACTTAGACAAACCATCGATCCTTAAACTTGTATGTTCTTATCTTTTCAACATCACAGAGAAGCGAAGAGAAGTCGAAATTATGTAACAAACTGTAGTGCTAGTACTAGATTGATCTTGTTGTGTATATATTTGTGTATTCAAGTTAACCTTTGTACCTAACCCAGTGGGTATGTTTGTACAATAAAGGTCTTCATTCATTCATTCATTAATATCATGGCAAAACCATTGTGGAACTTTCACATCTTGCTATAGCTAGCTAGCATTCGACCCAGAAAAGACGTCCGATACAATGTATATACATCCAAAAGTTTGAGGCCATGCCGACACCTCATTAATATCCATTTGTACGGTACACGGTGTCACGGCCAGCTCAGCCCTGCTCTACAATGATATCATCCCCGTGATTACACAGATGAACAGCAGATGCACGTCTGGCAATGACAAAAGATGAGGCTCTGTATGGGGGGTAGTAGATTACGAATCACGCAAAATTTTCACCGACGATTAAATTTTTACGAATTAGATTCTACGCGTATACGCTAGATTCTCAGACTGATTACAGATAGTTACGCGTTACGTTACTGATTACGATGATTTTGGAAGGCTGCCTACTAAAAACTTAAAAAAGGCTTGATTATGCCTTACGAAAAAGGGCATGCAGACCCTGAAAGATCTCTATCCAGACCAGACTTGACTTTGCTCTTACATCACGGACGGGTGGCCACGCGCATGCATGAGCCGTTCTAATTGGTTCATTGGTTCCGGAAATAATTTGCAGGACGAACCTCGTTGATTAAAGAGCTTTTCCTCTAATTATCTGCGTGCAAATTGGCCAGACCGCCAAAGCAGGACAAGGGCGAAATTCATAAGTGAAATGTCGAACGGCGTTTAGAAACCATAAAATTAAGCGACATTTGGAAAAAACAACGTACCCGTGCACAAAATAATGGAATATATGATTATGAATTAACATTTATGTTATATATGTATAATTATTGACTTTGATGGCTATTTCGTTTGATGTTATTTGATACCATTTCACTGATAGCAAGGCGGTTACTGCATGTTGTTACTTCAAAACTATATTGTAACTGCAAAATATATTTTGCGTGTATAAAACCCATAGAACCGGAAAGCGTTTATCAAATTGATTACGATATTTGTTGTAACATCGCTGTAGCAGAGATGGAGCGCCGCAGGCCTCTGCATAACGCAACAAACAATTTTCTGCCGTCTGCATTGTTTATTTTTCTTCTCCACTTTATATCCCAGTCGATAACTCAGTTAACTGTTGGACCAATGGCAGGAGAGGGAGTCGGGAGGAGGCGTGGCCGGTTCGTGTGAAACATCATCCCCAGACCATCTGGGTTACAACCGCGAGAGGCGCTCACGTTACAAGTCATTGCCCAAAAATAGTCTCCCATACATTCGGCAGATATTTGCCTCCATCCACGACCAGACAGTGACGTTACCGGTCAGCGGTGCAGAGTACAGCCGAGTCGGTTGAACTTCATTCAGGAAAAAAAAAGTCTTCTGCTGCGTTGTCAAGGAGGATTCCCGGCGCCGGGACATATGGAGGGACAAGAGTGAACCGGTCGGCGGGCCTCATCTTCTAGCGGGAGCGAGAAGCTACAGGAAGTACGCGCTGAGTCATTCCGGCCGAGGAAACTCTAACTTGTCCCGTCCCTGAAGCCCTTTTCCCTTGTTCGGAGGCTTTACTTTCAGTGATGGGGAGGTTTGGAGGAGTGTGGCTGCTGTCTGCCGTCCTGTTACAGGCTGTTGTCTCCCAGGAGGAAGGTGAGCTGACAACAACAACAAGTTACAGTAAGTTTCCTGGAAATTCATACACAGTGCAGTGGTAACCGACAACGTCAACACATCGTCTGTCGCTGGGGAGGGGAGCCGTTCACTTTTACACAGTTCCCCACATTAGCTGCTTGATGTATTGAAACGTCCATACTCCATATTGAGTGCCTTAGTGGAGTCGTCAATTTTATTGTAAAATCCATATTTATATTTTCTTCCACGGTCAGGCAATTATAAGAAGCACGTCCCACTCCGTGTGTTTGTGCGAACTTTATGTAGACCGTTATGTCGGTGTGTATTCCCGTAATCGTGTCACACAGCACTGGCGCTTGTCTGTCTGAACTTGAAGGACCTTGCCGGCCTGAGTGAGGGGATTATACACGCCGGGTTGTGCCGGAGGAGTTGGTTCTCGGGGCCAGCTGTTGTTCCCGCGGCGCACATTTACCATGTGTAGTGCCGTCCGGGTCAGGGTGCCGCCGGGGTTAACAGGGCACCGCTATGGGAGCGCGCGTCTCACCCGCCCAGCGCAGCGACAACTTTACGACATTTTATTCACGTCCACCGCATCAAACTAGACCTCACGGTTATAGTTTTATGATCCCTTTGATCCATACTGTTAAGCTTTTAAAAACAACTAACTTTTGTAGGGCTATTCAGTCTAAAAACACAACATTTTTAGCTGAATCTATCTATGATTTATACGTGGTGTCCAAAGCATATAATAAATCGAGTGCTCTAATAACTAAATTACTAATACGGTTACGATATATCATTTTGCACCACGAAACGTGATTTATATCAAATTCTTGTCATTAAGAAAGTGTGGGAACTTTTGTGATTGTAGTTTTAGTGTTTAGGAAACCCTGTCTGTTGTTTTTCTAACAAGTATGATGCACGAGCAAGATAACGGTTGTTGAGGTACAAGTTCTTTGTTCATTCAGTACATTTTATTTTCAGAGATTAAATCCTCATTACAGCAGTGTTTGGATTTTCTTGAGGTTGTCTTAAGGTTGTTGAAACAGCCTTGAGAAAGGGCAAGTGTACCACATCACCCACACCAAAGAAACCTTTTGAAATAGGAGTCTTAAGTCTAGTAATAACATTGGACTTGTGTACTTGGTTTCTCCAAGGAGGTCTTGGCCACTAGTAATAATCTAAGACCAGTGACTAGACTAACAGAAGGGTCACAGTCTGTCAGGCCCCTTCAATGTAGCTTCAGGTATCAAATTTGTTATATGTGGTTATACATGATAAGATTATAAACTTTAACATTGTAAAAACAGACAGTGTGGCAAGTGTAAATATAGTAAAAACGTCTCATTCAAAAATTAAGTTTTTGGACATACAATATTTCATTTAGTCATCCAATAACCATTGTCAATATATTAATCCAACACTGCAACAAAAATCACATCCAAAGCATTTAATCTTAAATTTGCAGTATTACTGGCTTGAGACATAGAAACATCACATGATGAGTACATGTATGTAAACTACAAAGCTGTTTTGATTCAGCCCGCTAAGTTCAAGTTGACTCACAAAGGAAGGCTGTACAACACATGGACTTCCTCAGCGGCCTGGTGTTATCTAGTGAACCATTAGTAGCCGTTACCCAAACAGCGCCCAGTCGATCCCCATTCCATTACGCACCGATATCATCGGTATCAAAATATGTACATTTCCACCCGGTGCATTCCTGATGAATTGGGCTGTATCCTCTTGACTTCATTTTGGACACATAGTCTGACATGTAGAGTAGAGTAGAGTAGAGTAGTGTTGCTCAAATTACTCCAACAATGAAAAGGAGATATTATTTCAGTAAATAGTAAGTGTTGATGTTACATCATTTGGTCGATTTACTGTTGAGTATACCTTGCACATGTTGTCTTCTCGTGTAACGGATGTCGGAAAGGTTTAGACAGTTAGAACATTCCTGTCCTATTGTCATACAGTTGGTAGGAACTCTTGGGTCAGGAGGGTTGTACTAAAAAGACGGAACTGTTAAGGGGATTTCCATTAATATTAAGGGTGGTGGTGGGTGGGTCAAGGCATGTTTGTCTATGTCAAATTTCCATGTAATAACTATATAATACAATGTGAATCAAATTGCTTTTATCCTGCCATTTTAAAAAGCTTCATCCTTGCCAGTCCCTGAATAGCCCTAGGCAAGGTGCCAGTTTACAGCATAGAGATATTCTTTTATTACGCGGAGTTGTACTTCTATCACATTTACTGTACAACTGAGTCTATGAAAAAGGTGAGGTTAAGTGTTCAGAGGTGAAGCATAACGCTTTGTCGCTTTGTCGATATCTAGCCAGAATGTGTGTGGCATAACCATAGCTTGGGGTGCAATGTGGCCTTGAATTTTTTTCCAGGGAAAAAACACCAGGGCATGCCTGTGTGTATGTACAACTTAACTTATGTTGAAAAGGGAAAATAAGAAAAAATAACCTCCCCATATAATAGAAGTTTATTGCAAATTCGTGCCCGGGGGGGCTAATTGCAAATTACAAACATAAAAGGACAATGAAACGTAGTATAAAATAACTAAAATCTACATATTAAAAGGTAGTTGTCTAGAGCTATAGCTATGTCTAAAACTATGTCTAAGCGGTAAAATGTCCCACCTTTTCCAAAATTAGTGGGTTTTGGGAAGTTAAAAGAAGAAAAGTTTTTTCTTTGTAAGTTTAGTAAAATTGGGATAAATTGTAGAAGTTTGAATAGTTAACTCATTTCGAGCGTTGCTATGAAAGGAACAATTTGAGATAATTAAAACAAAATTCTATGAAAGATTATGTTCAGGACTATACTTACTATATATACATCTTATCTACTGTTTAGAGTGATTACTAGCACACTCCCTCTTGAATATTATAGCCCTTTTGCATTCACCTCACATTCTCAGTTTTGTGGTTGCAAATTTGAAGTTGTCAATTTATTTCCATGTTCCAACCCTCCGTTTACTACATATATATCTGCTTTACTCCAGTCCACCAGTCATAAATAGTTCCATGTTTTATTTATATTGTTATATTATAACTACCAGATGGTGCAAGGAGGCTCTAAAGCTGCAGAAATACACCTGTGAGAAGTTTCATGGCTTTGGTTTGACAGATGTAAGCTGTTACACTGTTTTCCCTTGTTTTTCTTGTTACCAAGACTGCTAAAACAAGTGAAGAAAGTGCAAAAGTTGCAACTGTTATGAAAACAAACTTGACATTCCTTTTATTTGTATAAAGAAGACTCAAATGTCACTCCCATGATCTTTGTTATTAAATTATTGATAATAATACTTTGAAATGAAAATGATCACTTGTACTAGACTAAGACCAACTTGGACCAACAGATACAGGTGCAGTGGAAATATTGCATGTACCCTTACTATGTACCTATACTATAGGATAGAATAGTCTGTTTTGATCATAATACTTCTAAGTACACATACTTTATAATAAAATGTCCTCCCCTTATCTCTCACTTCAGGTGAGGATAGTTTGATGTTGTAATAAAATAGCTGATAATGAAGACTGGGGAGCCAAAGGCACAGACTTTTAATACTCATTATAGTTTTATAGATATGTATTATGTGTGGATAGAAAGGCACAAAGTCAATGTAATACATTTGTATCTTCATGATTTCGTGTGTTGAAAAAGCAAAAAAATTTTTACTCTCAATCTTTCAGTGTTTTGAAGTGTTGAGCTGTGAGTTGAGAGAGGTCATACCTGAGTTTGACAAACAGCTCACTGACCAGACTAAGTGGAGGTTAATTGGTTTTCCTTTTGAAGGAACAGGGCTGTCAGAAGCGGGTTGGAGGAGGTGAGAATTGTCATTGGACGTTTCTGAAATTTAATTGAAAGGGTAAAAATGGTAGGATTTTTCTCACAATTACAAAGATGTGCTGTTTTAAGAAGTTATCGTTGAGATTCTGATAAATTAGCTGATAGAAAAGAAACTAAAGCGATGCCAAAAATGACAAGAACTGCTAGAGTATACTACAGCATACATTGATTTTATTGCAAATTGTCATCCACCCCCCCCCCAAAAAAAAATGTCGGCTAGGCCATTTCTTACCATGTTTGAAGAAAAATGACATATTTATTATCTTTATCTTCGTCTCATCCCAAATGATGGTCCTACTAGCCGGATTTACTTTGCTGCTTCTTTCTTTACCTGATGAGCTTGTCCAGCTCTGCTGAGCCATGATTGGATGACAAATGGGGGATTTGCCTCCATTTCTCCCAAAGGCTGTCATGGAAAATGGCGTCTTTCTGGGGCTTTAGCTGAATATCCAATCATTGGCCTGGATTTGCTTTGTCGTTGGTGACAAGGAACAGGGAATTTATGACCATTTTAGTCATCAGGTTCAACAGAGAGTACTCTCTGTTGAACCTGATATTCATGGCCAATGTGAGACAGTGTTCTTGTAGGGCGTGTGATTATAATTCAGTTTTCAGATTTATCTTGTTTGGGCATACCATCCTTTTTTCATGCTGGTAAAATTCCTTGAACATGAATGGACAATAGATTCTTGCCATATTTCTTCCATATTTGTCGGACAATAAAAAAAAAACTTTGTTTTTTTCTAGTAATTGCATACTACATATGGTACATATTATTTTTAGGTGTAGGTGGTACGGCTTGGGACAAGGCCATTGAAAATCTTTATGGTCATCCCCCATGGACTGGAAAAGTGTCTCTCGTGACTGGCACCTTGCCATCCTAGAGTTAGGATGATTCAAATTGTGTTGTTATGTGTCAAATTTAAAGTTGTTTTGGGCACACACATACAAAAGTGTTTATGTGATCTTGTGTGAAAATTAGCCACACTTACAATGTCTCAGAACAAGGATACACATGATCAGTGCACTCCTGTTTGTTTATATGGATCAGTCCCACTTAAAATCTCTCCTGGCAAGAAGGGCTTCTGTACTACTTATTTCCTGTCAGACTAAAGTGTGTTTTTGATCCCTTGGGCCTCTGATTTCCAGACTTTTGCAAACTTTCTTTGGAATGGGCGGCGACCAACCATATTCATCCTACTTTTTGTAGACAGTCTCTTGTTCATTTCTGTCTCCTGTCAACACACAGTGTTTACATCTTGTCACCTTTTATCTATTGTCCTCCATTTTATCTTTTGTAACAGCAAAGGCAAAACCTTGAAAGAAGGACAAAGGAAAAGGAGCTTTATGTATTGGGTTGTAATGAGTTCAGTTGTATGCCCTCCAGCCCAGGAAGACTAAACAAACAAATTACAGAAGAGGAAACTGGAAGGAATGATCCAAGTCAGAAGGACAGGCAGACTTCCTCATCAGAGCAGCCCAAACCTTGCATGGTTATTGGCTGACATCTGGAGTCTATATTGGATCTGTTCCTAATTACTGTAGGAAGCATTGCTCCTGATGCACTCATAAGGGAAAGGGACAGTTCATTTTGAATGTCAAGGTTCAAGATTTACCCTATAATAGTGATGAATGGACTTGTACTGATGTTTCAATCCTAGTCCTACAGCTTTTTTATCTAGAGAGACAATAAGTAAAAAAACAACAACTCTAGACCGAATATAATATTACATATATAACATAACTTCCAAGTAGAAACTAAGAAAGCGACAATGCTTCTATTAATAAGAAGTGCAAAGAGGGGAGACTGTGACAGCTATTCAGTTTTTTTTTCTGGAAATACATAAAATTCTGCTAGAAGAGATTGTTCACTTAAAACCTGTATCGGATTTCTAGGCTGTAGATTGCAAATTTTTTTCTTGTCACATAGAATGGGTTGTCTCTAGTGGTCACTACATCCCTGACGAAGGCCATAACTTGTAGTGTAGTACAAGGTGAGTATATACAGACCCTTGTACACTACTGATGGATATGACCTAGTGTGAACATGTGTTTCAGTTCAACTATAATCTTAAAGTCACAAAAACAGCTTGACTTGTGAGATACCCTACTGGCAGAGATGTCTTAAAGAAAACTTTGCCCCACTCCTTCTGTTATTTTGTCAGGTGGCACTTGTTTAAGACAAGTTGTAGTGTTATTGGATTTTGCTCTGCGACTCAGTACGTGGCCTGAGCATCTTGTCTCGAGTCAATAGCTCAGGAGATGGGAGGGAGGGAAGAGAAACACCCATAGTTATTTATCAAAGCTGTGAACATGCAAATAATACATTTCCTACTCAAGCATCGCAATAGGAAAGACACCTAAATTTTAAACAGTCACAACTTACAGTAACAATTGTATAACATTTTGTTCATTAAAGGGAGATTTAAACCTTCAGATAGCCGAGCATTGATTTGCTAATTGCAAAAAGCTCAGGCTGGCTAAACCTTCCCGCTTATCTTACTAGTACACAATAGGGCATGCTTTATTGGCATCCTCGAGTCTCATAAGGGTATGATAATGGCTTTGGAAAAGACCCTGTGAAAAGATTAGGACCACAGGCTCAGCCCCATCATTACCTTGAACAAATAAATGCTGCCAATCAATTCAGGCTCCCATAAACCCAGCACAGAGATGCTTCTGTGTACTTGGATAAACATGTAAATTACAGGGAGGTATCTCCAGCGGTTGTTGACACTGAGAGCAGTATCAAGTTGAAGATCATGTGTGATTCACCGGTGCCCTTCTTGAAGTTCAACAAAGCCTGTCACCCCACTGTTCTCCACCAATCACAGGCAAGCTCTCAGGAGGAAGTCTGTACTTTGTGGCTGGAGTGGAAATATGTTCCATATGACAGAGAAAAAACATCAAAGAGCAGCAAAATTAATAGCTGATCATAAGAAAACATGTTTAGTTATCATGATAATTAACTTTTAGTGCGATACCGGTAACCTTGAAGTTTTCCAGTGAGGAATTAGAGTACAGAATTTCTCTCATCAAATATATTCTGCTGTCTGACAAGTCATTTAGGGAAGTCTAGAGCAATTTTTTCCCCAAGATTTATGAAGTTCAAGTTAATGTTACTGGTTAATGGTATCCAAATGGGCTCTACTCATTTCACCACTTGCCTCAATCAATGAAAGGTAGCTCATGTGGTAACTACATTTATGATGGCCTTGGCATGTCTGTATACCTGGTGTACGGGTGTTCTTTGTTGTGTTTTTTACATGTTAGGTACATGTACTGATAAGTATGGTAGTAATGGTACCTATTTGGGTTAATGCGATTATAATAGCCACAGTGCAATTATATGAAGCAGAAACTATATTCATTACATAGAATTGCATTGTATGCGTAATGTTAATTGACTGTAAAGTATACAGATCTCCAGGGGGAAAAGTTTATCCTTTGCAGTCTTGAAGACTGTGACTAGACACTGAGTTCATCTTTGGAATGTTGGCCAATTCCCTAACCATCAGGTAATTCCACAAAATCTCCCCCAGTCAACTCCTGAACTCTGGCAATCCTACAGAAATCCCACCCAGACGTGAAGTCCTTTGAAGTTGTGTCCCTACCTGGGGGAGGGAGGGCAGAGGAAAATCCCAAAGTTACTCCAGAGCAAGGGTGGGCCACTGATGGCAGACAGCTACCTTCTGTTGTTGATTCCCTTACAGCAGGTCCAATTGTCTCATCCAACCCTGCATGTATACATCATCAGGCTTCTTCATGTGTATACAGATAGGAATGTAGGAGTGGGAGGGGGGTGGAGGAAAATAATAAATGGTATAGCTGTTGATGGAGAAATCACAAAAAAAGAGAAAATTCTGAAGTATGAAAAAAATTATTTGCCCAAACAAGAGAAAAGTAAAGCCTTGGAATGTTATTTTGAGCTGTGATCCAAGTACAGCAATTAATTAATTAATTTATACTGGTAGATTAACCATACACATCAACTTGGCAGTAGACTACATGTATGATGTAGTTGAATGTGCCAAGCATTTTCTGCAGCCTTTCAGGAGTTTGTATAGGGCACTGTTTGTGAATGGTACGTTCCAGGACTTTAACAAGACCCCATGTGCCATCTCTTCCTGAGGCCTGTTTGGCAAAGTTCCAGGACCAAAGGCGAGACTTTTCCGTAGAAGGATTAAAATTTATCAAAATGTGGCATGTAATAGTTATGCAGTGAGACAAGGTAATTTGGTGGGGATATCCGGATGAAAAGCAATTAAACCAGGGGTTAAATAGCTCCCAGTGATGTATTTTACACCCAAGTAACGACAGAAAAATTATGAAGGTGCTGCACAGGAGAACTGGAAGCAATTTGGCTGAGTAGGTTTTCTTGTTGGCATGTCAGGGGAAGGGAGCACCCTGGTTAATTATTTCTGTGTGGAGAACAGAGAGGAAGGGAATTGGTCTGGTTTAATGGCACTGGTGTTGCCAAATGTTTGCTTTTATTTTGGGAGAAAGAGATTCTCTGGCCAACTGTGGGGTTATATATACACACAGGAGCAGCCAAGGTTTTAGAATGATAGTATAAAATGATCCAGATTTTCCTGGGGATGAGAACATCACTTTTCATAGCTCATTAGTATGGAAAAGTTGTAAATTGACGTGCTCTATCGAAGTAAAGCAGAACGTTGTACATCTAAAGGCAGGGAAGATATGGATCGGGGATTAATTTAAGGGATCAGCACACAAATTGGTTCTCTGCTTAGCCTAATTGTGTATCAGACGGGCCTTGAGTTGAATGGTATTTGAGAATTGAGCAGGAAGGTAAAAAGTAGAATATAAAACTTTCACTGAAATGAGAGGACAGACAAAATGACATAGACATTTAGTTGCGGTTACTAGGAATGCTTCTTGCAAACATATATTGCGAAGGTTTTGTTTTCTGTTAGAAAGTTTCTGTTAGAAAATGTTTTGTATATTGCTTTTACAGATATGTGGCCTTGTAGCATTGCAGGGTAATAAAACTGAAAAAAAAACTGTTTATTTTGATTAGTTAATGCAAGGTGGTTGATGTATTTAGGGCATCAGTGTAATGCCCTAACCCTCTGCCCTAACCCTAACTTAACCCTAACCTTACCCCTAACCCTAACCCATTTTTATATATGATACAGACATAATATATGTAGTGTAGTTGTGGTCACTATCAGCCTTGATATGTGCCTTATGATACAACAACATTTATGGTTGTTGTTTGAATGTATATGAGATGATTTCAACAAAGCAACCTTGCATACAAAGCTGACAACAACAAGGTAGATTAACAGATGGATCTGGCAGGTATTCACACATTATAATGTATCATAATTTAGTTGGGGCTTTTCAGGTTGATAATATTGACAACCCAAGGTCCCCAGCTGGTATTTAGGTTGATATCTATTAGAGATTTCCTCTACTGACATGTTTCCTGTCCTCTTCCCACCTCCTTAATTCATTGAGAAAGCCTGTGGAAACCATGTAACTGGGTCACCCTTAAATAAACAGACTTATCTAGACCCTGTACAAAAGAATTGTGTTAATTTCTGATTTTGGTCATATAATTAACTAGAAAGGGCTCTCTCTTTTTTGAAAATCTGCTGGCTGAACTATGGGCTAAAACGTGTACATTGTACAGTATACATTGCTGGTATCATTCTTTTGACATTGTACCAAGATATCAATGTATATTTTACACCTACATGTACCCTGGAAACTATAATGCCTGCATAAAGGATATAAGCACATGAGCAATAAATATAGAATACAACACGGGATATTCCGTATCGCCTGAGGTATCGGCCCGACCGCGGGTCGGATCGCCCAACGGCCGCAGGCCGGAGGACGATCCGACTCGCGGGAGGGCCGTGACCGAGGGCGATGCGGAATATACCGTGTTGTATTTTATTTATATCATACCCACCCAAGAAAACACGCCTTTCAATGCAAGATGAGCCAAAAGTTGGTGCCACTAAACCCTCAAATGCAACAACATCAATTCCAACATCCGGATTCTGTATTCGAATTTTTGAAAGGGGCACACGCGGTTAGGGCGAAACGCGTTCGAATCGTTTTATGGAAGCCATGGAAGCATTCCGGACCGGGCCGTACCGTAAAGTACGGCCCGGTCCGGAACGTTATCGAACGTTATCGCGGCCTGGGTATGATATAATGGTAAGTACAATGTAGATGGCCCAGTTTGTTGATGTGTTTGTAACTTGTAATGAAATAAGAGGTCCTAGCCTATGAAGTGATGAACTTTTTACATTAGCATTAGGAGGCTTTTAAAGCACTAGTAAATAGTATCTATGTACATGTATGAAAGTAATGTACATGAATATCAAACTGTGTCTTTCAGCCAAAGCTACCAAACTCTCTAATTTGTCTCACAAAAAAGGTTCTGTATTAAAAATTACATGAAGGTTCAGAATCCCTGAACCAGGAACTAATATGACATTCTTTTGAACATAGTAGATGAAGGAATGTTCTTTGTTTGATTTTTCATCCAGTGTCCTTTTACGATTGTGATGTGGATTACAGTAGAAAGCACAAACTGTTTTGTGTCATTTGACTCGGCAATGCTGAAATAGGGACCAACAGGTTAAAGCAAAATATTTATGCAGACTTGGTCAATGACAGATGTACTGGTTTAACTTTCAATCTCAATGTATCACAGCTGTATCCTTTCAATTATTCTGCTTTAAAGAATGTCTTTTGAATTGTATTCCTGGTCCATGGCATTTTGTCTGAATCATTGGTATTACCAAGTGTTACAAAAATTACGAAAAAAAAAGGTCAAAAGAATGAAAAAAAAACTGTCAATCTGGTTTAAACAAGTGGTGATTTAAAGGAATAGCTTGAATAATAAGTCTATACTCTCTATACTCTCTATGTGGTACTCTCTATGTGGTAGAATGTCTTTTGAATTGTATTCCTGGTCCATGGCATTTTGTCTGAATCATTGGTATTGCCAAGTGTTACAAAACTTACAAAAAAAAGGTCAAAAGAATGAAAAAAAAACTGTCAATCTGGTTTAAACAAGGGGTGATTTAAAGGAATAGCTTGAATAATAAGGATGATGCATTTCAACATGTTTTTTTACCTGAAACCAGGATGGTCTATACTCTCTATGTAGTAGTCTAAAATTATGCATGACCATTAGGGACTGGGGTAAACAGACAGCATGGCAGCTTTTGAAAAAGACTTTATTATCTGTTACAGCTGTTTACAATAAAGACGCAAGGCTTCCCATGGGGAACTACAGACACAAAAGTTTGTCCCTTTTCTTTGGTGTTTGTCTTTCCGCTGAGTTTTCCTCTAATCTAATTAGGTGATCTCTGCTTGACATCCAATTAACTGCAGACAAAAGGACCTGATTTATGTGTTTTTCTTGTCAGGGAGGTGAGAGGAGGTGTAGTTGTGATAAGTAACAGAAAGAACAACAAAGGGTGTGAAGTGCTAAGGGTCTGCACACTTTGCAGCAGTTCACCAAATACTGAGCTGTTTGTAAAGTAAATAGGACTTGATTAGGTTTCTAGGATAATCCTTTATGCTACCTTGCAGTCCTAAGGAGCTCCATGTAGACTGAAATACTAATGGGGAAATACTAATAATTTCTTGGTTAACAGATTCGCCTGCTTCATTTTTTTCTGATTTGCAAAAAAAAAAAAAATTCAGAATCAACTGCAAAATGCTCATATTTTGCCCTGAACAGTTGAAAACAGTCCTTTTCTTCCTAGTTGTTGCAGCTATTCCATCTTTCCATGCAGTGGTAGCATTAAAAGTTCAAAATTCATGGTTTAAATTTTGAACCAGCCTGGTGTGTTGACTTCATGGCTCCTATCGTACCATTTTGGGCCATAATACTTTTTAATTAATAGGATGCCTAGGTCTGTTTTTATTTTTATTTTGCCCTCCCACTCCATTATTTTTCTAGAAAAATCCATTAACCAAGAAATTAAATTGGTGTTGCCCAATGTGATTTTGTCATCGTTTTGTACATGTGGGGATACTTTGTTAGTATACTGAGGTACTACTACTAGTATACAATGATGATGATGAGTATACAATAGAACAGAAACAGATGTTGTTAGAAAAGGTTTGTCTAGATCTGCCCCAGAAACTTTTAAGAAGGCCAGGAATGTTTACTGCAATGTCAGTAGGTCTTAGATTGAATCCGGGTAGATCAAAAGGAGGAAGCAGCAATCCATAGTAATAAATGATATTTTATTATTAGTATGATTGAATTATACTTGAAAACCAAGGATGGATAAAGGTCCCTATTATCTGTTTTTGTACTTTTGAATCATCCCAAGGGTGATCCAGTATGTAAGTGATGTACAGCTCCTACTGGGGTGATAACTAAGTATGTGTCTATGGCTTCTGGCCACTTTAAACCTGGCAGTGAGCCTCAAAGTTTTGGGACAGGGCCATAGAGCCACCAGTAGTCAACATTCAATCATCCAAATGGCAGCATCGGAATCCGGTATTGTGCAATCCCAGTCTGAATGTTGTTGGTGAGGGGTGTGTGCATGAAACAAAAAGATGGGGAGGGGGGTTCTGCCCTCCTATGCTAAAAAGCAAATTGCTGATCAGGAAAAGACAGTTTCTCTCAAATAGGCCACTATCTCGTTGGCTTTTTATCTCACTTTGTGGAACCCAATTCCTGTATCCTTTTTCCAAATGAGTGAGGATTTGAATTGATGTACAGTGTATTTTTCACTTGTCAATTTATATCTTTTTCATCTGTTTATGGGACAGGAACTGAAGTTTGATTTTTCCTATTTGCTCAGGGCTGTAGGGAAATTAAATACAGGCCATACCAGGATGGTAGACTGTGCCTAGAGCCCACCATTTAGCAGATAATTGGAGATATGACTTTTTCCCATGAACTTTGTAGGAAGGTAAGTAAAAACAAATGTTGCCCCCCTCCCCAGGGTGAGATCGCCTTGCTGTAGACCCCAAGGGCTGGTGCTTTTAGCATGGTCTGAATGACAGAAATTCCAACTGCTATTACATCCTGAAGACTCAGGCTACAACGCTGCCAGAAAACATAATTGGAAGCACGATTATATAGCACTAGTGGACCCTTCAATATACAGGTAATACAGTCAGTGTGGGAATGAGGAAAAGTTTCCATTTATCATCTTTTATGTTCCAGTAAACATAAAGCGATGAATGCAGTAAATTATGAAATAATCAACTGTATTGGACTGGATTTATTTTTCCACCTCTGTAACTTAAATTTAAAGGAAGGGTTACAATGATGATGAAAGTAATATTATTTCTTTGGAAATAAGAGCACTTTTCAGGAGGATGACCTGAACTGAACTGATTCGGGTACCGTATGGGCCTTAGACAGATGTCCCGTATCCTACCTTATTCATATCTGAAAGATATTAAAAAGTAAGTTGGAGAAGCAAGACATTCAATCTTTCTGGCCCAATAATGTCCAACTTCAGTGTTATATTACAGCAATTTGATCAAGGCCACAGCTTGCGTGAGAAAGGCAGATCTGCAGCAAAATTAAACTCTAAATCACATCTGTATCGTCTGTCATTTTACTACAGGTGTCAGCAGAGAGGACCAAACAATAAAGATAAGATATTTCCTATTGCACTGCTACTAAATCAGGAACTGGCCCCTTCCCACTCTAAAAACTCCCATGGTTCGGAACTTCCCTTTTATTTCAAGGTATGCAGCTAGTATTGCATTTAAAATCTTCTGCTCATTTTTGTTGGAGTTTTATCTGATATTGATGGAATTTGTGCAACTGCTTTTTTTTTTAGATCAAGAAGGGCTGAAATGTAGCTTTTCTTCAATAGTATAAAATTAAGTCTATTAGGATGATCATTATATGTACAAGACATGTATTGTAATGGGAAAAATGGTATGCTCAGCAACCTTGCGTTGAGGTATGTAAGCATGCAACTCAAGGGCAGCTAAGCAGGCTGGCCACACTTGTGTAATGGGTGTGTATCAAGGTCAACTGAGGCATTCATCAGGCTCTGTTGACCCTTTTAGCCTAGACCAAACAACTGTGATCTCTTGCCACTTATCTTAAACTTGACCATGGGAGGAATTTATGGCCATTCTAACACAAGAAGACTGTTTCTCAGCCAACTGTTGCTTAGCCCATTCACAGTAGATGTGGAGAGAATGTCCTTTTAGTCTTCTCTCTGCTGCTCAGTGCCTTTTGGCACAAGTTGTGTTGCTGTAACTGGCAAAGTTAATGATGATGATGATATACAGGGAGTCTTGCCAGCCCTCTAGATCTACCCGCCCAGCCCTCCACCCAACCTTTTAATGTCCAAACGTGTTTGTTTGAATTTGGTCAAAGCACACCAGGGTGGACCTCTAATACTCAAATCAGCAACTACAGACATACTGTAGATTGGTTTATTTTCTCAGGGACTTTTAAGTCTTTCCCTTTTGACCTTAATGGGGGCCCGCAAGCCCTTTTCCGTAAAGCGTATTCGGCGTTTTAATTCTACGTAATGCGTTGTAGCCACTTGGAATTTATCGTAAAGCATAAACGAGAGGTTTCCAAATTCAGCGTAGAGCGTTGTCGGGACCCCCCTTGCAGGCCCTCCTAATGTAAAACTTTTGCAGTCAAAAGGGAATTTTAAGGAGGGTTTTGTAGTGTTTAAAGTTTGTGGTTGAAACAATTCAGTAAGACAGTAGTAATACATAGGAAATGTGCATTTATGGTATCACAGTGGATAGGTCACCATGAAAATTGAACCACCACAAACATTTAAAGATTTACAGTATCCTGACAAGGACAGGTGCTGATCAGCTGTTGGTTGGAGGAAGGGTTATCTGTGGAGCATCTCAGCTCAGGACCCTACTGGTTGTAGATGGACTGATCCAATCTTCACATGGCAACATGTGGCTTTTGTAACACTGCAGTGTCTGTATATCCCCTGATGTATGAGCTAGGCTCTTCTTCTGTCTGACCTACATTTAAAAAAATAAAACTTGGTGAAAAAGTAAGATATCATCATGACAATGCCGAATACACTTATGTCACACGAATGAGATATTTCAGAGAGATTGCGTTTTGAAAATCTTTCTCGTATCTGCATTTACTGTACTTTCTTAATGTCAACATGCAGAGAAAAGGTCAAAATAAAATACCAGAATACTGTATGATGTTGACTTGAGTTGGCAAAAGTACAGGAAAATACACAGTAGCAGCTGGAACATGGCTCTGGCATGGAGGTTAATTGTATAGGGTTACTGCAGCTGAGCTCTGTTTAAACTGTACACTAGTGACAGGATTACTGCAGGCTGCCACAGGGCAGACCTGAGAAATGACAGAAAACTCACAGAGTCTGAAAGGTACGTGTAAGAAATGCCAATCTCCAAGCAGATATTAGAAAGGGAAAGCGTAACTTTTGCAGGCTGTCAGAAACAATCTTACCTTCCAAATGCTAACTAGTACTTGCAGTTTGTGAAAATTTAAAGCCATTACGATGCTTCAATTAATATCCAAGCAGATGGTATGTGGCTGAAAAAGACAGCATCAAATTGGCCAGACAGTATCTGTTAGCCAGGAAGTATCTTTAGATACTGCCTTGCCACTGTATGATCTGCTTGGAGATTAGCTTCAATATGATGGACAAGGAAATATAGATTATATTGCATTATAAAGCATTAAAGCCACACTGTTGAACTGACCTTATTTCTGATGTACAGTACATAAATCAGAAGCATCACACAGCGACACTGATGAAATTTTATGGCCACTCGAAATTCAATAATCACCCCCACATCTTCACAACTGAAGGTAAGGCCACACCAATTTGATTTCTTGGTTAACGGATTTGGCCGCTTCATTTTTTTCTGATTTGCCAAAAAAAAAAAAAATTCAGAATCAACTGCAAAATGATCATATTTTGCCCTGAACAGTTGAAAACAGTCCTTTTCTTCCTAGTTGTTACAGTTATTCCATCTTTTAATGCAGTGGTATCATTAAAAGTTAAAAATTCATGGTTTAAATTTTAAACCACCCTGGTGTGTTGACCTCATGGCTCTTATCGTACCATTTTGGGCCCTAATAGGATGCCAAGGCCTGTTTTTATATATATTTTTTTCGCCCGTCCGCTCTATTATTTTTCTAGAAAAATCCGTTAACCAAGAAATTAAATTGGCGTGGCCTAAGTTATGATGGATTGCTGGGAAACTAGGTACAGGGAAACACTGTTATTAGCAAGTGATTACTCGCAGCCAGAAGCAGCTGAACCTTGTGGTACAGGGTGATGATAAATTGTTTTTTGAAGTCAGAATCATGGCCTTGGCAGAGGTGATGTTGTGCCCACAGCACCAAGTGCTGATGGGAGTTTGTTTGCACACAGGATCAATCCCATGAAATTGTCCTTCCCAGAAGGCCTTGCCTTTGGGGACAGCAGTGGCCTGGTACAAGGGACAGCTGGTCATGGGACAAACAAGGCCATTTCCTATGTCAATAAGGTTTCTCAGTATACATGTGCATAGAACTCTGTAAGAATAGAGATCTGTATCTGTATAGCCGGTATAACCGCCCTTCGGCGTAACACACCAGCTTCGCAGGCACGTGGCGCGGTGGCAGCTAGCTATATCACACCGAACAACTTGTTACACTTAATCTTTGCACATTTGATTGCAGGAGTTGTTTAAAGCTTTCTAGTGATGATGTCCCAACTGTGGTTGGTGGCAACGAGTTCCAGTCTACGATAGTTCTGGGGAAATACGAGTTTTTGAATACCTCAATTTTTGGTTGATAACTCTGATATTTGAAGGCATGACTGTTTCTTATTCCCTAACTTAGGGATTGTCTCTATTGGAATTTGAAATTTTCTATATAAGTATGAAGAGACATCCAATTTAAAATGTAGGGAAGGAGCCATTCAGGAATAACAATGTCACATTGTAGTAAAGACGGTTTGTAACATTCTCTTGGAAATATTTCCAGATATTCTAGAGATATACATTTTTATGGGTTCTTTTAGAACAGATAGAACAGAGTGGAAAAGACTGACCAAGAGGCTGACAACTTACAGGCCTAAGGCCTAAAGGCATCAGGGTGAGAAGGTGAGAAGATGGGTTCTTTTAGTACAATGTATACATGTATGTGTGGACGTCCTGTCCTTGGTACCTCTCAATTAATTTTTTTATTATCCCCAGGAAAATAACTTGGCCTGTCTGCATCCTGATATTGTAGTTACCAGTTGCAGCGGTGCAGGATTAGAATGATTTTTGATGATAATAGAACAGCTGGAAGTCCAAAGGTCGGTACAGTTATCTAGACCAGACAGTACATTGTAGGTCACATCCTGGCAGAGATAGAGCACAATCTTAGAGCTGCATATAATTGCATGGTTTTAGTTCTGTGGTTAAGTACAAGATGGTAGAAAAAATATTGTACAGTTCTTAAAGAGCCTATGAAATGGAATTAAAAAGTCTAGTCATCATATTCTACGATTTTTGTGGATTTTAGAAGTTCTTTGCCTTGTGATTAAAATGAGATATTGTTTGTGTGATAATTCAGTCGGGAAGTCATGTTAAAACGTGCTCAAAATGCACAATATTTTCTGGTTTTGTGTGAATGCAAATAATATGCAAATGATATGCGTGACGTAGAAAGGCGTATCTCAGTCGAACTGTCATGGCGCGCCTACTAGTAAACAGTAAGAAAGTTACTCAAAATTCAAATTTTGCTGTATTGTGATTTTTTTCCATTTGTGTCTATGTGGGTCGTTGTGGACGGTGAGTGCTCGCCATCAACATGTGTCCTCTCCGGAGTTCCCCAGGGAACAGTTCTCGGGGCCACTCCTGTTCCTTATTTACATCAATGACTTGCCGTCCCGTCTATCACCCGGGACCACGGCTAGGCTTTTCGCCGATGATTGCCTTATCTACAGGGAGATTCGCGGTCAAGGCGACCAAGTCATCTTACAGAAGGACTTAATCGCACTGCAAGATTGGGCAGCAACCTGGGGCATGAAATTCAACCCTAAGAAATGCAACACCATGTCCATCACACGGAACAAGAACCCTTTTACTTGGATGTACGAGATGTGTGGCGAGTTTATCCACCAAACAGAGCAGGCCAAGTATCTTGGCATCACTATCAGCAACGACCTGAAATGGTCAACACATATCAGCACTGCTGTAACACGTGCCAACCACACACTTCATTTTCTCAGCCGTAACCTTCGCTACTGCCCCCGCCAAGTCCGTGAGACCGCATATTTCAGTCTCGTTCGCTCTACTATAGAGTATGGTGCAGTTATCTGGGATCCTTATCTGAGAAAGGATATTGACACACTTGAAATGGTCAACCGACGTGCTGCTCGCTTTGTGACCAGTAACCACCGTCGTCAGGATGTCAGCGTCACAGCCCTCCTGCATGACCTGAGATGGCCGTCACTTCAGTCTCGACGACAGCAAGCACGACTAGTAATGATGTATAAGATAACCAATGGTCTCGTGGCTATCCCATCCAGTCGGCTTATCCCGGCAGTTGCTCGCACCCGTGCCAACCACGCCCACAAGTACAAGACTCTGAGACCACACTGTGACATTGCAAAATACTCATTCTATGCTAGGACAATTCCTGAATGGAATAACCTTTCTGCCGACGTAGCTGAGAGTCCATCATTACAAACTTTTAAGAATCGTTTATCGTCACTTCCGTAATCATGTGTATATCTCCCCTCTGCGCGATGTCCCTGTATGTAGGGAATTTGCAGAGTAGTAGCTAGAACTAGAAGTGTTGGATCAACAGTTCAGGAACTGTATACAATACATACTGTAGGATAGCCTGTTCTTTAGAATTAAGGATCTTTTAATTTTTCTTGCATAAAGGACTTCATAGTCCATAAGGACTATAAATTATCTAGCAAAATATGCTTGCTATGATGAGCCTTAGGTCTATGATATAGTTATATTTGAGTGTCTTGCATTGAAGTACCAAAATAGGTTCTTTATCAGTTCTTACTGGCAGTGACATGGCAGGGCTCGAAATGCTGTGTGCATGTGCACCTTAGTGCACCCAAATTTGGAGCTGTGCACCCAATTTTTTCTGTGGGTGCACCAGCGCACTCAAATATTTTTGTAGGTTTACGTATGTAAAGAATCTGATGTTAAATGTATTGTAGTATACAGCATATTCTTATATAACATCTAAGTGTCAGAAAAATGATAAAATTATTGTTATAGTCCTTTTCTTACGAAAGTTTTTGCTCACATTCTACTTAGGCCACAGGAAGTAATTTTGGATTTATGGATGACATCAGCGCGCGCATTAATTTTCGCCTGATTTTGGAAAAAAACAAACAAGAAATTTTGTTGCCTTCTGACAGTGGTCAACATGCCGAAAATGGGCAAAGATGCCATGCGGAAAGGTGGATGGCAGATAACTATGAAGAGAGGAGACAAGACAAGGCTCTGAATCAATGTTTTGTTTCTTACTTTGAATTTGATGCAGTGATATGTGATGTTGGCTGTGTATATGTGATGTTCCCACTGAATGAAAAACATTTGTGCAATGATTGAGTCAAAATTTTAAAATGTAGGAATCTTGTATTTTTCGACCTGCCTTTGTTTTTTTTTGCCCACTCGCATTAAATTTGGAGTCTGCAGAGGATGTCATCCATAAAATTTACTTGCTGTGGCCTTATTTCATCTTGTATATGGTGCACCTACAATATTTGTTGTGCATCCAAGTGCACCTATTCCCAAAAATAAATTTCAAGCCCTGCATGGGAGGTAGGGACCTGCCTCTGGGAAGGACTTGTGATGGGGTTTCCCAGGGATATCCAGGGATTGCCACAAATAAAGCCTGGTGTGCTGCCTGCTGCCCAGTCAAGTTCTTCCTCTTATCATTTGCCAAATAAGCCGGTGCCAAGAGATAGAAAACAGCATCCAAAAGGGAAAGAGAGAACCAGTAGATCTACATGTATAGTGTAGTGAACTTGACTTAGATACAGGAAGTTTAGGACATTGGAGCAATGGTTTATAGAGCTCTATTAAGATGTTTACAGCCATATTTTTATCATATCGTCCTCTCATTCTAATTTTGTACCAAATCTTCTATAAGTTCTAACAGATCCAGCATACAGTATGTATGTATGCATTAGTACAATACCTACTGCTGAGTGCACTAATTAAAAACTGCTATTTAAGTGGTAAATGATTACTAGGTACTATTTATAATTACTAATCTATGGGATTAAGTGAGATAATTGACTTAATTACTCAACCTCCAGATATTTCTGCCATCTTCCAGGGATGCATCATTATGACCATTTTTGGACATTCTTAGCTTTCCTGGAATTATTGCACTGTCAAATTACAGTATCTCAATATGTGACTCAAAACATGTAAATGTATACATGTAAGATGAGCCTTTTAGCTTGCCAAATTGTTAGCAGTTGAATGAGTTGATATTTTTCATGGGATTGCAATAATTTTCAGGCTCGTCTCATCTCATCTACCCCTTAGCGTCATTATTCGACCATTGGGGCATCACAGATGATCTGACAACCAGTTTTCACCACCTTTTCAGGCTAAAGTTGACTTATTCCATCGCTAGCAGTTCAGTTCAAAGATGTATGCTTGTTTCCACACTGAGCCATATGCACAGTCTGATGGAAAATATGACAGATTTTCTTAGTCCAATTTGACACCACTATCAGCATTTCTTGTGGGCGGGCCTCACTACTGTTCAAGGTGTCTACAGCTACAACTGTAGGACCATAAAATTGGCAATCTTCCTAACCCCATTAATCCTCGGACATCCCTGACAGGAAAATGAAATTTCATTTTCTGGGACTCCCCCTGATGTATGTGTCCAGCGTGCGTACGACTCGCAACTGGTGGTTTTATAAGACCGCGGCTGGCTCCTGGTCTGAAGACATATTGGCCCTGTGTATTGCTATTTAGCGTGGCTATTGCCCATGTCCGACAGTGAGGGATGGTAGGACTGCTTTCCTAAATCAAACTAATCTGCTGGCTATATCAGCCAGAGCCAAAATCTCATCATTATGGTTCAAGGACCGGCCAGTTTGCCAGAACTAACCTGGTAGAGGAGAGCCTGTTGGTGATTTACGCCTACGGTACTTTATCTTTGCAAGCTATTTTTTCCACTTCAGTTTTACCAGGACAATGTTAGCTTGAAATGTCATCAATATTAGATGTGTATTCACAATATATGTTCCCAACAGTAATTTAAAGGAATAAGAAACACTAGTACAAATGAGTTAATTTCGTTTTCCAATTAGATACCAAGATAGTACAGTATATTGTTTGTATAGAGTTTCTCATAGAAGCCTGTTATATTTACCTCTTCAAGGTTGAATGTGGCACCTCCAACTTGACCTTGCACCCAGGGCAGGCCTTAGCGGATCAGTTTGGATAACTTGTGCAGACCTTACCGGTTTAGTTTGGATAACGTTTGCTCTCTGACCAATTAATCTCACATAAAACTGGAGATGGATGTCAGGGTACAGACTCCAGGTTGTGGTATATAATTTCAAACAAGCTGTCATGTTGGAAGAATTCAGCAGTAAAGAGTGGCTGAGATTACACCAATCTAACTAAACTCTAGGACTACAAAGTACAAGAATAAATTTAGGCTCACTGAAAAATTAACATGGAAAGAGAGTCTGAAGTTGCTTTGTACAGTACAAGATTCAAGGACTTGAACTTGAAGGAAGGGAAACAGAAAAAAATTCTATCTCGCTGTTTTCATCTTGAATGTTTGCTAATATTTAAGTTGCAGAGAATTAAGAAAATAGATTGCTCTGGTATAATAAGTCATTATTACACAATAATTCATAGGCTCTTGTGTATAATCAGAATTACCAATTATGCATAATGTCAACTCTATATAGCATCTTAGTCTTAGGTAAAAAAAGAGCTTATTGATGGTCTATTTCATCATGAAAAAAGCTTTTTAACATTCCTTCCCTAGCAGCCAGAAGATATATAGATTGCATGAGACTGATTTATTCTAATTCCATAACATTCATTTTACTGCTTGTTTACCAAATTTAAAGAACCGTTTCGTGGTTGTCCCATCTCTTCATTTGGGGAGGGTGCATGTGTGAGAAATGAGCGAGATTCCCCCTGGGCATATCACCCATTGTTAAGAAACCAATGGCAATTAAAATTCAATCTTTACAAAGTAATTCATATAATCAATTACTCCTTAGGGTGCAAAACAATCATGGATTTTTCTGGCTCCTCTTGTTGCACTAATTGAGGCCAATGCCTCTATAATAGTTTTCTTGCCAGAATCAATGTATTCTTTTTGTCCTTGTATCCCAGAAGAAAACTTATTTTTTTCCATCTTAATAACAGGAAAAATTCAGACAGTTGCGAGCCAATAATTTGAAATGAAACAATCTTTCCCTCAGCAAAATTTGATTGAACTAGGAAGTTTGTAAGAGCTTCTGATTGATTTTAGATTGCTGCAGATTTTTACCCTGTACGGTAGGCATGATACCTACAAGAATGTTGTAGTAGGTCCTGCAGCAGAATTACACTGATGTTTTGATAGCTTGTCTCTTCCACTCTGAGATAGATATCAGGGTCTTCTAACCTCAGGCCTGGTCCCAATTACTCACTTCATAACAAGAGGGTATTTTGAGGGGTTATCTGTATGTAGGAGCAGTCTGTATGGGGTTTATTGTGGTACTGAGGGTTACTGAATTTTTTCTTGTGAGCAGGTCACGCAAGAAGGTCTGTGAAGGTTGTCATAAAGCTATTAAGTCTGCTATGTACACTGTACATGTATGAATACATTGATAAATAAAGGATATAACCTGTTCTGCTGCATTTATTTCCTTTAATTGTTGTCAGTCTTCTACTGAATGGTAGAAAAAAAGCTACATTGCAAAGTTGGGAGAGGAGAAGGCTCATCCAGGTAAAACCTGACAAATGTTCGTTGTTTATCCACCGGTAAATTGGAGGGGAAAATGCTAAAACCCACAATTGGTTTAGCCATGTTTTATAGCTGTGTCCATGTCTAGACTGTATTTCCAAATTGCACATATTTTTGGAAATTCCCAATTATATCCCACACATAGGCAATTTACTTCTTTAGCTGTGCTTTGGTATTATGGCTCATAAATCGAAAGGCATTAGAGGGGTAGGGTCAACTGGATAACCAACTTGCCATCTTTTCTCCAAATCTTGAAATTATATCTTTAAATTGCTGATGTTGCATTTTCCATTATTTCTTTTGCTGCGTTTAAAGCTTAGGCCACACCAATTTAATTTGTTGGTTCTCGGATTCCCCTCTTCATTTTTTTCTGATTTGCAAAAAAAAAAAATTGCTTCTGGTCCTGAATCAACTGAAAAATGCTCATGTTTTGCCCCCAACAGTTGAGGAAAGTCCTTTTCTTCCTAGTTGTTACAGTTTTCCCATCTACCATTGCAGTGGTTTGATTAAAAGTTCAAAATTCAATGTTTAAATTTTAACCCGGCCTTTTATGTTGACTTCATGGCTCATTTCGTAGCATTTAAGCCTATAATAGGATGCCTAGACCTGTTTTTATTTTTATTTTTTTCCGCCCTGTCGCTTCATATTTTTTTTGAAAAAATCAGAGAACCAACAAATTGAATTGGTGTGGCCTTACTTTATTTAAAGTTTATGCATCATCAATATAACAGCAGTATGGACCTGGTGTTAGGTCCGCTGCCAGTATCCCTGTCCAAAATTCTGCAGATAATAATAACCAATTACTCTTCAAGGACCATTACATGTATATCCCCTCGTTTACTGCCACATAAGTCCAATTTTTATTTGTAACCTGGCATTACTTTTGGTAAATTGGCACTTTGGTAAGTTGTGCGCTCAGAAATGGTTGCTGCAATCACATGGAATAGTCGGCTATCTGTTTTCATTCTCAACCCATCTTTCTGGGAGCAAATCTCAGAGATTTGTCCCTCCACTCCAATTTGCGGTATCAATCCTATTTTGTAGTTATACCTGGATGGAAGTAGACAATCATAATACATCCCTACTGGTAATTTGATATCTTGGCTGATGGCTAGAATGACGTTTGTCGCGAAAGATTTGTGTATTTTTCTTGGGCTCACCTTCCATCTTAGCCTTATGTGAGATGCATAGATAGCATGGTAGACAATTCCAGTCTCTCCGTTGAGGGAGAAATATATGTCCCGCTTTCAGAGTTGGTACCCTACCTGAAGTTGGCCAGCATGCAAGGGTAGGGTGCTGACTCAGAAAGGGTTAGCCTGGCTGCCATCCTCTATGTCTATGAGGGCCTGCAAGGGGGGGTAGTGATTACGAATTACGCAAAATTTTCGCCGCCTATTACGAATTACGTTAAAGTCTCAGAGCTTATTACGACTTTACGATTTGTGGCTAATGTCCAATTACGAATTACGTTGATTTTTGCGGAGGCTGCCTAAGAATTACGAAGTCTAAAGCGGCCTGATTACGCCTTACGAAAAAGGGCTTGCAGGCCCTCCTCTATAGTTACTGCAGGCTCCCTATAGACAATATGGAGCTACATATGTAGGTAACACAGGCTAGAAAGGGGGTTTATTACTGCACTAGCTAGTAAGATTAGTAGGTTTTGTGCTGTGTGTACCAGTAATATCCAAGTTGCGTACATCATGTCCTTTCTCACTTCATAGTTATTTGGGAAAGTTGGGGACCAGGGGAAAATAATTGGGTTGACCTTTATGGCACATGGTCCAGCTCACTACATGCAGCCTCAGCTCAATAAATCCCTGTGATTAGGATCCGCTTCATCTGGGAAAGCTAAGGTCATTTACCTCCTGCTGTCAAACTCTCACCGCTCAAGCCATGTCACTGTGTCAGGGACGGACAGAAAACCTCGGTGGGAAAGAATCGTACTGAAATGGCTATTGATTGACGTTTGCCCCTCTCCCTTATTGCTATGTACATGTATGGAAGTACTGTCTGATCACTACGTGTCATCACGAAACATATTCAGAATTCTTGTCCCATTTGAGATCGCAGCTTAGGATTCTCCGTGATTAACGGTACATGTACAATGAGCTATAAAAAGTAACAGCCAATTAAGAGGGCGGCTGTTTAAACTGATACCGAACGCTTAAACCAAAATACGTTCATGAACCGAGTCCAAAAAACCGAAACGTGAAAATCGGATGATCGGACCTGATGTACATTTCTCTTTCTGTAGATTGTACACACAATACACACATCTTTAGATAATCTGGCCATGGCAGGTAAAAAAATTTAAAAAGTAACCCTGAATCATACTAGATTAGCGTAAATGCATGTTTATGCGTTCAAAACAAGAAAAGAAATTGTTTCCTGGTATTAATCTCTTGAAACACGGCGCTGAATATTGACGCAAAAATATTTCGGGCATCGCGCGCCCTTCCCCGTTGTTTAGACTGTATGCAAATCCCGCGTCACGTGTCGGCATTTCGCACCTCTGATTGGTTGTTGCGTCTTAAGATGACTGAGCCGACGCGCGTTTAAACAATTTTTCTTTGTTCGATTTATCACACTTCACAGAGAATTGTCGCCAATGGCTACTTCTTTTTGTTGCAATATTATAATACTTCACGGAGAATTGTCGCCTATGGCTTCTTGTTGTTGAATGAGTGTGGATTTGAATAGGATGGCCAATATTATGAATATGAATTATAGCCTGACCTGATAATATTATTCTCATATAATGATATATATAAGGATTGTACGTATGTTCTTTTAATTTGTATTATTCTTTTATAATTGCCAGGGAAGCCAGAGAGTTACACATGTACACACACATAAGGTTGATTGGTAGGTTGAATAATAAAGGATTTTCTACATAGTACAGTAGACTTGAAGAGTAAGTTAAATTGCAATTTCCAGTGGTCAACCCTGTAAATAATTAAGTGCTTTTCCCTAACGTTAATTCCAGCAGAATGGAAGGTAGGAGATGAGCTTGGCTTGTTGGCTGGCCACCGAAGATCTCAATCCTTTGATCAAGGAACCGCAAAAGAAAGTAACAAAACCACAAAACCGCAAGTTAAGTGCCTCAGGCAGTAGACTTGAAAGTTTTGAGCTGAACAGGTGCAGTTCAAAGTCAGGGTTCAGTGCAGCCAGTATTGCCTGCCACCTGTGGTCATCAATTTTGTCGTTATGTGATTCCAACTATACTGTAGAATGTTTATTCAAGAGGCTATTCTATCTGAAAATGTGTAAACAATAGCAATTTAGGCCACACCAATTTAATTTGTTGGTTCTCGGATTTTTTCAGAAAAATATGAAGCGAAAAAAAAAAAATTAAAACAGGTCTAGGCATTCTACTATACTATTTATAGGCATAAAATTGCTACGAAATGAGCCATGAAGTCAACACAAAAGGCTAGGTTAAAATTTAAACATTGAATTTTGAACTTTTAATCAAACCACTGCAATGATAGATGGGCAAACTGTAACAACTAGGAAGAAAGGACTTTCCTCAACTGTTGGGGCAAAACATGAGCATTTTCAGTTGAT
>NW_017803976.1:1428975-1430097 GCF_001625305.1 Branchiostoma belcheri
TAACATTTTCTCATTAATTATGCAAATTAAGTCTTCATTTGCATTAATCAATATTTGCCTGTGTTTCTCTCGTTCTTAATAACATATGTTACAAGCTTGAACTTCCTATCATGGAATGCAGCTGATTTATAGAATTTCCTCATTAATTATGCAAATTACATCAATATTCGCATAATTGTAATATCATTATGTCAAGCATCATTTAAGCTACCTACATACCAAAAATCACGATGATCCATCAATCGGTTCTTGAGTTATCCTCTTTTAAACATTTGTCCTTTAAACCCCCCTGCAGTTCTAGAGCAAGCCGCTAGGGGGCCTGAAATCACGTCACTTCTTCCCGAGCACAAGAGCTACCTGCCATCCAAATTTCATCACCATAGCATGTCTGGATCTTGAGATATCAAAACCGGAAGTTCAGCTGCAGTACCATAACAAGCCGCTAGGGGGCCCAAAATCTAATCATTTTGAGGTCTCATCAAGACCTACCCATCTACCAAGTATCAAGACAATCCATCAAGGCCTTCTCAAGTTATCGTGTTTACAGACACACACACACATACACGAACGCCCCTGAAAACATAACCTTCTTGGCGAAGGTAACAATGGGAAGAACAGTGTTTTGTCATCTTATCAGATAATATTTTTGATGTAGGAATGTTTTTTTCTTTGAGTGACAACTTTTCGCATTGCCCCCTTTGGCTATGTGCCAATTACTGAAGTTATGTAAGAGTAATCTAGCACCAAAGTTTGAAGGGAAAATTATACGTATCAGAAAGCTGCCCTGTAGTTGCCGGGAGGTTGTCGGAAGTGTGACAGACAGCAGTAGTGATGGAGACAGGAAACAGGGGAGAGGGGATTAGGGAAGTTGTCACTGCCTGTTCAGACAGACGACCTCACAGGGGTTATTTTTCAGGTATAATCATAACTACACCAGGGCAGGTTGTGTAGGAGGGACTTGTACTTGACTTGTAAGTACTGCACAAGAAGTCTCGCAGGGCTCAGCAAATTTGATTGCTTGTTTCTCAGACTGGATGAATTAGCCTAGATGCCAGACCCATAGCACACTGGACCCAGATCCATCCATCCATCCGTCCATCCATCCATCCATCCATCCATCCT
>NW_017803976.1:1430117-1431316 GCF_001625305.1 Branchiostoma belcheri
TTCAAAGTCAGGGTTCAGTGCAGCCAGTATTGCCTGCCACCTGTGGTCATCAATTTTGTCGTTATGTGATTCCAACTATACTGTAGAATGTTTATTCAAGAGGCTATTCTATCTGAAAATGTGTAAACAATAGCAATTTAGGCCACACCAATTTAATTTGTTGGTTCTCGGATTTTTTCAGAAAAAATATGAAGCGAAAAAAAAAAAAAATTAAAACAGGTCTAGGCATTCTACTATACTATTTATAGGCATAAAATTGCTACGAAATGAGCCATGAAGTCAACACAAAAGGCTAGGTTAAAATTTAAACATTGAATTTTGAACTTTTAATCAAACCACTGCAATGATAGATGGGCAAACTGTAACAACTAGGAAGAAAAGGACTTTCCTCAACTGTTGGGGGCAAAACATGAGCATTTTTCAGTTGATTCAGAACCAGAATCATATATTTTTTTTTTTTTGCAAATCAGAAAAAAACGAAGAGGCGAATCCGAGAACCAACAAATTAAATTGGTGTGGCCTTATGTGAGTTTTTCAGACCAAAAAGTTGAGATTTTTGTCAAAATTTTCTCAGAATGTGTAATGACTGATGATAATAACTGCAGTGCGAGAGAAGGCTGCTAGGGGGCTGTTCAAAATCAAAGAATTTATCCCTTCCATGGGGACATGGCTTATCGTAATGTGAAAATTTATAAACATTCCATACTTCTTTGCTTTATAGATCTTAATAAAAATGTCCCCTTTGCAATGATATATAGAACTAAAGTTCCACGATCTCATACCTTCGCCAAATGATATTAGCCTTTATGAATAAGAAATATACTAATCACCCTGATTATGCAAATAGGATCCTCAATTGCATGAATTATATCAGTCTGTTGATCATATTCTCGACCGAAAGACAGTCTTATCTTAACAAAGAATGCCATTTTCTCATAAATTATGCAAATGTGGTCCTTATTTGAATAAGTTATGTTTAATTATGTTCACCTTCACTTAACTTTCAAACACCCCAAGTATGAAATTCCAGGCAGTTACCACTACGCAATTATAACATTTTCTCATTAATTATGCAAATTAAGTCTTCATTTGCATAATCAATATTTGCCTGTGTTTCTCTCGTTCTTAATAACATATGTTACAAGCTTGAACTTCCTATCATGGAATGCAGCTGATTTATAGAATTTCCTCATTAATTA
>NW_017803976.1:1431424-1456314 GCF_001625305.1 Branchiostoma belcheri
ACAATGTTGGTGCCTGTTTTCCTGTCATTTCCGCATATATTACCGAGAAAAAAAGACACTTACCTACATTTTAGTAAAAAAATGATCTGCCAGGGGGACATCGCGAGCGCAAGCCGCGTTTAACTTCAGTGTTCTAGAACGACATTCTTTCGAAATGTCCCCCCTGTGACGTAAGCAGTTTATGCGATCCGTGAAAGTCGAATGGGTCTATTGAATTGGAAGACAAATAAACATGGTTTAGGGAACAAATGATCTTGTTTTTTTCAGGTTTTGTTTGTAGATAGTTATTAGGGAATAACTAAATTTTAATTAGGCAATTAGGTTATTCTCTAATAACTACGGATAATTAGTAGATATCAATTTGTGCAAACGTACGTTTGTAGCTTTGACCATTATGCACATGAAAATCATACTTTTATTTCAGTTACTTGTACCAAAGTGCTATATTATAACTTTAAAGATAATTACATTTGGGGCAATAAAATGTGATGACGTCATCCATATGGTCCAAAAAATTATTTTCATAACCCTTTTGTACCCAGGTATCAATATTCAGTACAACTACAGTTCTTTCTAAATTTGTTTGTGAGAAAACGATGGAAAGTGAAAATGCCAAATTAGCCAGGGAGGACACCTTAAACCCCCATTCACTCCAGGTCAGCACTATTGCTGGCTCCATGTTCCAGACCGCCCAAGTTCGAGGGACTGCAGCAGAATGTGACAGGAATGTTAATAGGAGGACGGATCAGACAGAAGTCGGTGTTGTTGGATTTCTGTTGGATCAAGAATGGATTTTGTACCACTTAGGAGGACAAGCCGGATCGGGGAGGGGCAATTAAGAGATGGGTTTGACCTTGATAAGGGGATGGGCTGTACTACTTATACGGGAGGGGGTTAAGGACTGTAATATTGTACATGTTTAATAGTGATTTTAGCTTGAAAGTTCATCTATGTTCTTGGTAGAAGTTATTATGAAACACTTTTGAATTGTAATTTCCAACACAGCCTTCTCAAAAAAATTTGAGTAGGTGGCTGCTAAGAAAAAGTAGCAGGCGAGCCACGAAGTGGCTCGAAGCGAGCCGCGCAGCGGCTCGCGGGGGAGGTACGGGAGGGGGGTGGCCCCCCTCCCGTTGGGGGGGTCCGGGGGGCCCTCCCCCGGAGGAAATTGTAGAAATTAGACCCCTAAACATCGTTTTTGGTACATTCTGAGCAGCTTTTATGGCAATCTTATGGTTCCAAAATTTACGGTTCGTGCACAAATAATTCCGGAAAAAGGCTGTATTAAAAAATTGTTTGCCACTCCGATCGTATTACGCGCGGTCCTTGCGCCCGGCTACAAAATGCAGGAAAATAAAAAAAGACATATTTAAATAGTCAATTTGATCGAAAACATAATCATTGGGATCTGAAAAAATGTCACAGGTTCGCTTTTTGGAAGTTTTGTTTCTGTTTTGACGGTTTAATTCTAGCGGGGTGCGCTCCATAAATGCCCGATAGAAATTCACCCCGCGTCCCGGTACACTGACTTCCGGGTTCCTTGAACAGGAATATTACGAGAAAAAGGCCAAAAATCGACGTAGAGAAATATATATCTTCCCGAAAATTCTTTTGATTATGCATTTCTTTAATAGGATGTTGCTAAGTAGTCGTAGAAAAAACGTAGAGAAAGCAGCGTAAATGTGTCTCTCTTCTGCATCGACGAAGAAAAATTCTTCCGCGCTGCCTGCTGCTGGCTATATCGCTTATCCAATCAGAACGCAGGTCATGTGAGGTGAACCTCGATCTCACCAATCAGAGCGTCGATCGCGCTGTGCTACTTACTTATTCATGACAAGATGGCGCCCGAAAGCTCCTGTTTTTGTACAGCGATGGGGAGTGTGCGTTTTTTATTCCGGGGTTTCTTAGTTTTGACGCTGATTTTTGGCTCGCCGTGATTACGCTACAAATGACACACTAAGTGGAGACAACAGATGAGTGATCATTTTACGATCGACAAGAACTTTGATGAAATGAAACAGCTGTGAAATCTCGCTGATGGCGATTTGTTTTCGAAAATTTGTCTCGTGTTTCTAACTGTGTATGAAAGATACGAACACGCTTCTGTACATGTCTTGATATTTTTTTGACGTGATTCGTACTAGTTATTTGTAGCAGGAATACTACTAGTGCCGGGAGAAGTTGGGAAGGTAGCGGCTTGATAAATTTTCGTGAGCAACTAGTTTACGAAGCAAGTTCCGCCTAGCTCGAGCGATACAGCTCCGCCGATTCAACTCGAGCCCCGAACAAGACCCTCCCCCCGTAAAGTTTCGGCCGCTCTGGCCGCGGGCCGCTGAGAAGCAAACGATGACTCGTGCACTAGAAATCTGCACAGGAGGCTAAGAAAGAAGCAGTTTTCAGATCCAGAAAGCTAGCAGAAAATTGTCTGAAGTTCGTCAGAAGAAATGAGCCGGTGGAGTTTGTGAGAAATGTAATGGAGACTACATTGTTTTCTGAAATTTACACGAAAGTAGCCGGCGCAAAATTTGAGTAGGCGGCGATTTTCGCCGGTAGCCGGCTTGTTTGAGAAGGCTGCAACACAAGTATTGGAATTAACCAAATTTTCTTTGACAATGACTGGAGGTGTACAGTGGAAAATTTGGGTAAGTCCAATTTCTGGTGTAGGAAGTTCATGTTTGATAGTTTATGGAAGTCACTGATTTGGAATTTAAGTGCTAAAGAAATATTAAATCTGTCAAACTGTTAAAAAGATAGCAGTTTGCCCTTTTGTTCTTTTCTCATATCTCTTTCCTTGTAGTTAGGCCATGTTGATTTGATTATATGGATGACATCCTCCGGGAGCCCCAAAACTGATGCGCGCATGCGAATAAAAAAAAAGTTTTGCCAAAAAAAAAGTTTTATTTCATTATGAAATCTACGTGGTCATGAGGGTTGAGCAAATGGCACAGAATATGGTTTGGCGAATAATCTAGTCTTCAAGTTCATTTCTTTACAATTTCGTCTTTTTTCGTTTGATTTTGGCATTCTACGACATTGGTATAGTTTTTATTAATTTTTTTGTAACTTATGGTATATTTTTGCTCATTTTGCAACTGTTTTGTACGATTTACAGTATGGTTGAAAACTTTTTTTTTTTGGAAACGGCCGAAAATTCATGCGCGCGCGGATGTCATCCATATAATCAAATCAACATGGCCTTACAGAAGTACAACTTTCTTGAAACAAACTTACAATCCACTCAAGCCCAACCCAAATTGCAATTCAAGAAGTCTGCTTGTACTTTCTGTAAAAGCCTACTCTGCCAATCTAAGCAGACATTGTTGGAAAGCTTGATTAGTTTCAGGGTGAAGAGAGTGAAACCCGGGTACAAAAGTATTCCATCAGGGGTCAGAACCAATGACATGGGGGTTAGAGTGAGCCTAGACACCCATTCACCTTTACCCTTGGTAGAATATGGAATCAATCCAGCACTTGCCCCACTAAACTTGGTATTAGAACAGTCTATGTCTGCATGTTTTAAATATATTGGAGGTAAGGCCACACCAATTTAATTTGTTGGTTCTCGAATTCGCCTCTTTGTTTTTTCTGATTTGCAAAAAAAAAATTGATTCTGGTCCTGAATCAACTGAAAATGCTCATATTTTGCCCCCAACAGTTGAGGAAATTCCTTTTCTTCCTAATTGTTACAATTTTTTTCCATCTATCAATGCAGTGGTTTGATTAAAAGTTCAAAATTTATACTTTAAATTCTAACCCAGCCTTTTTTGTTGACTTCATGGCTCATATTGTAGCATTTGGGGCTATAATAGGATGCCTAGACCTGTTTTTATTTTATTTTTTTTCGCCCTGTCGCTTCATATTTTTTCTGAAAAAATCCGAGAACCAACAAATTAAATTGGTGTGGCCTTAGAACAGTCTATGTCTGCATGTTTTAAATATATTGGAGGTAATGGTAGTGCTCTCAGACCATGCGGAAAGGGTTGGCCCTTTTTGGCGTACATTAATGGTATCACTTGAGCGACCAGACTTGGTATTCAGGCGAGAAATATTTCGTGCCGCTGTGTTTTGAATACCTACGATACAAGTAATTCTATTTCGCAGACGGATTGGTGTATACATATCATGTACTCATGCAGACTTGGTGGCAGGCTGTGAGATTTTTCTCCCTGGTGGGTTTAGAATACCAGAGATTTTGGTCATTTTTGGTATGACTGCGTGACAGTTCAATAGATCAGCTACAGGTCCTCAGTACACGTATTATGTAAATGTAATCCAATAGTTGCCAGACTCTACCATGTTCTGAAGAAAGGGGAGGAACGGATAGCAAATTCTACCATAGAATTAGAAATGCAGGAGTGTTTTATTAACTTTTAAGACGGCCATCATCGAAAACATTCCTGTAGTACAACTTTTGAGTTTGAGGAAGGATCTTTCTTCTGGCACTTAAGAGATAATAAAGTACTACAGTTCAATTGCAAAATTTAATCTTAGTGTAATACAACATGTATGTAACTACACATATCTCATTCAGATCATGCTAATGAGTAATGACTAATGCTTATGGTTAATAGAATAATGATATGATATTTTGTATTAATCATATAATATTATATACTAATCAGTAACCATATTTTTATGATTTTGACAGTAATTGTATTAACACTTGATTGAAATTTAATTAAGTTTTTCTTAACCTTTTTGAGTTTGCTTTGTTTTGCAGTGACTAATGCTATCACCACCACCACCACAACAACAACAACAACCAGTAGTATTGTTAGGAGCCCCACTAGCACTCCTGTACGCACCATTCGCATTTTCACGGGACTCGGCGCCATGTTTGACTGTAACATCGTGGCAGCGTCCTCGGCCATAACCCGGTGGACGCACAACGGGATCGTTGTCACGGGAGACAACAACAACACCAGGGTGTCTCACGACGGGCAGAACTTGACGATTTTGAGCGTAACGACAACGGACGTGGGCGTGTACTGCTGTCTCGGAGGGAATGGGACAGAACTGGAGTGGTCGTCATGCACCAGGCTAGACGTGAGAACAGGTACGGAGCAACTCACAGTTAGGGGACAATTTTTGCTTTTCAAACGTTACTTTTACTTGAACTGTGGTAAAAAAATAGATAATGTACAGTGTAGAACATAAAAATGTCTATATCAATTCAACTTACTGTAAATGACATACTGTAAATTTTCAACAATTTTCACCAAAAATGTGAATTTTGTGTCATTTATGACTACTGTTACAATAAGTAAAGTTTGGTCAGTTGATACAGATGTTCATAATACTAGAATTCAATCCCAAATTTGTATTGATCTCAATTGCTTTTCAATGACTCATTCAGACTTAACACTTATGTCTCTCTCTTTCTCTCTCCATGCTGTCTGGTCCAGCCCTGGCCTTCTACTAAGTTCTAGATCTTTCTGCCCATCTCTGTTATCTCTCTCTTCTTGTTTGTCCTGTGACCCTCAAGTCCTTATTTGGGAAACTTAGAAGCCAGCTAGCTCCAGATGCTGACCTTGGATTACCTTGGACAGATTGTAGAAAACAAGCAACCTTGGCTGTACATGTAGGGCTAACAAATGGGCCACAATGTGACTCACAAAGTTGTTGTTGGACATGATTCAAGTTGTGAGCACAAAGTTTGGCATTCAGAAAGTGTTACTGTTGATTAGCCAAGGTCTTTCCACTTGAACATAAATAAGGGAGAATATTGAGACATTTTCTTTGTAAAACTTGTGTCATATTGGATATAATTTTGAATCTTTGCATGTACTGCCTTTTGAGTACACGGAATTCATCACAAAATGACATGAAATAACTTTACCTTTTAGAACAGATTTAGTTTCATGAACATAGAAAAGCTTCTATTTGTAGAAATATTGTTATGTGCAAATAGATTTCGTTTTATGTAGATACAGGTGCAATCTATTTAGATGGGCTAGTGTTCTGATTCTTGATAATAAAATTCTTATTGATGTGTGTGTGTGTGGTCTATTCTTTCTTGATCATGACTCTTGTCTGTCCTTGTATTTACATGTATATGTGTATGTCAAACACACTAGACTTTCTTCCTGCAACTTTGTGTTACTTGTACTGTTAGATACATACATGTACATTGTATTCTATTGAATGTTCTCTGTCTTTCCAAATGTTTACTGCTGTGATTAATAAAGTCTTCCCCAGACCTTTTTTTGTCTTTTGCCATATTTCTTGTCAAGAAAGTAGAAGTGGCTATGTTGTTATATGAACGATGTTATATGTTTGAAATTAAAGGAGACTATTTTTGGTTACATTTGGTTGGGAAATTGGGAAGAAATTACTTTTTGCTGGCAAAAATTTAGGCATAATTTAATCCAAGTTATTTTTATGTGTGTATTTTCAGACCCCTAAATATTTTCCTGTCATGGTACAGGAAATGATTGAATTCTGAAATGACCAGTCAGATGTGGTCATGTAGTACTACATTTTTGTGACATTAGGCCACACCAATTTAATTTGTTGGTTCACGGATTCGCCTCTTCGTTTTTTTCTGATTTGCAAAAAAAAATCAACTGAAAAATGCTCATGTTTTGCCCCCCAACAGTTGAGGAAAGTCCTTTTCTTTCTAGTTGTTACAGTTTTCCCATCTATCATTGCAGTGGTTTGATTAAAAGTTCAAAATTCAATGTTTAAATTTTAACCCAGCCTTTTGTGTTGACTTCATGGCTCATTTTGTAGCATTTAAGCCTATAATAGGATGCCTAGGCCTGTTTTTATTTTTATTTTTTTCGCCCTGTCGCTTCATATTTTTTCTGAAAAAATCCGAGAACCAACAAATTAAATTGGTGTGGCCTTAATTAAGGCTTCGGTACTGGTATTGAATTCCATTCCAGTCATCAACATAGTTAGTGTGGGGACTCGCGCACGCTTTCACATGTGGATTGAAGCACTAGTCTTGTTCTTAAGACATTTGAAAACTTTGTCAAGAATCGCTGTTAAGTTGCACTGAGGGTAATAAAGGCTTTTATAGAGCACTCCTTGATAATTAAGAATTTCCTAATATTCAAACTTTATGTACTCGTAAACAAGCACCTGTAGTTGATTGCTTTATAGCACACTTGTAAAAATTTTTTTGAAGTCTGCCACAGTGTGCAATTTTTTTAAACACTGCACTAAATCTGTGTAAGATGGCTAAGTGATATCAATTTACACACCTTTATCACTACTGTAAAGATTCGTCAAAATATAAAAGATAGTAATAAAAAGATGATAAAAAAAATTTAAAAGAAGTATAAAAAAATCAAAAATAGTGAAGAAATTATAATAATAAAAGATTTGTCAAGGATAAACACAAAGTGATTTCTTTCTGCTTGTCTGACAGATTATGTTTCCTTACTCTACAGGACCCCAGATTACAAGACCACCTATCAACGTGACTGCCCTCGCTAACACTCGAACATCGCTACGCTGCGGCGCGACAGGCAACCCCAGCCCGGTAGTGATCTGGGAGCGCGAGGGTTACCCCATCGAGATCGACCAAAGGAAGAGTATCCTTCCGTCGGGAAACCTCCGGATCAAGGAACTGCAGTTAAGCGATGGGGGACGGTATCGATGTGTGGCCAGTAATGAATACGGGCAGACTTACTCCAACTATGCCTACCTCACAATACAAGGTACATATTATGAGGGCCTGTATGGCCTTTCTCATAAGCTGTAATCAGGACTTTTCAAGTCTTCGTAATTTGTAGGCAGTTAATGTAATTCAAGCTTCATTTAGTGCAATTCGTAATTGGCTGTAAAAAATTTTGCATAAATCATAAGGCCTACATTGAAGGAAAAAAAAGTTGTTTCCTGTTTCCCGACCGTACCCTAGAAAAACTGCTGATCCTAGCCTTTTTTGGTGGACCCCTGCAAGGAACATGAATTTTTCAAGCTGATTTGACCTTTTCTAGCTCCATGACACCTGTGATGTAGCCGTGGACGACTCTGGTACACCTTTTTGCATGATAATGCCGGTGACAGAGTCGTGGAAAGCTCCATAGGCCAAAACCAACCTTTGCCGTGTCGGCGATCGGCGCCATTTTGAATTCAGGAATCGGCCTGCAAAACAGGTCGGACCCTGAGTTTACGACAGATTACGTCATGATACCTGCAGCTTGAACGTTGGAGAGTTGAAAATAACGACGTAATCTGTCGTAAACTCAGGGTCCGACCTGTTTTGCGGGCCGATTCCTGAATTCAAAATGGCGCCGATCGCCGATGATTTGTATGGAGTTACGTGCTCCGAGGCCGTGTTGTGGTTAAATGCTGCGTTTGTTTAGGGTCTTATCCCCCCGGCCCGGCAGGTGAGTGCGTCGGGAAGCCAGGGACACCAAAAAACCGGGGCCGGCCCGTTGCATGAGGCCCGGCACGGCAAAGGTTGGTTTTGGCCTATGGAGCTTTCCACGACTCTGTCACCGGCATTATCATGCAAAAAGGTGTACCAGAGTCGTCCACGGCTACCTGTGATGAAACATATACAATGGGTTTTTCAACGTTGACAACTATAAGTGTCTTCATGCAAGTTTTACATAAGTTGGATCAGTATATAGAGATCACCTGACAAAAGTCTAACAAAAAAAGAAAAAAAAAGATAATCCCTACATATCGACCCTATTTTTTTCAGGACTGAAACAGGAAACACAACATTTTTTCCCTAGGCCTAATCATTCATATCCACTCCCCCCATGCAGGCGCTTTAATATTGATGGTTTTTGCACACACAATTTTTGTTTCATATGACCATGGATGTATCTTTACAGAAGCTCTGGCTATTAGTGTAGTATTGATTGATTATCATATCTATGATGTACAGTCCCAGCTGAGATGCTGCAGGGTCCATCTAATAGGAACGTGTCCTTCGGCACCGAGGTGACACTGTCGTGTTTTGTGTGGGGCATCCCACAGCCCAACATCACCTGGTACAAGAACAGCAAACCTGTAAGTACAACAAACATCATGTGTTCTGGCTCACGCTCAAGTAAAATGTGTTCCCTGGCAACCATTTAAGCTTGTCTTATTATATAAACTCCTGACCAGTAGTTAAGGTACAGGCATGAGTAGAGTTGGGGCATGTAGCTTCAGTGGACACTAGATGTACCGTAATTATACTAAAATGTAGAGCCTTAGGGCTCTCTTTAGACTGACGATGGTATATAGTGATATGACAATCCATGACGTCCCACTTCCTTCGCCGGCGATGGATTGCTTTAGATGAGGGCCTGCAAGGGGGGGTAGTGATTACGAATTACGCAAAATTTTCGCCGCCTATTACGAATTACGTTAAAGTCTCAGAGCTGATTACGACTTTACGATTTGCGGCTAATGTCCAATTACGAATTACGTTGATTTTTGCGGAGGCTGCCTACGGATTACGAAGTCTAAAACGGCCTGATTATGCCGCTGAAGGGTGACACAGTAGGGTCCGAGGTGGTAGTGATGATTATTGGAGGATTACTATCGCGAAACTATTTTGATCCTCTTTAGACGGCCAAAAAATACTGTCGCCGGCGACATCTTGACGATACATTCGCACGACTATTCAATTGTTGTCAGTCTAAAGAGAGCCTTACATGTACATGTAGATGCCGTGTGTGTTTTTATATATAACCTGTGGAAAGCCGTTACAATTATCAAACTTGTCTTATTCTGTGTTATTGACTGGTGTTGTATTGCATCACTTGTGTATTGTGTCACTAAACTGTTACAGTGAAACGTCTCCAGGAGATTTTGGTACCGTACTGTTGCCCTTGTGGTTGTCTGCTAGTACAATGTACATGTAGATACGGTGGACGACTTTCCTTGTTTGACGTTGTTGTTCCGTTTGTGTCTGTAGCTGTCTCCGAGGTTCTCAACCATACAAAATATCAAGAGAGTGAGTATAGTGCAGTTTTCTTGTCTTCTGTACTAACATGAACTCCCCCATGTGAGAAAGTCCTCTTTGAGATTCTGAGGCATCCTAGATATTACAAGTACATGTACCTCTTCAGATATGTTCAGCAATGTGTTATGATGTCTTTCTCGATCACATTGCTTTAACACACAAAAAAATGTGTGTGGTACATGCATGTACATTTGTACATGTACTAGTCTTGAAGGCATATAGTATACTACAAATGTAGTTGTGATAATGGATATCATGTACAAAAAGTCTTAAATATTTCTTGACAGTGCCCTATAGTTTTTTATTAAAGATAATTTGATAGCTTTTTAAAGTGTAGCTAGTTTTTATCCATTGAAATACAATTGCCAGACTGCAGAATGATTCAAGTTGAACATATAGATTTGATATCCAAAGTCTTGATCATTAGGTACAGTTCTTTTTCATTACTACAGCATGGTTGTAGTTGGTTGTTTGTTGCTCCCTAAAGTGCCTTAAGAATTTTTAATGTATTATGTGATATGTTTATGTGCGTGCCTTGGATTGTGGCAGATTGGAAGAGCAAGGAAAGTCAATGTAAAGGAAAGGGTAAAGAAGTTGTTCATGGTATAAGTGTATTGTGTAGAGTACTACTAGAGTCTTCTTTGATGTAGATTATTAGATAGTTAAATTTTACAATAGACATTATACTTTTGCATGAGAGCAAGTAAAAAGATGTTCACTGTTTCAAAGAATTGAGTAATGACACAAAATTTTAGTTTGCCTTCAACACTCTTTTTGAGTCTTTACTGTGAAATTAAAAGAGAACTTCAAGGCAATATTACTACAAGTTATTCTAACTAACTTTTTACACAATATTTTCTGATACATTGTGACTAATTTATGACTTGTGTAGAAAGTCAATGTTTAATAACAAATGTTTGGATGGAACACAACTGATTAAGCTGTGAGTTTCAGTTTTACGTTGGTAGCATGATAAAAGTAACATTATATCAAATAAATACTCAAAAGCCCACTTGTATATTCATGGTTCAGTAATATGCTCCCACAGTTACGTCGCAGAGGACCGACCTTGTTATGTCCAAATAAATGGCGCGTTTCGTTCCGATGCGCCACAAAGTATTTGTTTTACTACCCCCAAACGAGTAAGCGTTAACTCTAGGAATAAAATCCAAAGGCTAAAAAACACTTTCAATCCATATTTTGATACTTCCTGACAAATTATAAAAAGTGGCGAACTCGGGGTACACCCTTGGAACTACCGCCCTAGTTACGTCGCAAAGTAGAAGGTTGACCCTTGACCTCAACGTTTGATCAATCACCATGGTAACACGTATGTAAAAAGTCTAACAAAAACTCTTTCGACATGGCCATATATCATCAAGAGGTTCATGGAATTTTCCTTTGAAATGTGTGATTTATGTTAAAAAGTGGCGAACTCAGGGCCCCCTCCGTTACATCTTTTTTGTTTCACTAGCTGATCTACCCAGAGACCAACACCACATACACGGAGTCCATGTTGACAGTGAAGGCCACATCACCATCTAACTACACCTGCGAGGCACGAAACCAACACTCTGGCGGGGTCACCGTACTCCGTAGGACAGGGCGAGTCATCATCACAGACAAGAGGTACACCCATGCATGCCAGTGGTCGAAATACTTTTTTTCAGTGCTCTGCAATATTGCAGAAGAGTAAAAATTTTGTTCTGCAATTTGGAAATACTTTCTGCAAATACACAAGCCTCCATACTACAATCTTGCAGGTTTATAAGCATGAACTATTGATTGATATGCAAATTAGTGAAGACAAATTTTTGGAAGTCCAAAAGGAAACAAAAGATAAACAAGACAAGGTTGATGCAAATTAGTGAAGAAGCTCCTGTTGTTTCAAAACAGGAGCTTAAGTGTTGTCTGTCCTTGGGGCCAAAAGCGTCAAACCCCAAGTGCCAATTTTTCCTGCTGCAAAATTGCAGATTGTATAAATTTTTCTTCTGCAATCTTGAAAATCTATCTGCAGATTGCAGACTGCAGACAGGTATTTCGAACACTGCATGCTCTTTGTCCTCTTTTCAGTCTTATTTTTAGTGATAAATGATTCATTTTTTGTTTATTTAGCTATGTCGAAAATGATTCTTGAATTGAAGAAAAAAAATTATTATCTGTTATCTTGATGTATTCTCCTCATTTTTTTGCTTCAGTTGATGACTTGTATTTGTACCTTCGGAATGTGACTTGACCCTTCAAAAATATTTGCTTATTCCAGGGAAATCTAATCCTTGAATATACCTGAATGCGATTAAGCCCTACTCTCCAAGCAGAGGTTTGGGGTTATTTTTAGCATGTTTTGAGGCTTTTTTGTCAGGGTTTCTCTTTTGCACTGGATTTTTTCCCCATGTTTGGTGGGCCAAAAAATTCAGTGCAAAAGAGAAACCCCGATAAAAAAAGCTTAAAAAACATGCTAAAAATAACCCCAAACCCAAACCTCTGCTTGGAGAGTAATTAAGCCCCCCTGCCCCCCCCAGGTATAATAATAAAAAAAGTCCCTTTGATCACTGTGCTTAGATATTGACAAACAGTCAACAATTACCATTTTGTCTGAAATTTGGGAATTACCTTGCAAGTAGAAAAATATAATACCCTTAAGAATAAGTGCTCTAATCAAAGAAAAATTGTCTTCTTATTGATGCTTTCATTATACCTGCAAGAGCTTTAAATATTGAAATTGATTGTGAAGTAAGGGAAGAAAATGACAAAGCCAATCTGACAGCTTATAGGCAAACTGTTTCCTGAACTTTAATGTAATGTCAATCATATGTCTGCAGATCAATTATCGCAGCAGTTAAGCTAAATTGATTTATTTACTTTCTTATTTTCTACCTTTCGAGATGGAAGGATGCCTGCTGTCTGTTTTTTTTTATATCTTACTGTTGAGATATGTATTGAAATAGCAAATACAGGGCCAGATGTGCATGCATTGAGAACAGCAGAGTGATAGGAAAATTTAAGAACATTTTATGAATGCAGAGTCTGACATTCATACAGTTTTGTACACTTCTGTAATCTCCAAGCAGATCATATGGTAGCAAGGCCAGAGGAGTGTCCATTTGGCTGATGGCCGCACCACTGGCCAATGGATACTGCCACCATATGATCTGCTTGGAGATTACACTTCTGAAATGAAATGGATTGAAGTAGTTCCATTTTGCACTTCTGTATCCCCTGTTGATTGTCTTTGTTTACCATCCATCCCAGTAAGTACCAGAGCCCTGCGGGCTACTGTGCGCCGTACTCTGGCAGGATGTGTCGCCGACACGTGGGCAGCCGGATGGTGTGGTACAACAGCTCGCTGGAGAACCCCGAGCAGCAGAACGAGGCCATCGTGCGGGCGCTGGAGATCGAGCTGCTGAGCACGGTCAGCGGCATGTGCCGTCCCGTGGCCGAGGCGCTGCTGTGTCACTACGCCTTCCCCAACTGCGACACAGACACCGGCGTGCCGCGCCCCGCACCTCTATGCAGGTGTGTACTGGGAACATTTAACACTTTTTTTTGTTTGTTTGTGTCGCATAATCAGTAAACTGTCTTTAGGCGTAACACACCAGTTTTGTACATGTAAGTACAAGCTGCTTGAGACCGGACTGTAAGGTTTGAACCACTCACAGGGAAGGACCCCTACTCTTTTCGATAAGTGCGGTGGGTTCTTTAACGTGCTTGGGGTGTGACAAACACGGGACCTCCATTTAACGTCCTATCCAAGGGACGTCTCTAACCGAAGCTAGGTACTCATTTACACCTTTCTTTTGACTTGCAGTAAGTACTGTGGTCGTTCTTGTGTCTATAAGTCAGGATAGACCATGGAGGTGCACTGTAAGATTCGCAAATTGAAGCACATGATGCATGTGTAGGAATGTTTTATTGTTTTTAAGCATATATTCTATATGGCTTGACTGTGTTGTTTTTCTTCCCACAGAGAGCAGTGCCTTGCCGTGCAGAACATTTTATGTTTCCAGGAGTGGTCCCTTCTGATGGATAAGAAACGTTCGGGGATTTACCTACGTTCCCGCGGGCACTTCCGCCTACCGGTCTGCGCGGACCTGCCCAGCGTTTTCAACGGCACCAGGGCCTGCTCCAACGCTTCTGTGTTTGGTGAGTGTACATGTCAAGGACAGTTACTACTAAAGTTACTCTCCACGGTAGCGTTACGTGGATGAGCTTAACTCTCTTCCTCTACACTTCCCTGTCCTTCATATCATAGCTCTTGGTAGTTGATCTGTGGTGCAACATGCATCCCCACACAGTTGTACATGTATGTATGTATGTCGTACATGGACTTCTTACCCTCACATGGCCATATGCATGCTTTGGCTCCCATAGGAGAACATAATAAAGTAGATACGTCGATGAAGGTTAGACATCCAGGTAATACGATATGCCAAAAAACAGTTACTCAAGCAACTGGATATGATTTTGAAAACGTCAGACGTTTCAGCTTAAGCTCCTGTCCTGTATAACAGGAGCTTTCAGACTAATTTGCATCATCTTGTCTTGACTTGTCTGACTTTGGTTCCTTTTTCGACTTCCAAAAAAATTTGTCTTCACTTTATTTGCATATCAATCAACAGGTTGTGTATATAAACCTGCTTTCCCCTCTGGTCTCTCAGTCACTGACGAAAGCTAGTGGATACTAGCTGAAACGTCTAACGTTTTCAAAATCATATCCAGTTGCTTGAGTGACTGTTTTTTGGCATAATAAAGTAGAGTTCATGTCTTTTTCTTTATGGGCAACCTTCCTCCCTTTCTTTCTCTTCAAGACTGAGAAGCAACTTGCTAGTACTAAGTATTACTAAGTTATTTTGAAGTATTGTACATCAGTTGGAATGGAATTAAACTGAAAAAGATAATAAAGTGCATGATGTGATGAAATGATGTTGTATCTCCAACTCTGATCTGATCTGTTTTCCATGTTACTATGACGCTGGCCCTGACAGAGATGAAGTCTGAGATGGTGACGGGTAAGTGTGATCTTAAAACTTCACCATTTGCTTCTGTACATGTAGCTATACATTTTGTACTTCTATCCCAGAAAGCACAGTATGTAAGGAAATGGATTACTATACTGCTGTGTTGGCATTCAGCAGATGCCATGCAATGTGTTATATGACTGTACAATGTAGGTCACCAAATTGTAAAGGAGTCAGCAGCCTAGCAATCTAGCTAGACTTAACTGCTGTATTTCAGTGTTAGTTTGTCTTGTATAAGAGGCACAGAGAGGATGTCCTCTTTATTTGACCTCTCGTGCGACCTCTAAGCCTTGTCTTTGATTTGTTGTTGCAATCTCAGCTGTCCCCTTGTCATCGCCCATCATGCCACATTCCGCAGACTTGGCCTGTCAGAAATAAAAGAAATGTTACTGCACAGACCTTATCAATAATCAGGGACAGTTGACAAGTGCCGTCACCTTGAATCTGAAGTTTGGTCCTTGTCCCACCCATGCTGTTGTTGCATCAAGTGTGGCCTGCGTATATGCCCCACCCCCTACCGGGCGGTGATGGTTTAGGTTCTATTTCAGTTGTCAGAGTAAACATGGCGGACTTTGATACCTCAGTAAGGAAAACATGCTGTTGTATGCCAGCTATGCCGCCAGCAGGCGGTTGATGTGCTTTGGTTATGACAGTTGGGGCCCCCTGCAGTGGTTGTCCGCAAGGAGCCGGCGAAAATTTATAGGGAAGAGCTCTTGTTGTGATACATCTACAGAGGTAGTTCGTTTACAAGGTTAGGGGCAAATAACAGCAGGGTTCCATCCTGTAGAGCACATAATATCGGCGGCGTTCGTGTCTCGTGGCACGGTTGTGCCCGCCGCTTAACCTCCGAATCATCAAAATGCAGATAAATAACTGGGAGGAATACCATGAGGGTAGAGCGGGGTGCTCGGCATTGCTGGGAGCTATTATTGGAGCCCGGAGTGTTTTGCCAGGTCTGGGGAGTGACAGGCAGCTCTCGGCACAGTCTGTCACCTGGCTGTAATCGCGGATCACGGAGAAGGATCGACGTATTTGGCATAGTCATCTGTCCAAGTGGCGACAAGCGTAAAAAATGTTGTCTGCCATCATGATTGTGCAAACTTATTTTTGGTTAAGGACTGGAAAAACGTTCTATTTCTCATGTAAAAGATGCTCCAGTGTCCTGCGCAAAAAGAGGCGAGAGGGAATCAGCTTGAGCTTTTGATACACAAACTTTATGAGGGGTAAAAGAGTTTGTCAAGTTGACATCATTGATCGTGTCCATCAATGCGTTAATCCCCCTCTGGTCTTATTATAGATTATGACATTCCTTTTCTTTTTGGCTTCATTATGCTAAAACATCTCAAGCAAAAGAACTCCCAGGCCAACAAAAAAAAACTCAGCAAGTCACTAGTCTCTTCCTGCCATGACAACTAACGCCATTAAAGTAACTCTACTAAGGCCATGTTGATTTGATTATATGGATGACATCCTCCGGGAGCCCCAAAACTGATGCGCGCGTGCGAATAAAAAAAAAGTTTTGCAAAAAAAAAAAAGTTGTTTTCATTATGAAATGTACGTGGTTTTGAAGGTTTAACAAATGGCACAGAATATGGTTTGGCGAATAATCTATTTCTTTACAATTTCGTCTTTTTTCGTTTGATTTTGGCATTCTACGACATTGGTATGGTTTTTAATTTTTTTTGGAACTTAAGGTATATTTTTGCTCATTTTGCAACTGTTTTGTACGATTTACAGTATGGTTGAAAACTTTTTTTTTTTTTGGAAACGGCCGAAAATTCATGCAGGCGCGGATGTCAACCATATAATCAAATCAACATGGCCTAAATGCCAGTTGAAGACCAATTGCATTAAGACCAATGCCATAGAAAAACAGCCATGAAAGTTCACAAACTCACTAGTCTTACTGAACCTGTATCTTCTTCTTGTCTCTTCCAGTTGACTGTTACCGCGGGAAGGGCCGATATTACCAGGGTACGCTGAACGTGACAGAGTCAGGATATCCCTGTCAGCCCTGGGCAGCTCAGGTTAGTTAGTACAGTCTGGAGGGAGGTACACTAAATAGACCAGTGATTTTCAGGTGATGACATGAAGGCAAAATGTCAGCGCTTATTTTGAATAGAAAGTCCTACTTGTAGACTTATGAGCTCGGAACTTGAAAATTGTTCTGTATTCCTCAGACATTTCTTCCATAAGTTGTTACATTGTTGTTAAAAGCAAGCAATAAGCAATGGTTAAATAAATAACCATTGACCATGTGACTGATAACCTACTTTATGTCCTACCTGGGCCGCGATTACGTTCGATACGGGTGTTCCGGCCCGTGTGATAACTAGCGGTACGGCCCGGGGGTTCTTACCGCGTACGGCCCGGCCCTTCCAAATGTTCCACAGAATGATTCGAACGCGTTTCGCCCTTACCGCGTGCAATGCTTTCGAAAATTCGAATGCAAAATTCGGACGTTGGAATTGATGTTGTTGCACTTTTTGGGTTTAGGGACACCAACTTTCTGCTCATTTTGCATCGAAAGGCGTGTTTTCTTGGGTGGGTATGACATAAATAAAATACAACACGGTGTATTCCGGATCACCCTCGGTCCCAGCCCTTCCGCGGATCGGATCTCCCTCCGGCCGTCGGGCGATCCGACGCGCGGTCGGGCCGGTACCTCGGGCGATACGAAATACACCGTGTTGTATTCTATATATATTAGCTTCTAAAATTCTACTAGAGTAAGTTAAATGTATTATTGTAATGAAACATGTTACATGGGGTCGTGTGGCGCAGCGGCAGCGTTCTCGACTCGGAACCAGAGGCCCCGGGTTCGAGTCCTGACATGCCACCGATCTTGTGCCCTTGGGAAAGGCACTTTACAGGACTTTCCTCACTTCGCTCAGGTGAAAATGAGTATTGTACTGTCCCTGTGTTGGTGTCGGCATTAATATAAGTTGAAAAAACTTGAGTGTGTCGTCACCACGTCTTGTGATTATATGTTTCGGAATAAAAAAAAAACATGTTACATTTTATAAGTGGTAAGTGATTTTATGTGGTTTATAGTTTGTAAAGTGCTTTTGTCAAAGATGAGCAATTCAGTCCCCCTGTCAAGGGCTTCTGCGATAATGTACCTTTTGGAAGTTCAATAAATCAGTCATATTGATAAGGCCATGTTGATTTGATTATATGTATGACATCCGCGCGCGCATGAATTTTCGGCCGTTTCCAAAAAAAAAGAAAGTTTTCAACCATACTGTAAATCGTACAAAACAGTTGCAAAATGGGCAAAGTTAAGTTACAAAAAAAATTAAGAAATGTCGTACAATGCCAAAATCAAACGGAAAAAGATGAAATTGTAAAGAAATTAACTTGGAGACTAGATTATTCGCCAAACCATATTCTGTCCCATTTGTTCAACCTATATGACCACGTACATTTCATAATGAAAACAACTTTTTTTTTGGCAAAACTTTTTTTATTCGCACGCCCGCATCAATTTTTGGGCTCCCGGAGGATGTCATCCATATAATCAAATCAACATGGCCTAAGTTCATGTTCAAAACTTTCCATTAGGCCACACCAATTTAATTTCTTGGTTAACGGATTCGCCTGCTTCATTTTTTTCTGATTTGAAAATAAAAATAAACAATTCAGAATCAACTGCAAAATGCTCATATTTTGCCCTGAACAGTTGAAAACAGTCCTTTTCTTCCTAGTTGTTAGTTATTCCATCTTTCAATGCAATGGTATCATTAAAAGTTCAAAATTCATTGTTTAAATTTTGAACCGGCCTGGTGTGTTGACTTCATGCATATATGGCTCCTATCATACCATTTTGGGCCATAATAGGATGCCTAGGCTTGTTTTTAGTTATGTTTTTTTCGCCCGCCCGCTACATTATTTTTCTAGAAAAATCTGTTAACCAAGAAATTAAATTGGTGTGGCCTGAAGTTCATGTTCACTTGCCCAACAGGTGCCACACAAGCACGATCGCCTACCCGAGTACTTCCCGGAGTTACAGAACGCGGAGAACAGCTGCCGTAACCCCGGGGGTGAGGAACCCCAGCCCTGGTGCTACACCACCAACCTAAGCACCCGCTGGGAGAAATGCAACATCCCCCGCTGTGAGGATGGTAAGTCACGTAACGTCATGCTCAGTCTGCTTAAACACTAAAGATTCTAGCCAGTGTGTTCTTGTGTCTTTAGAGGACTGTCATGTGGAGTATCATCACATGGGTGTCACCTAGGCAATTTACTGATGAAGTACACAGTAACACACTAGATGATCACAATACGGAGAATAAGTTGTAAATGTTATAATGTATGATTTTCTTCTGTCAGCAGGGTTGAATTAGATTCTTTAACATTGTTGACACTTACACTGTACTTCAATATGTACATTTGTACATGTATATAAAGAATGTTAACAAAATGATGCACAGGAAAGGACAGATATTTCTTACCTTTGGAAGTTTTGTATTTTACTCTTCAGACTACATGTAGGTGTGGCTATGATCAGTTTGCCTTGGTCATTGCTTTGCCTTGCCATGTGATGCTAATCCATTGCATTGTCGCTTAAAGACACAAAACCACAGTTAAACATAAAATGGCAGTGGAAAGTCCTTTAAAAGTCTGACTTAGACCTAAAAATGTGGCTCTGCTTCCTTGGTAAAAGTTGTTCGTCTTGTTTATGAGTTGGATCTACAGAAATTTTGAAGTTGACTTTAAAAAAAGAGAGAAGTGAAAGAAAATGAGAAAGGAAAAACTCAAGTCAAATGTCTTCCATTCAATAAAAGTGCATTTGAGTTTCTATCAAAAGTCACAAGCTACTATGAAACTGAAATGTCAAATGTTCAAAAATAGAGACAGAGAAACAACATAAAAATTGATGATGAAAGCACAGAGTGATACTAATGTTTGTGTCTCCTGCTACATGTCTTTGAGTACTTTTTGTTTTGTCTGATTTTATCAGCTTTTATTATACATTCTGTGTCTCCAACTCATTTTGTTCTCATGTCTTTTTTTTCGCTAAGTTTTATATTTTCAGTTCTGTGTCCATGTTTGTTAACAATCTATCCAGCCATTTCGTGTTGTCACTTCTTAGGCTTTGAAGGTTTAGTAGAATGATGTGTCAGGCTCCCTTCCTGTGTCTGTCTTCCCCTCTTCTTTCTCCTCTCTGTCTATTCCTCCTTCTCTCCACCAAAGACACAAGTACCGATCAAATTGACACCGACAAAAACGAGGAAACCTGGACGCTCGGTGGGGATGACTTTCCCTATTGGTCGGATGGTAAGGAGGAGTTCATGTGGTGGTACGGTGGCACACCCCCTACGCAGGAGGACTTACGCGGCACCCCGCCTACGCAGAAAGACTGGCGCGTAACCGCCTTGCCCCGGTTTCCTCCCGAAATAGCCCAAATGGAGGACGGGACTGAAGAAACCTTTATCGATCTAGATATGCAAGTTGTCGCCCGACAGAAAGAGGAAGAGCTTGAAGAGGAAGTGGAGAGTGAAATTGAGTGGGCGATTGAGAAGGAAATAGAACGGGGCGTGACAAGCACTGTGGCGGCGGCCGGTACCACGCCTAGTGGTGACTGGTACGACGAAACAACGGCAACGACCAATCAGGTCAGCGTCAGTCCGGTTCCCTCGCAGCCGAGCAACGAGGCACTGAAGAACGAGATCACGACGCTCTGGGACGTTCTTCAGTCCGTCGTACAAAACATGAACAAGCTCGCGGAGGAGGAAGAAGAGACAGACCGTGAGCTGAGGAGGCTGGACAAAACCGTGAAGGCTCTGGAGAAGGAGATGACGCTGAGGTACAACATGCTGACCAAAGAACTCGAGTCAGCCAAGGAGACCATCGCACAGCTGGAAGAGGAGTTAGAGGAGCCTTATGAACAAGGGGGAGGGGCTATCAAACAAGGGGGAGGGACTGATGAACACCGGGGAGGGACTAACGATCAAGGGGGAGGAGCTGATCAGCAAGGGGGAGGGGCTAACCATCAAGGGGAGGCGACTGATGCTCCTGTAACTTTTGAGGCCCGCAAGGGTGGTACTGGGGGGAGTTCACTTCCTATTGCTGGGCAGGGCCTGATGATAGTTTTGCTTGTCTGTTGCTGGATGCTAACTGTACTGATTGTTTAGGGGCAAGAGTAGATAACCACAATAGGAATATTTTACTAGCCTAAAGTCTTGTTTGGTGTGTGTATTTTTGCTTTAACACTTGAGTGATTCGTGACTGTTTTTTTAGGATAACATGACTTTGTGAATCCCAAAATATTGGTGCTGTGCTATTCTTTTTCTCATTAAAGGTCATACAGCTTATTCCTGAATTAATTTTATTTTTAAGCAGTCATCCAAAATGGTTACAACAGTATATGATGTAATAATTTTGTTAATACCAATGACATCCCAAAAGTGAGTTTTGTCATCTTAGCACTTTTTTTATCATAATATCAAATTTCAATCAAACGATTTGTGCATATAACTTTAATAAGTGTGCAATCTCTGTAATTTTAAGCTATGAGTGACTTCTGGTATCTTGATGGTAGTGCACGAATATACAGAGGTTTGAATTGAATCGTAATCTATGCAATAGATTCTACAGGCTTTATGAAATCAATCAATGGTGACTGAGTTGTTTTGTTTAAGAAAATATCTTATGAGAGATCATATTTGGAACAATTTATTAGGTCGAATTGATGTTAACCCTCACCATATGAGGACTAGATGTAGTACAGTAACTGTTTTTGTCTGAATGGCTGCCTTAGCTAAACCTCAGTAACTGTACCCCTGGCATGCATGGCCTTGTTTCTGGTAGGACTTCTCAGAATAAAATGTGAGGAATTTTTATCGGGAATGTTTATTATTGACCTTGGAGGTTTATTTTGGATTTGATGTGACGTTCTGTAAGTCCAGGCGTGCCTTACCATGGCAACGGGTGTAAACCAAAGACATATTTCATGTTGTATAGAATTCGCTGATGTCGGTGGTGTGACGCTATTTTTGCATGAGATAGTTTATTGTTTCTAGAAGAATGTGTCTGTCTGGGTGACAGAGGGCAAGTAGTAATGCGTCCCTAAGCATCTGCTTTGTCTAACTGTTGTTGGGATGATGACAGGTGAAAACTGCATGATTCAATGTCCATTCAGCAGGGTGGGACTAGGCCTAGGGTGCGAAACCAGCTTTAATCTGAACAATTGTGACTCTTGAAAATAATGCCACACCAATTTAATTTGTTGGTTCTCGGATTTTTTCAGAAAAATATGAAGCGACAGGGCGAAAAAATAAAAATAAAAACAGGTCTTGGCATCCTATTATAGGCTTAAATGCTACGAAATGAGCCATGAAGTCAACACAAGGCTGGGTTGAAATTTAAACATTGAATTTTGAACTTTTAATCAAACCACTGCAATGATAGATGGGAAAACTGTAACAACTAGGAAGAAAAGGACTTTCCTCAACTGTTGGGGGCAAAACATGAGCATTTTTCAGTTGATTCAGAACCAGAATCATATTTTTTTTTTTTTGCAAATCAGAAAAAAACGAAGAGGCGAATCCGAGAACCAACAAATTAAATTGGTGTGGCCTAAGTCACTTCTTACGTATGGTTCTCATGTACAATGTATCACAGTGTAGATGTACATGTATATGACACTACAGGATTCTGTATTCTTTACCTCAACCCCATTTACTGCAAATTTACCGTACAGTTGAGCATAATATTGTAACACTAGGAAGGGTAATGCACACATAACTGTGACATACATGTAAAGAAAATATTTTCAGGGTATGGTCTCAAGTTGACTCCCAACAAATGTACAGTTCAAGATCTGCATTAGTTAGATATATGACAGCTACTGTTAATCACAATTTCATGTTTTTATTAATATCTGCTAACTGATTTTGCTATAAGAGCAATTGTTTTTTGTGCAATAGACAAAACTGCTTTTATATGAGGATTTACACTAAAACTGTTTGGCACTTTTCTATTTTTTGATTAACGTGACCTTGTAAGGATGGTATCGTCCTTTACACAAGTGTATAGATGTGAGAAGAGTGTAATTTTGGAAAAAAAGTTATGGAATAAACTTATTTTCTTCCATTGTGGCTAAGGTTTGACTAAGGTTGTAGTTTTTCTGCATGATGTTAACTGTACATTTTGCACTGATTATGACAATATGCATGTCTTCTTTCTAGATGAAAACTGTATGATTTTTGTAGTATTATGATTATAGTCATTATACATGTAGCAGGTTATATGTCCATAATTTTGAGCGTCTTTTTCGTGACTCATACAAGCCAGCCAATCACAGTTGACCTTGTCCCTTTCCCATTTTTTTTGGCAACCAATCGGTTGCCTGTAGATTTTGTGTCAGAAAGCCATCTTTTCCCATCAGCCAATCATGCCATTTCCTCTCAATTTTGGACCTCAATGACGAAGACAATGAACCAAACCGGGTATACTTGTGTTTTCTCTCCACCTCTCCTCTCCTTCTATTCCTCCTTCCTCCCTCTCTCTCACTCCATCCCTCCCAGGCCCCCCTCCTCCTCCTGTGCCTCCCTCTGCAACAGATAGCTCCAACTCTTCTGTCCCCTTCCATCGCGTCACCACAGCCCCTTCTCAGGCAAATGACGGCCGCTCACCTACCGAGGCTGTTGCAGGGACTACCCAGAGGCCCCCTGTGGTACCTGAGGGTACCGCTAACCCCAAATCAGGTATAGAAACAAACAAACAAACAAATCGGCATGCTGTGTGAGATAAAGCAAGGTTGTCACTAGGTTTTGTATCATTGGTTTATGGATTGCATGATGACCCCAAAGATTTAGTTGTAAAATTGAATAACTAAAGTGTTCATATTGTTTTAGCACCATAAAAATTAGTTTGTTGAGACCATCCTGGCAACAGCCCTGCACAGAATGCATTTCACCCTCTTTCTGTTTCTGACAGCTACCACTACTTTTTCTGCTTTATCTGTATCTACAGAAGTGCGTGCTTACAGTGCTGTACACTGTACTATGCCTGTACTCAACTTCTTCGGAATGAAACATGTCCTACATGTACATTAACTCTAAATGTTGTTACCCTGTTCTCATTGTGCTCCTGCAAGGTTGACAACTGTTACAGAAAATGAATAAGGCCTAGGAAAAGAAATGTTGTGTTTCCTGTTTTGGTCTTGAAAAAAATTAGGGTCAGTAGGTAGTATTATCTTTTTCCTTTCTTTTTTTTTTAGACTTTGGCGATCTTTAGTGATTCAACAGTTACTTAATATACAATACAGTTTAACAATTTGAAAGTAAAACTTGCAGGAGGACACTTTTATTTTCAACCATCAATGTTGGAGAACCGATTGTACAGTATTCCTTCACTCGGGTATCAGAGCTAGAAAAGGTCACTCAGCTTGAAAAATTTGTGTCCCTTGCAGGGGTCCACCAAAAAGGTTGGCAGTTTTTTCTTAGTCTGGGTGTCATCTTTTGGGGTTGCCGTTACAAATCAGATGGCACCCACGCTAGTTTTTTCTACGGTTGGTCAGGAAACAGGAAACACAACATTTTTCTCCTGGGCCTAACTTTTCAGCCATTGATTTCCCCCCCAGACAACTTCACCATTCCGCTGGACTCGGTGGCGACAGAGGAACTTCAGGTAGCGGAGAAGAACATCGTCCTGTCGTCCACCACGCTGATTATCGTGATCTCGGCGGTGTCGGGCTGCGTGGTGCTGGTGTTGGTGGTCTGTATCCTCATGATGTGTAACAAACTCCTCAAGCAGTACAGCAGAAAGTAAGTCACTACTTCTACATTCAGTATATCGTCACTTAGCATTTAGCACTAACACTTACTGCATGAGTGAAGTATGCTTTAAAACAGACATATTTTTTGTTTGTTTCAATTTCAGAAAAATTTACATGTAAGTCACCTGTGATTTTGAATTGTCATTTAAGTGCCTGCCTAACTGTAATTATAAAC
>NW_017803976.1:1456483-1519022 GCF_001625305.1 Branchiostoma belcheri
TCTATATAGATTAAGCAATGCAACAAAATAATAAAGGGAAATGCATGTGCCATATGAAGGGCATGTACTTGTGTAAAGCAAAATGGTTGAGGTATCGGAGTTTCCTTTTTCACAACCAAGTGGTTTTTATTACCTGCCAACATTTTGGTAGTCCTACTGACTTTCCTTGGCTACGAGGGTAGGAAGATAGGCAAAACATTGGCAGGTAGGAAGAAGAACGTGGTTGTGCACAAGAAAAACTCCAATATCTGACAATCTACCGACTGGAAGACAGAGAAAGTGGAGAAGACTCTAACTGTGTTTCTGTACTTGCAGCGCCTCTGCTGCCGCGCAAGCTGTCAGCTACGACCTTCCTCCTCCTCGTGCTTCCAGCTTCCGCTCCTGTCCCTCCCCGCTTTCCTCTGTGTATTGTAGCTCGCTGCGTCCGCGCTCCCTGCCCTTCTATCCCCACTACAGGTACAGTCACTCCGCTGGCATGGGCAGGCCGTCTGTCCTGCTGTATCCATGTGCTGGGCACAGACCTACCATCAGCTAAAGGCATCCAGTTCTGAACTGCCAACATGTCAACAGAATGTATTGCACCAGCATGAAACCTGTAATGTGTTGTACATAGCACTTCGGCAGAATGTCTCATATAAGATCGTATTTGTGTATAATAATGTTAACATCCCATCTGTAGTTTCCAAAATGTTATATCAGAAAAGATATCCTCTGCAACAGGCAAAATTCTAATGCAACAGTGAGCAAAAATACAAGGAAAGCTGTGAAAAATCAGGGTTTCGCACAGGTGCAATACGTTCTGCTGACGTGCTTGAACTGCCACTGTTAGATTTTAAGTATCGAAAGATCTTTTGGCATTATGATGTTTCAGCTAAAAAGTGTAGAACTCACACAATGAACATGAAAAAACGTGTGACAACACCATAATTATGATCTACATTTATTGTACATGACAATTGAGTGGAATGCAGTTCAGCACCCTGGATGTCTTTACTTAAGAACTTGTAATCACTCAGACTGTCTCTGTTGCTATATACCTAAACCTGTCTTGGCTCCAGTCCTGTTCTTGGTTTTCAAAGCTTTAATATCAACTAGACAACAAATAACTTCACAGAGTTAATTACTGTCCAGGCTGTTTCTAAGTGTGTGCTTTATGTTGAAACATGTAAAGTTGCAAAAAAGCCAACTTTTTACAAACATAGGATTCCTTTTAGTTTTTTTAATCTTACAGTTGGACTAGTGTCATCTGAACATAAATGTGAAAATCCCCCAAAAATAAAGACTTTCCAGAGGCAGAAAATCTACTAGTATCTCAGGCCACAGCACACTGGTGTCACCAGGACTGATGGACCTAGTACTGATACTAAGACATCATCATTTTCACTTCATTGTCGTGACTTCATTCATTTCATGGTAGGATATAACGTTAATGCAATTAACACTGCTGCTGCTGTTCCTCCATAAAAGCCTTGCCAGGTGAAGTCATCACATACAATGTATATTAACCTGTGTTACATGTCATTCATTGTGTAAAATATACCTGTACCTTGGTTCTTTCATAATTATGTCTAAACAATCATTTACCCCTTTTCCAAAAATACTAATTGCTGATACACTGTATATACATGTAGTTCTCTTACAGCTACATTGTAGAAGCTTGTAATAATTTGGCGTCATTTTCTACAAGACTCTCCATCTGTTCCAAAAATGTTTTTTGAAAGGGACTTGAATGTAGAGTTTTTGCTGTAGCCATCTAATCTGTAGATCATACAGAAGTTATTTAGTTTATATTTAATGACCCATCCTTTAGCCATTCATTTCTTCCATTGTTCTTGTCACTTTTGTCTCTTCTGCCACTCGTGTTCACTCTTTGCACGTGTCTTTGTGACATATGTCTTGTAGCTGAGAAGACTTGAAGAAAGTTAGAAGTAACCTTCACAATGTACATTTCCATGTAGCTAAGGCCACACCAATTTAATTTGTTGGTTCTCAGATTCGCCTCTTCGTTTTTTTCTGATTTGCAAAAAAAAAAATTTGATTCTGGTCCTGAATCAACTGAAAAATGCTCATATTTTGCCCCTAACAGTTGAGGAAAGTCCTTTTCTTCCTAGTTGTTACAGTTTTCCCATCTATCATTGCAGTGGTTTGATTAAAAGTTAAAAATTCAATGTTTAAATTTTAACCCAGCCTTTTGTGTTGACTTCATGGCTCATTTTGTAGCATTTAAGCCTATAATAGGATGCCTAGACCTGTTTTTATTTTTATTTTTTTTTGCCCTGTCGCTTCATATTTTTTCTGAAAAAATCCGAGAACCAACAAATTAAATTGGTGTGGCCTAAGTCTTAGAGAATATCATGTAGACACACATTCATACACCATCTCTGCATGGTAGACTGTTTCATCACCCCTTTCTGGGGTTTAGTTTGATAGGTGCATACGTCAATCAGGGTTCATACAAATGTCATCAAAATTTGAATCCAAAAATGTTGCAGTCGTTAAAAATCTCAGAAAATTGCAAGGCACTTTTGGCATTTGGAAATTACTTTGGAATTGTCAATGGTTAGACATTCAGCTATCCAGTTGCTTGAATAACCGTTTCCTTGTGTATTATATGGGAAGTTAGCCCATACCGTTACTATTGACTTTGAGTCTGACTCCATTTTGTCTGGACCCTGCTGTTGACATCACAGAAGTTAACCATGTTTGTTTAATTGAAAAAGTTAAAACTTTAGATCCAACACAATAAAGTTCTCTCAGCTATTTCATTTATTTATTTATTTCATTTATAATAGTTTTAGCTACAGCTTTCAACCAGTCACTCTTGTCTTCCTCAGTAGACTGACCCTGTGAGACTTGTCACGTGGCTTCTTTGAAGTGTGACGTCAACACTGGGTCAAAGGTATCTGGTAGATGATGTCGGCTTCCATCGCGGTTGAGTGTATATACCTTTGACCCAGTGTTGATGTCACACTTCAAAGAGGCCATGTGACAAGCCTCACTGGGTCAGTTTACTGAGAGTTATTGGTCAAAAGCTCTAGATGAGAGAACGTCTTTGTGTTGGATCTATAGTTTGAACTTTAAACATGTAACTACCAACACAGATGAAGTTTCATGATTGATGTTCCCATGTTGTTCTCTCTGTGTGCGCCTCCACCAGCAGAGAGGAAGAAGACACATCTTCCAAACTCCCGTCTGAGTAATCACTTCTTCTATTCCAACTTCTTTCTTCTGTGTACAACAGGGCTGAATCTATGTCTGAATATATTGAGAAGGGGCATATGTTTGACTAAAAGTTTGTGCAGTTTCTGCTTAACATCTGTGTCCATAATATCACCAGCGTCCATAATATCACCACCTTGAGAAATAGTATGCTTAAAGATATTTTTACTGCAACATACCCTAGGTATGTACATTTGATGTGTGAAGGAGTGCATACCAAAAGTATGTTGCAGTAAAAATATCTTTAAGCACACTGTTTCTCAAGGTAGCAATATTATGGACCCTGGTGATATTATGGACACAGATGTTATATCCAAATTCATAAAAATTTACCTGTTGTAGTGATCATCAGTCCTGTCACTCACTTACTCACTCAGTCCTGTCAGAATCTCTTAAAAACTGTTGAAACAGTTGTGAAAAAGTTTTGAAATGTTATGTTTGGATACTTTTTAAAATGACATATTATGAACTAGTGATGCATACCTAAACCCAATTTTAGGTTCAGGTCCGGATTCAAGTCCAGAGGTTTAGGTTCAGGTCCAGACTTGTAAGTCCGGACCTAAACCCATGGCATATACAAAACTGCATGTTGGCAACCTTGCAATGTTGTCTGGGTGAAACTTTGGCCACATAACATGGAGGCCGGTACTTGACAATGCCCGATGGCAATGTTTTCTTCGTTTTGCAGCAAAGATTTTACAATGTACGGAAGGTTTTAGGTGGTTTGGAAAGAAAGGGGGTATGTGAAATGGTCTTTTATGGTAATAAGTCCGGACTCGGTTCTTGACTTTTAGGTTTTTTTGGACTTGAACCTAAACATTCTTACAAGTCCGGATCCAAGTCCAGTGAACCGGTATGCATCACTATTATGAACTATGCCACTGTGCTTCCATCGATTGACGATTCTACATATATTGAGCCCTGTGTCTAATGCAACATTCTTAATATCAACAACCAACAATACATTCCTTGTTGTCAAATTGTGTTAAAGTCTCATTTTCTCTTGTACTTCTTCCTTCAAACACTATTTCATTAACAACCTTTGCAAACAAAACCTCTGTTGCGTAAGATGACATACCGGTAGTTGGTAACCTAGCTAGTGTCTGTGTTTTAAAATGGCAGATACTTACTTTCTTGGCTTCAGTACTCTGTACTCTGTACTGATGCCAAGTGTACAGAATTTACCTAAAGTTTTTTTTTTTTCTAATCTGTTGTTGTGGCCACTGTTAACACAGAACTGTTTACTAGGGAGCCTGACTGAACAACAGAGGTTTTTCTCGTCTCATTTCTATCTTTCTTCCTTCTTCACTCCTTCTGTCTGTCCTGCCCTGTAACTGTCTCTCACTTCCACCATGACAGGAAGGCGGAAAAGGCAGCTTCGGAAACCCCTGTTACCAAGTTTGCCACCAGTAACGGAGGGTACAGTACCGTCCTCTTTCCACTTCTGCTGTTTCTGTGTTCCTCACGTCTTCATCTGTAAAATCTGAATATTTCACCTTGCACTTGAGAATTTGATAAAATTCTACATTTTCAGCCATCACATGTTAGGAGCTTCACAAATTAAAGACAGTTAGGTCACAAGGTTGCTCTATGGAAAAGCAAACTGCCAGTAAAATGATTATCAGAATGATGCAGCTCAAACAAGATGGAGTAAACACTTAAACTTTAAAGGAGTGTGTAAACTGTTGCTACACTTCAAATGAGACAACATGTTCATATCTTCACGGCTTTTTGTTGCTCCTTTAGGGGCGGCCTTCCTCCATGTAACACCTTCAATTCTATACGGTCTGTTCTCAGTCATTTCTGTGCTCCCCTGTGGGAGGGTGTCTGCTGTGCTGTGTTTCATCATTTAACCTCCTTAGGCCACACCAATTTAATTTGTTGGTTCTCGGATTCGCCTCTTCATTTTTTTCTGATTTGCAAAAAAAAAAAAAAATTCTGGTTCTGAATCATCTAAAAAATGCTCATATTTTGCTCCCAACAGTTGAGGAAAGTCCTTTTCTTCCTAGTTGTTACAGTTTTTCAATCTTTTAATGCAGTGGTTTGGTTAAAAGTTCAAAATTCATTGTTTAAATTTTATCCCAGCCTTTTGTGTTGACTTCATGGCTCCAATCGAAGCATTTGGGGCTATAATAGGATGCCTAGGCCTGTTTTTATTTTTATTTTTTTTCGCCCTGTCGCTTCATATTTTTTCTGAAAAAATCAGAGAACCAACAAATTAACTTGGTGTGGCCTTAATTGATGCATGTCAACAGCATCAATCATTTCACCAACTACCATATAGTTGTTCTTCACTTCAGTAGCCTTAACCATCTTTGACTGAAGTTTGTTACTGGTGTGGTTTTTGTTTTATTCAGTAAGTTTGATTTCCTGATGAGTGATTTTCTGCATGTTGAATCTGAATTTCTTTTGCCTGGCAAATTGTATCTTGTTTTGGTACATTGTATCCCTCCTTTGAGTTTTTATCCTGACGGCCTACCATTTGTGTGTGCAAATGCTGAAAGATGTGTGGTCATCTTTGTTGATAACACTCAAGGTTCTATGTTATCAGCTGAGCATCTTGGCTTGTTTGAGACCTGTTAAGCAGCTTTTGTGATGTTGCATTTTCATGCTGGATGTGGACTGTCATTGAAAGTTTGTTATTTTTCAATTAGCATTTGCTACTGATGATAATTAAGTATACATGTACAAAATGTATGCATCAACAATTAGTTTGCTTTAGACTTTTCTTTTGTGATTCCAACATGTTTCACATAAAATCACTGCTAGTCGTGTCATTTGCCCAGTTTCCTTTGGTACAAAAAATAATAACTGTGTCATGTACAAATTGAAATCTTGAAATAAAATCAAAGTTGAATTGAAGCCTTTTGAAGGGACTTGAAAAATAACAAAATGTAAAAGAACAGTACCAGGGAAAATATATAGTCCATACTGCTTTGCAACTTTCCGAAGTTGTGTTTTACTTTTAGAGCAGAAAAACATGACAAAAACAGGTTGTTTTACACATGACAGTGGAGACTGAGAGCCTCAGAGTAGAAAATATTAGTGTCCTTTCCATACTCTTTTCTATACTAAAGGTTGTTTGAATGTTCCCCCTCAGTGGTCCGTCCCCCCCTCCCCTCCCTGATGAGTTGATGTTGGATAAGCTACCAGCTAACCCCATGTACCACCGCTCCGCCCCGACTCTCATGAACCCCAAACTGGAGAAACTGGAGTATCCCAGGAACGACATCATCTTCATACGAGACCTGGGGGAGGGCGCATTCGGCAGGGTCTTCCAGGTCAGTGTCATAATCATTAACATTAGGCCACGGTTGGTTCATGGATTTGCCCGCTTAATTTTTTTTCTGAATCGCAGAAAAAAATGGATTCAGGTTTTGAATTAACTTCAAAATGCTCATATTTTGGTCCAAACAGTTGAAAAAAAGCTCCTAGTTTTTTTTCTCCCTGTTGCTTAATATTTCTAGCTTCTGAAAAAATCCAAGAACCAACAAATCAAATTGGTGTGGCCTTAACATTACTTGACGTATTGTCTCAGTTTTTATATGTTGGACAAGAGTGCTGTAGTCCTAATCATAATCTACATGTACAATGTATAGGGCCGAGTACAAGAGGTTGAAATTTAGATTTGAGTTAAATGAAAAATATTCATAACATACATACATGTAGGTCAGTTACATCGTACATTAGTTATTCAGAAAATACTTTATACAGTAGGAGTTATCAGTTTCCCCAATCTTACTTAACCTAAGTAACCTTCTTGAATGTTGTGCATGATTTTTCTGTTTTAGTTTAACCCTTTTAACCCTGGCTGTAATCTCTCGCAGGCCAAGTGTCTGAACAAGAACTATCATTTCTCGCAGGCCAAAGCTCCGGGAATCGTGCCCGGCGAGGACCACATCATGGTCGCCGTGAAAATGCTGAAGGACGAGGCGAGTCTGGACATGCAGCGCGACTTTGAACACGAGGCTTTACTCATGTCGGAGTTCGATCACCCGAACATTGTGAAACTGCTGGGCGTGTGCGCGGTGGGCCGGCCGCTGTGTCTACTGTTTGAGTACATGGGACACGGGGATCTGAACGAGTTCCTGCGTCTGTCCAGCTCCAGCCAGTACCTGATCCGGCGGGAGGGCAGGACTACGGCCACCCTGCCCAAACTGGACAACATCGACCAGCTTCACGTCGCCAAACAGATCGCCTCCGGGATGAAATACCTGGAGAGGAAGAACTTCGTACATCGGGACCTGGCCACGCGGAACTGCCTGGTCGGGGAGGGATTAACCGTCAAAATCGCAGACTTCGGACTGGCGCGGCAGATGTATTCCTCGGATTACTACAAGGCGGACGAAAACGACGCAGTGCCGATCAGATGGATCGCCCCCGGAGTCTATACTGTACAACAAGTACACGACGGAGTCAGATGTGGTGGGCATACGGGGTGGTGCTGTGGGAGATCTACTCCTTCGCTCTGCAGCCTTACTATGGCATGACACATGAGGAGGTCATCAGGTATGGTCTACAGTACATCCTACATCATCAATTACAATATGACATCAATTACAATATGATTTGAATGTATGTATTTTTGTGTTTTGTTATGTCTTTTTTCCAAAACTCAAAATATCACTCAAAATATATGATTTTTTCGTGTTTTTGGTATGTCTTTTCCAAAAACTCAAAACATCATGACCTTGAGGGTTATTTTCGTCTTCAGTACTCTCACTGCTTGATTGTACACGTTCATACTGCGATGCACGGTTGCACTCTGTTGATCTTATTACACTGCAATATATGGTTATACCTTGTTGAACTTATTACACTACATTGTACAATACATGTTGCACTTATTACATTACAATGCATAGTTGTACCCCCCTTGAACTTATTACACTACAGTACATGGTTCTACCCTGTTGAACTTATTACACTGTAGCCCTCTAATTTCCCAGCCCCCTATCCCTACAGATATGTGCGTGAAGCCTAGGAAGAAACTGTTGTGTTTCCTGTTTCCCAACTGACCCTAGAAAAAATGCCAACATATTAGCCTTTTTTTGTGTGGACCCCTGCAAAGTTATCATTACTGTTATCAAATCATTTTTCTTGAATTGTGAAATTTTGCAACTGTGAAGTGAATGACAGTATTTCCGTACCTCCTTTCCCCACAGATATGTGCGTGATGGGAACGTCCTCTCCCAGCCTGACACCTGTCCACACGAGGTGTACCAGCTGATGAGGAGGTGTTGGTCCAAGGTTCCGTCCAATCGTCCGTCCTTCGCCACCATCTACAAGGCGCTGTGCACCATCTTCGACGAGTACGTCAACAGAGCAACCATGGTGACCAACGTCACGTGAAGTTTTCTCATCGTTAAGTCATCGCTAAGTACAACTGTATATCCAATATTTGGACAAATCAGGAGAAAATGTAGCCTGGGTACCATTCTGGGTATTTTTCGTCCGCTCGCATAGTCGCTATCAACAAACCATAGCTGGTCGTTAGAGACTGTGGGAGCGGACGTAAACTAACCAGGATGGTTCCCAGGCTAGAGAAAATCAACAATACACAGAATAAAAGAGAAAGTGTAGTGAAAGCACTACAATGTAATTATGGAAAGTGACTTTCTCTTGTTAAATAGGAAACACAGTGACTGTAGAATGACCTACAGGTACAAATGTAGCAGTAATCATAGGAGAGGTGTGATACCTTGTAGACTTGATCAGTGGAGATACAGTATGTGTATCTCTTGACTGAGATGCTATGAACTGAACTGAACTGATGCCAAAGTTTTGGAGCAGGATTCCGAATAATAATAATCTGCTTTTTTGCCAGTTGGACTGAAAAAACAACAGCGACTGAAACATGATTAAGTAAAAATCATGTTTGTTGAGCCTCTGTACTAGTGAGGATACTGACCAGAAAACTACCAGAATTTCTATTGCAAGGATTATGAAAACAGTACAGAGACATACATTTGTACTCTAAGACTTGTATGTAGCATGGTGACCAGGCCTGAATTTACATGGAAGACAGAGTGCGTTAACAGTATTGTTAATTTGTACACGTACTGCTCATTTGCTGTTTTTCCAAAACGATCTGCTATGTTGACACAAAATTGCGTTGCTTGCTGAACATGTGAAATTTTGTAATCCATTTAATTGAACTGGGATGTAATTCTAATATGAACAATGTAAATACAATGCTGGTACAAGAGGAGCAAGAGAAACTTTCTTTTGAAAGTACAAGTCTCAAATGACTGGTAAAGGCAAACTATGGTACATGTGGGAAAAGCATGGTTGGGAACAATTATACATGGGTACAAGATCAAGGTTGTATGTTGAGTTGGTTGTAGATATTTATACAATGGAAAGGTTTGCTTTTGAAAAGTTTTGTTGCTACACAGTTTGATGCAAATGTTGACATGTAAAAAAATAAAAAAATATGATGTCGAATGTTGGATGGTCTCTTTGTAAGAAGAATTATATTTCAAATGCCCTTGGAAATCTCAGCTTTTGTAAGAATGCTTGAGACATTCACAGGAAACTGCATTCAAATGTACATTATATGTACAATGTACATCACTTTCAGCAATTTTATGACAGTGAGAAGTTCTGGTACTACATGTAATTTTTACAGATAAACTTTTCCCTGCCTAGGTTGGTAAGAGTTTGTAGAATGAGAGAAAATGTATGGTGACATTAACCACGAAAATAGTTGTGGCTGCTACACAACTCTTGAAGTACACAGTTTTACCATGTTTTCTGGATTTCCACCTATAGCTATGTACACTATTGCTTTGGTTTAAGTCCAGAATTTGGAATTATTTTTTTCATTCTGCATTGCCTACATGTACTTTTGGAAATCATTAAGTTCTGCTATTATAGGAAATTTCATTTGTGTAAATTTGGAACTTGTGCCTGCTTTTCTCTGAATGTGCATGAAAGAAGTCAATGTCTCTAAAAGCTGGCACTGGGAAGACTCAACCTTTTTTCTACAGCTTGGGCAACACCAATTTAATTTCTTGGTTAACGGATTCGCCGCTTCATTTTTTTCTGATTTGAAAATAAAAATAAAAATTTAGAATCAACTGCAAAATGCTCATATTTTGCCCTGAACAGTTGAAAACAGTCCTTTTCATCCTAGTTGTTACAGTTATTCCATCTTTCAATGCAATGGTATCGTTAAAAGTTCAAAATTGACACTGTTTAAATTTTGAACGAGCATGGTGTGTTGACTTCATGGCTCCTATCGTACCATTTTGGGCCATAATAGGATGCCTAGGCCTGTTTTTATTTTTTTTTCGCCCGCCCGCTCCATTATTTTTCTAGAAAAATCCGTTAACCAAGAAATTAAATTGGTGTGGCCTTGCTTGAGTTTACCTGCAGCTAATCCAAGATGATAACTGTTAAAAGATAAGTTGATTTATCCCTATATCATTTATTACGATGAGAAGTTCAAGCATATATGTCCAAAAAGAGTTTGTTACATTTACTTTCAAGTTTCTATTGTACAGACCAATGTAAATAGATTCCATCTTGTAAATTCTTTTGAATATATCTCTTGTACATTCACTGAAGTCCTGTAATTAAAAGGAAATAAAGATTGTTCAGTACAAGTTACTGTCTGTTTCTGTGTGGGGATAGTTTCAATCTTGTATGTGAATAGCACTTATGAAGTACATAATATAATAATTATTACGCATATCAATCTGTTGATGTTATGAGCTGTAAAGTCACCTGATACTGGATATTTCAAAACTACCAATGGCTGCATCATGACAGTTCAAGCCATGCATCAAAAGCGCCCCCTTACTGCAAAAAATATTATTGCAACAGGCGACCAAGATGGCAACCATTGTGTAAGTCCTATACAAAGAAAGGAATAAATCGACAACATGACCCATGTATATCAAAGAAAAGGCATATGCATGTATTCCAAATCCTGGTCTTTTGGTTTTCATACCATTCTCTTAGTTACATGTAAGCAAGGAGGGACTACATTGTACTTTTTACAATAAAACAGGTATATACAAATGTACATTTTGTACACCCATGAAGTACAATGTACATTTGTATCAACCTGTGGTAAATAGCTAAAGGGCAGCTGATGACATATTCTACATTTTGTAAATTAACTGGCAAAACTCTGGACAGAAAATCCTCTCCTGATGGCAAGAACATGGTCTGATTATCTGAAGGCAGGTTCAATATGATAGATGTAGGTACATGTTCATAACAAAACTGGACATGTGAGATACATGTACATGTAAATCAGTCACACTGCATGTACAGTATAGATGAACAAGGCTCTTGACTTGTGTTTGTGGAAAACTATGGTATTCAATTCAAAGCTGACACATGTTTCTGAAATGATATTTTAAAAGTGCCCTATAGTCTAATACACCTACATGTATGTTTCACCATTTTCATCTAAACAGAGGCCTAATTACCTAACATAGTTCTATCAAACTATCAAACAATAAATAGTTAGACTCTCTCTCAAACTTTCTAAATATACAGATAGAGCCAAGATTGCAAAATATATACATTAGAGAACATCTAGATGCACTTATCACCTTTAAGCCTTAGGGGTTAGGCAGACTGGTCTAGTCATGTTCTTAGGGATATGTGAACCTATCATACAGTACCCCTTATTAGGAGGGGTTGTTCACCCACACTGCATAGCCATTTAGAAATACATCTGCAAGTGCATAGTACAACATATCACTATACAATTACTATCATAACACCCTGAACTATGAAAATACTTTCCCTCACACAAATACTACTTCTGGTACAAAAAAATTCATCCAAATCTAGATAATTTGTTTCATTTTGAGAAGCTGCTCATACTTCTATACTTTGTTGAAAAATATTCTGAATTTGTCCATCAAAATATACATGTTACATTTCTCAGGATTCAAGGTAGACCTGCCTGATACAAATTTTGCATATTCCTATTTGAGTAAGGCCATGTTGATTTGATTATATGGATGACATCCGCGCGTGCATGAATTTTCGGCCGTTTCCAAAAAAAAAAAGTTTTCAACCATACTGTAAATCGTACAAAACAGTTGCAAAATGAGCAAAAATATACCATAAGTTACAAAAAAAATAATAAAAACTATACCAATGTCGTAGAATGCCAAAATCAAACGAAAAAAGACAAAATTGTAAAGAAATGAACTTGAAGACTAGATTATTCGCAAAACCATATTCTGTGCCATTTGCTCAACCCTCATGACCACGTAGATTTCATAATGAAAAGAACTTTTTTTTTTTGCAAAACTTTTTTTTTTATTTGCACGCGCGCATCAGTTTTTGGGCTCCCGGAGGATGTCATCCATATAATCAAATCAACATGGCCTAAGTACTAACAACCAATGCTGACCCCTCAATAGCCAGTTGATAATTTTAGAGCCTATTACGCACTGGTATGCTACTAATGTGATTGACTGTGAATTGAATTGATCAGTTGACATTACATCTGATGTTTTTTTGCATTCCTTCTAATGTGTTGACAACAATTTCACATCTTACAGTATTCCTTACACTCTTTAGTACTGTTGACTGAAAATCAGTACTAAAATGACTAGTTTTCCGCCACAAGTAAATTTCTTCAATGATATGTCTGATGTGAGAATATCACCATGGATCACTGAGAAGTCTAATATATACTAGATGCAAGGTCGTAGATTTCAAATATTTTCAACATTCAAGGCTCTATGATGTCAAATATATTTTAAAACATCTCACAAAAGCAGCTACAACTCCAAAAACAAACACTATGAGTACATGTAAGGAATTGTCAACCAGCAACAAATTCAGATATAATTTTGTATACAACCTACCATCCAAAAGAATATGACTCATCAATAAGTACTTTCTTTGGACTTCTTTTACTCCAGTTGTCAATCTTATAAAACAGGACTGGAGTTGAAAGGTTCGATGTTCAGTCATTGGACACAATGGGCCAGCCACAATGTATCCCATAAGCCACTGCTTCCTGCCAGAAACCAACAAATTTAAATGTTTCCCTGTAAAAAGACTTGAGGTAGGCGGAGAAGATTGCCATCGTGTCTTATCTAAACAACAACAGGTATTGACTACTGCATTGTTTTCCTACATTGGTTTGGAAACCATAGATTCTCGTAAGACTTGGGAAAAATTTTAGGCATTTTACAGTACGATTTGACAAGATAATAATATTAAACTACAATGTATGCTGTAGGACAGTGAGACTATCTAATAATCACCCCACAGTTTGTACAGTTTCTTATCTTCAACCCCCCTGAACAAGGTGGCTTATGGGATACACGAGGACTAGTCTATTGTATGAAGGAGGAGGAGTTCTCTGCACTCTGGCGGTGGTTGATGCTCACCCCTGGACCAAAGCCCTTTTGGTCTCTTCCACCCAGCAGCTTGCTGCCGTTGATTCCGCGACACGTCACGCGGCTCGGCCGGACGAGCAGCCCGTAGTTCGCTCTGCAGTTGAAGTATCGTGTTCCCTTCACAGAGCCGTCATTTTTACCTGTAATTCGTTAACTCAATGTTATTTCCCTTCAAAAGAGTACAGCTACAAATAGCTGACAACTACAAATGTATTTGGCACATATTTGATGGATATTCTGTAGAAACTACATGTACCAGCAACATTGACTGTTAGTAGTAAGTTAAGAAATCAGACATTGGACAAATTCAACTTTCTAAATCATAGTAAAATAATGATTGAGAAAGTGACTAAATCCCTTGGTCAGCTGACTCAAAATTAAGTTTTTGTCATATGAATAATTATTTACTACTTTTATTTTGAGGCTTCTTGTAATGGGACTACTGGTAGTATCATTTCAACTTTATATATGTTCAGTTATTAATTCAAAGTACATTGCAGGTTAAGTTGATTACCTTTTGGTGCTCTGAGCTCCACTCCCAACCACACCCCCTCGGCGAAGTCGGCTGGTCCGATGTAGCGGATGGTTCCCAGCTCATTAATATTCGTGACCAGCACAGTCATCCCCTCCGTCAGGGCAAAGTCCACAGGACCCGAGCCGCTCAGGGATCTCTTGAAGGGGGTGGCCTTGGCACTGGGGAAAATCAAAGTTATTGCTTTTTTTACATTTTTGTCACGTTTTAAGATTTTTGTCACCTTTCAACATTTTTGACACATTTCAACATTATTGTCACTTTTCAACATTTTTGTCACTTTTCAACATTATTGTCACTTTTCAACATTTTTGTCACTTTTCAACATTTTTGTCACTTTTCAACATTTTTGATACTTTTCAACATTTTTGTTACTTTTTAACATTTTTGTCACTTTTTGACATTTTTGTCACTTTTTGACATTTTTGTCACCTACAGCTTGTTTCTTCATTGACTACACTATACACAGGCCTAAAACACATTTTTGTCTCTTTCCACCCACTATTTGATAACATGCAACACAATTGTACATTGTATGATGATGTATAAAGTTTATTATAAGGTTATTACTATATAGAAAATGCATTAAAGTTGGTTAATTAAGCAGCGCTCTAGCTGTTGAAATACAACATTTAACTTTCCTGTGACAATGATTATGAAACACGTGAAATAATAATAACAATGATAATAAAATTTTTATTGGCCAAACATCACCTGTGCAATCAGGGTTTACGATCATAATATATGATACATTGTACAAATGGTAATAATACACATAATAATACACATAATACACAATGTCATGGTACATACATATGTATTTGTTCCACATTTTTGTGGAACTGCCGCAAGGGTCTGTGCGGCTGCCATTCGGCGCCACAAGGTGACCTCAATATGACTTTCCCCAACCGAAGTTAGGTACCCATTCACACCTGGGTGGAGTGAGGAAAGCCGTGTAAAGTGCCTTTCCCAAGGGCACAACGTCGGGGTGCATGTTCAGACATGTCCAGCGTACGACTCGGGATCGAACCCGGGTCTCTCGGTTCACAGTCGAATGATCTACCACTAGGACACCCGACGCCACAAATCCCAATCAAACAACAGACACGTGCATGTGATAAGACAACAATGGCTGCTGACCTGCGCTGTAGGAGGGCTCGGTCTCTTCTCGGGCTGCGGCCGCTGTATGACGCGCTGCTGGCCGTGCGGTGGACGGACGAAACTGTCAATCAAAGATTTCAGATATCATTGTGTTAAAATCAGCACGATTCACAGATGAGAATTTAATCAGTCAGTTAGTAGATAGTAGAATATTCATCAATGAGTGACTGTTTTGAAAGGTAACAATCACGTACCTCCAGGCACAAGTCTCGATCTAGTCTTGTGTTCTCGCGAGACTAGGTAACTCCGTGATCAAGACATACAGTCGATGTAAAAAATTTGGAGGTACACCATTGTTACCTATCAAAACCGTCACTGATTGATGAATATTCTACTGTTTATTTTATGTGACTGAGGAACTTCTTCAATCTGTCAGAAATTGAAGAAAAAAATGAGCGTGTCCTTATTATACATATTTTGATGACGTTGACTACTTACTCTCACTCCCCACACTTGACAAAGACTCCATGGACCCCATACGAGAGGGAGTGGCTCTGGAAACAAAAGCAACCAAACAAAACTGAAGAATATGAAACAAACTTAACCCAAAAAAAATCCAATGATTGGTATATGATTGTAAATATGATAATATGATAAATATGACTGGAAAAAGTAAACAACAAACTCTACATTCTAACCAAAAAGTACCAAGAAAGACAATTTGGAAAACATTGAAACTTGTATGCTGCCATCCTATGATCACACACAATTCATAAATTCCTGCAACCTTAGGGCCTGTCCACCACTACAGACAACCCTTTCCCGTGTTTCTTGACTGTTGTGACTTACCTTGTGACTCTGGAGGGCGGTGCGAACACCCCCTTCATGGGCTCACAGCTGAAGTACCGTACTCCTGACACCGAGCCGTCGTTCTTCCCACGGGGTTTGTCTAACTCAACACCGTACCACCAGCCTGGGGCAAACAAAGGTACGTATGTGTGTATGTATGCAAAATGCCATCAGATTAACAAGGCCAATTTTTGTCGGTACTGGTAGTAGTAATCTCTATACTAGAAATTTTTCTTGGGTTTGGTTAAGAAGATTCTTATATTACTCTTCATACATGTACATCAAATGATAGGAAAGCTTCAGACTGACGTCTTTTCTTGTACTGTTGTAGCCACATCCGATTGTAATAGATAAAATGTGATATGACATGGCGTACAAGTAAAGGCTGGTATCAAATAGCCAAGTGGCTTAAGGCTAGTGGACACAAGATTGAAAGATTATGGTTTGATCCTTGTGTCCACTGTTGTGTCCTTGGGAAAGGTACTTTACACGACTTTCTTCACTCCGCCCAGGTATGAAATGGGTGCCTGAGTTTGGTTGGGAAGGTAAAAGGCAGTGGAAGGAGAGGGATAGGCTCTGCCATAGTGGGTCAACAACCCATTGTCCCTACAGCCTCAAAAAGGCTATGGTACACACAGACACACCAAAAACAATACCTCCATTTTTTCATGGAGGTAATGAAGGAACAATCCCAGCCCCCATCCTTACCTGGAGCGAAGTCTGTCTTCCCACTGAACCTGATGACCCCTGTCCTTTGACCTGCCACGATGACCCGATCTCCGACCTCCAACTCTCCCGGTTCAGAGGTCATGCTAGATGACCTCTTCCGAAGTCCTGGAGGCAATAGAATAGTTTTTAATTCAGCAGAAAAGGCAAGGCAAGAGGACAATTTCATATTTGATCCATAATAAAGATGAAAAATGTTAAAATAACACTGATTTTAATATTACTACATGTACAGCAACGAACTGTTCATTTTGATACAAACATGAATTGTCTAATGTACACATTGTACATTTGCCACTCTACTATCTATGGACAAATTGACGTTGCTGATCTGTTATGTTATCATGGAACACTACACTTTCTCCAAGCTTCTCCAGAGCTCTCCAAGTCTGTTTTTTCAGCATAACATTCAATTTGTTTTTTGGTATAACATTATTGGCAGTCCTAAAGTTAACATTGACTTTATTGTTTCATCATTTCTGGTGTCCCCACCTGTTTCTACCCTTGCGGTGACGTGTGAGAAGTCCATCTTGGGTGCGGAGAGCCGGCGACGCTGGGGGGTGGAGGGACGACTGCCCCGGGGGGTGGTGGCAGGGGAGTTAGACTTGGTGATCTTGGACAGGGGGGCAAAAATACCTGAAGGAAAACATACAACACAACAGTTTTTTTTAAAACCGAATTTAACGTCATTTATACCCAACCAGGGGTTAGACGTGCTTGCACCTGGTACAAGTCTTTTTTTGAAGCAAGATTTTTACGGCTGGATGCTCTTCCTAATGCCAACCCAAACCCTAGTAGGGCCCAGGAACCCTCTAACTGAGGGGAGAAATGTGTGTTAAGTGCCTCTCCCAAGGGCACAATGTCTGGGTGCATGTCCCGACATGTATGGGTCCAACCCTGGGGATTGAACCTGGGTCTTCTTGCTTGACAGTTGGACGCTCTATCCACTACTGTAACACCACACAGACGCCAACAGTGTTCAACTGAATTGTGTGACACGTGTAGCAAACAAATATAAAACTAACTTTAAGTAAAATGTTTGTCATGCATTGAAGCTTGGCCCTCCCTCAGCGGCAAAGCTTAGGCCAAAGAGTGTATGTTGCACAGTTTCAAGGTTATAAAGAATATTTTGTAAAGAATGTACAAATCTGGTGTGTTACAGTTACAGCATGAGGAAGCTTAATGGATATACAATACAAACCAACCTCAAAGGTTACTTAGCTTCAAAGTTCTATCATAAATGTGAATTTACTTCTTTGCAGCACATAAAGATGTAAGCTTTCATGGCCATTGCAAAGGCATATCATAGGACATAGCAATGTTAGACTTTTGAATAGTGAAGTACAAGACTAACCGTGTTTAGGAGCACATTTGAAGTAGTAGATCCCGCCGATGCTGCCGTCATTTTTCCCTTCAGGCTCATCTAGCTCGATCCCCGCCCAAACACCTGACGCAAACTCTGTGGTGCCGCAGAACCGGAGAGTACCCATCTGCCAATAAATGGGAGAAACTCTTTATTCTGTACATTTCTGTGGTACCAAATTATCTTTCTGTTGCCAATGTTGACAACTGAATCCAAACAATGCCATGCCATATACCAGTACATGTGTACATATTTTCTCGGTAACATGCAATTGTATATGTAATACTAACAGTCTGTTATTTGTGTTAAGGCCACACCAAGTAAATTTTATGGATGACGTCCGCGTGCGCATTGATCTTGGCCTGTAAGTGTTCCTAGAAAAAAAAACAAGAAATTCCGCTTCCTGTAACTACATGTATGACCAAAGAGTCACGACAGTGCCGCAAATCGTCAGATTGATGTGAAACCCGTAACGCCGAAAGCCTGTGCCTGGTTAAAAAATCGAAACAAAAATGAAAAAAAAAAATATGGCACTGAAAAAAATCCTGTCAATAGTTCCAAAACAGTGCCGTTTTTGGAACTATTAACAGACAGGATGGTCCTGTCAGCAGTGCAATATTTCTAATCTAGGCATCTTGTTTTTTAGGGCCCAGCCCCTTCTTGTTTTTTTTCGCCCTCTCGCATTAGATTTAGGGTCTCCAAAGGACGTCATCCATAAAATTTACTTGGTGTGGCCTAAGTGAATGTGTGTGGACAAAAATTTCCTGGGCTGACCAAATTAATGACCCTTTTGGTAATGTTGATGTCATGTAGATGTTTCCAACTGACAACATTTCAGATTTCCCTACTGCTCGTCTGGTAGAGACTAGAATGGAATAGTTGACCTTTTATGCACCTTCCATTGAAATAAGTTCTGGGATTCAAATTCTTTTTGCCAGCTTGTATCAAGTCCTTGCTTGTATCAAAAGCTAAGATCATATTCTCTTCCATAGATTACATGCATCAAGTTGAATAAAATTTTCTACACAACATTAGGACACACCAATTTAATTTCTTGGTTAACGGATTCGCCCGCTTCATTTTTTTCTGACTTGCAAATAAAAATAAAAATTCAGAATCAACTGCAAAATGCTCATATTTTGCCCTGAACAGTTAAAAACAACCCTTTTCTTCCTAGTTGTTACAGTTATTCCATCTTTAAATGCAATGGTATCATTAAAAGTTAAAAATTCATTGTTTAAATTTTGAACCGGCCTGGTGTGTTGACTTCATGGCTCCTATTGTACCATTTTGGGCCATAATAGAATGCCTAGGCCTGTTTTTATTTTATTTTTTTTTTTTCGCCCGCCAGCTCCATTATTTTTCTAGAAAAATCCGTTAACCAAGAAATTAAATTGGTGTTGCCTTACAGTGTATTTTCAACTGTAAAACACCATGCTACAATCACACTTGCCTTTACACCCCCGATGATGACTCGCTCCCCCAGTTTCAGTCCCCGTGATGACAGCAACACCTTCCCTGAGACGGTCTCGTAGCTTGGCATGTCGTACTGAGGGGCATTTTTCTGCGAGGTCAGCGGCTCTGCATCCTTCAGCAGGATTCGCATTTTTGTGGCAACGATGGCGGTTTCCGACGTGGCGTCCAGGCCGGATGTGTCAGGGATGCATTCTAGCGGCGTGCGGCCGGCGCCGTCCTTTATCGTTGGGTCAGCGCCGTGTTGGAGGAGGCAGCGAGCAGCCTCGAAGCAGAGGTTTGTGGTGGCGATGTGCAGAGGGGTCCCGTTGTCATACTCTCGACATAAGTTATCTACATCTTGAGCAAAGTAACAGAGAAGACTGCTGTAGTAAGCACTGGGAATATATGTCGTGGTTTTAATCAAATACACTGTGAAAACATTTTGCATTCTAACAGCGGTGGAAGAGCTACATAATATATACCGTTTTTTTGCTCAACTACATTTGTACACTCTCAACAACACCAAGGCTGGACTTTCGAGTCACAAAAGAACTCACCAGAGGTGCGAACTATGCATTAGATGGTCTACAATAGACTGAACTGCCAAAGAAGACACTCTCTAATGCCACACCAATTCAAGTTGTTGGTTCACGGATTTGCCCGCTTCATTTTCTTCTGATTTCCAAAAAAAAAGATGTCAGCCTCTGAATCAACTTACGCTCATATCTTAGCCCCAACACTTGAAAGAAGTTCCTTCTCTTCAGAGTTGCTTTACTTACTTAATTTTTCCATCTATCAATACAGTGGTTTGATTAAGAGTTTGAAAGTCACTGTTTGGATTACAAACCAGCCTGATATTTTGACATAATTTCTCCTATCATGGCATTTGGGGCTATCAAAGGATTCCTAGGTCTGGTTTTATTCCTTTTTTTTTTCCCTGTCGCTTCATATTTTTTCTGAAAAAATCAGAGAACCAACATATTGCATTGGTGTGGCCTAATTTTCCCATTCTTTGGATTAAATCCACCATAAACAGCATCTAATGCCCTTATTGTAGTGTACATTATGTGTTTGCAAAGGTTTAACATTCTAATCCAACGGTAGCACACTAAACAAACAAGCAGTCATGATGTTCCATGCACATGTGGGTCGCCTTGTTTGATTGGTGCAAATACTAAGTACAGTACAGAACAAAAGTTTGTAACGGACAAGTGCCGGGTTTTCAAACAAGCAACATGGCCACAACATACAATTGCAATAAAGCCTAGCAACAGGGCGAAAATCAACTCTTGAGCAGAGGAGGGCACAGCGGGGGTCAACCTGTTGTATAGAATTAGTTTGTTTTGTAGTCAGGTGTAGATAACACCTGTACTATGAAACGACTGGGAAGTCAATACAGCAGTTGTTGACACCTGTTATGTTCACACACACTCTCAACCAACTCTACCAGCAGCGTTAGAAATTTTCCTCAAACAAAATGGGGCCGACAAAAATTTTTTGAAAGGCTTTGCAGCAAAAGAGAAATGTTTTTTTCCAAGAAGAGATAGAATTCTGATATTACAATGGTTGTCTGCAAATACTTATTATAATATACTAAACAACAACATCATAAACAAGTAGCAAATGGGGTCCAAAATCTAATGATTTTGAGGTCTCATACACCTTCCATATACATTTTTGTATCAAGACAATCCATCCTAGCCTTCTTGAGTTATCGTGTTTACATACAAAAACATGACCATCTTGGACAAGGTAACAAACTCTTGTCAGAAATTAGCTGAATGCTAGATTAAGAAAAATACTGAATTAAGAGAAATACTAGTATGGGATTGAGAGAGTGAATGTTACCGGAGCTTTCAAAGAAGAAGTGTAGAATCAGGTGTGCAGGGATGTTACTCCAGACTGTCCCCATGCTCACACACCTGACACAGGTGTTACCAACAGGTGTCAATCATGGGGGACTTACAGCTACAAAACATCATTATGATGATGGCCAGGTCTCTTCACGTTCTGTATCTGTATCTGTATAGCCGGTATAACCGCCTTTCGGCGTAACACACCAGCAGGTTTGTTCAATACTGTTCCCCATTCTTTGGTTTTCCCAGAAACACAGCAGCTCTCTTTCCAGTTCCAATAATTTGAATGTGTAATGTCTTATGACAGTAATAACAATGATAGGACTACGTTTCACACCTTGTAAATATAAGGTAGGGCTGTCATAGTGATTGCTCTTGCAAAGCTCACACCGAAGAGAATGGTTGAACAGGTTTTTCCACTCAGGGAACTCTTGGTTTTGAGAAATTAAAAGCTTCCTGGCCAAAACATAAAATCATCTTCAACAGAGTGAGGCACAACATAAACACCTTGCAGTGGGTTTCATTCTCACCTATATTACTACATACTATCATGAAAGTTCATCTGTGTTGGTAGTTACATGTTTAAAGTTTAAACATTTGGTCCAACACAAAAAATTCTCTCACCTAGCTTTCGACCAGTCACTCTGGTCTTCCTCAGTAGACTGACCTCTAGCTCTAGGTGAGAGAATTTTTTGTGTTGGACCAAAAGTTTTAACTTTAAACATATATTACTACATGTTTTAACCTCTGTACTAGTACAGTGGGTTTTGAGTGTGCATATGGAACAACATTACTAGTTTTTTATATATGATTCGTATACGAAGTGTCCTTACCTCTCCCACCAGATGCTTTTAACAGCATACTGATCAGCACAGCCACATCGAAGTACGCTGCGTAGTGGAGGGCGGCCATGTTGGTCCATCTGGATCGGATTCTGACGTCTGCGCCCTTGGAGATCACATGTTCCGCCAGTCTTGTCGCTGGAAACACAGAATAAAAAATGTTCTTGAATCTACGCTGTATTGATAATTTTTTTAGAACTCCATCCAGAGTTTTTTCACGCATTTTGAAATTCTCCATGGTCTTTTTCTGCTATAATTCTAGATTATAAATCTGATTTGCAGTATGCTAGTATATCTATTTTCATCTTTTACAATTGTATTAATGCTTTTTTTTCTAATCAGTGCAAAGTGAACCTGGTCTTAACATCGTATATCGATGATTTTCGGTTCAATATAATGTCACATCAATTCCCCTCGCTTAAGTGCACAGCACATTCAATCCCAAAATTATCAGATACATTATACATAATACATAATTGCATGGTATATGCTTATCTAAGAATTTTCTTTTGAATAGATTCTTTCCTAGAACTATCGCAAAGCAGAACTCACTGTCACCAAATACAGTAGGGGCATTGTCATTAGAATTTAGATAGTTTTAGATGTTTAGGGTAAAATTTTCAAGGATTAGGTGTAACAAGTCGTTCGGTGTAATGTAGCCAGCTGCCGCCATGCTCAGTGTCTGCAAAGATGTGTTACCCAGAAGTGTGGTACTGGCTATACAGATATAGATATTAAAAAGAAGAAAATTCACATACATGTAACATCCGTGTCCATAATATCACCAGGGTCCATAATATCGCCACCTTGAGAAACAGTGTGCTTAAAGATATTTTTACTGCAACATACCCTAGGTATGTACATTTGAGGTGTGCAGGAGTGCATACCAAAAGTATGTTGCAGTAAAAATATCTTAAAGCACACTATTTCTCAATGTGGCGATATTATGGACCCTGGTGATATTATGGACACAGATGTTAATAGAGTTGGTTCTAAAACTTACCTGCTTCCACACTGCCGATGCCGGTTGCACCTGCCTTGCAGGCGTACTGGAGTAGTGTCATGTCTGTCAACCCATCACGGTCATTCACATGAGCACCTCTTCTCAAGATCTGACAAAATATTCAAAAATTAATTCATTACTTTAGGCCACACCAATTTAATTTCTTGGTTAACGGATTCGCCCGCTTCATTTTTTTTCTGATTTGCAAATAAAAATAAAAATTCAGAATCAACTGTAAAATGCTCGTATTTTGCCCTGAACAGTTGAAAACAGTCCTTTTCATAATAGTTGTTACAATTATTCCATCTTTCAATGCAATGGTATCATTAAAAGTTCAAAATTCATTGTTTAAATTTTGAACCAGCCTGGTGTGTTGACTTCATGGTTCCTATCGTACCATTTTGGGCCATAATAGGATGCCTAGGCCTGTTTTTATTTTTATTTTTTTTTCGCCCTCCCGCTTCATTATTTTTCTAGAAAAATCCGTTAACCAACAAATTAAATTGGTGTGGCCTTACCATAAAAATACAAGTCAATACTACTGGAGTTAAATGTGCTACACTAACTAGTTCATCTGGAATGTAAATTGTAATAGACAAAAAAAGTCTTCAAAGCCTGTTGCTTAGAACAACTTGACTTTGACCAACAGGAGATCAGGGTGAAAAGTCAGAGGGCTGGAAGAAAGACTCACGTCTGAATAAGTAGTACATTCTGTTCACCTCCTGAAATTGTGTAATATAAATTACTACAGCCCTTTCTCCTCAGACATTGTTTTTAAGTTGACCTTCCAAGCATATTATTATGTGTACTAGTAAATTGGATGTAGCTTGATGAGTCTCGATCTATATTTAGTCTTTGTTGTTGTCTCTCAAAAAGCCAAAACAGCTGAAAAGGGGTACTGGGGTATAGGAATCTAGTAAGAGGTTGCAAGACAACATAAAAGAGACGGTGAACTGGCTTAAGTTTAGCTGAAAACATGAGATTGGCAGAGGACAGGGTTAAATGGAGGAGAATTCACGAGTTGCACATTCCCAGGATCCTTTGCGCACAGGGTAGGGAAAGGTAGCGGTAAACCACGTGACTCATCCTCGGCTCTGGTCGGAAGAAGGTGCCCTAAGCGATATCTGGCCGATAGTAGGCTGGGAGCATTCAATTTCAAAAGTCTGTCTTTTTGTCACATTTTCACGTAGTATGTTGAATCAACCCTATCCTATCCCATACCGATAGTCATGGAGCAAAAATTTGATGCCGCTTTGCCGTACAAACGCCGTGAAAAACTACGTGCCTCCCGCCGCCGGCAGTGGTGTCAGCCATTTTTTAAATTTCCGAGTGCTCGCGAACACTTCCGACTTCTTCCGACCAGAGCCGAGGATGATTCACGTGGTTTACCGCGACCTTTCCCTACCCTGTGCGCAAAGGATCCTGGGAATGTACAACTCGTGAATAGTGGATAAAGTCATGGTGCCCCAATGACCCTCTTGAGGTCAAGGGATAGGTGAGGTGAGCATTGCAGTGCTAGAAAGACCCACCTGCAGTCTGCATTTTCAATATTGCAGAAGAAAAATATTATAAAGGAACCTGTAATTTTGTAGGCTGAATAATCAGGATAGGGGTTTAATGGAGCTTTTGTGTTTACTACTGACTCTAATACAAGTAATTTTGCATGTATTTTTCAGACTGCATGTAAAGTGTTTGCCAACATGCAATTTTGTATGTGCCATGTTTAGATCCATACTTTAACTTTAAATTTGTATTTGCAGAAAGTATTTCTGAATTGCAGAAAAAAAGTGACATTCTGCAGTATTGCAGAACACTGAAAAAAAAAGTATTTCTACCAATGGGATTGTCTCTCAATACTTCATGATCATAAACAAACGACAAACCTCCTCTCCAAGTACATCTATCCTGCGCTGCACCTGCGGCACCCACTGTCTGATGATGGCGAATATCTGGCTGATGGACAGATCCATGTCCTGTAGGAGCAGCTGACACCCAGGGCAGTCTGGGTCAAAAAACGTCAGCTCCAAGTCCCGACATCTCTCACACAGGGGCGCGTCTGCGGCGCGGTGGACCATGGGCCGCTCACGCGGAGGGACGGAGAAGTTGTTCGGGCCTGGGGACAGCTCGCCATTCACGTGGCCATTCTCCTGCGTCTCGGACTCTGCCTTGTGGTCACCCAGCGCCATTTTACTGAATCCAGGCTCTGTAATGGTAGACAAATGTGTTTGAAATTATGTATAGTAACTATTGTAACTCATCTACGTATATAAATTGCATATTGATGCAGAGCTACAAGTATGTACTTAGACTCACTTGTCTCTTGAAAATTCCAATCAAATGAAATGTAGTTCTATAAAAACTAAACCATTGAAAGTTATCCTTCTCTTTTCTGCCCTGCAACCTACTAGTACATACATGTAAATACATTGTAAATGGTAGTCAAAGGGCTACTTCAGGGTGCTGAAGGTTAAAACAAGTACGGTTCTAATTGTCTGAGCACTAGATAAATGTGTCTGATTCAAGATAATCCTCAGGATAAATTCATATAAATTATAAACCATACAAACCTTGCCTTTGAAACAATAAAAGATAAGCTCATGATGATCGATAACATTTCAAGATAAACAATTACCTGAAAACCCCTAAAACTATAATCAACTCATCAGATGTATGTTTACCTGCTGAACAGACAATAGCCGTACTGCAGCTGCTGACAGCATGCAAATGTTGTAAGTTACAGTGAGCAGGTGTTATATGATAGCTGTTATCATAGACAAATTATGGTAAGACGGTACTAAGACCATGTGACTATGATAATTTTGTAATCAATTCCACGACAATAGTACTTTATGAGGTCCTAATAATGATGACTGAATATCTAATAAACATTTGAACATTCAATTCAACTACACGTAATCTCAAAAGAATGACTTCAAACTTGTGATTGTTACAGAGCCACGAAAATTAGGCACCGCTGACTGAAAATAGCATTAGCAACACAATAGCGGAACTAATGACAGCCCGAGGCGAGAAACCGTGGAAACGTTAGCGTGCCCACCTTCAAACACTTCAGCCGACCGCGCGCAAACAAAGCCAACACTGGAACAACCCCTGAACAAACAAGCATGCTACACCAGTCATTATTAAAACCGGTGCCTTTTCCCAAAACAAATTGTTATTTTGACCTAAATAACTCAGTCTTTAAAGACAAGTTAATTCTATTCAAATGCAATGACATATAAAAGCTTTTCATACATTTTAGACATAGCGACTGTTGGGAGTGGATTATAGTTGAGCTATAAGATTACATGTGATATATAAGCCATGCAATAACTGTAAGATACACCATAAAGTTTATGATGTTTACATGCAATTATGGCCTCAAGCAGATAGGTACATTCCAACATACCTGAGTCATATAACTGTCAATTTTGTGTTTCCTGCATTTCTACTTACTAGTACCTGTACTAGTAATCTTTGTTGTTGTTCAAAGCTTGAACAACACTGGGTTTGGTGCTGGGTCTAATACGTTGAGAAATACAGAGTAGGCAAAAGTCTATGACTGACATTGACAACAAAGATCTTCGTTGTTTCCAAGATTAGAAGATAACGGATCAGTGCATTCCGTGCAGTTTTGTCAACAAACAGCGCTAGATTGCCACAACAACGCCACGTGCGCCACACACACCTGGCTAACAGTCACTCTGCCGGGTACCTGCACTCACCTGACCCCCCGCGAAGAGAGGGCACTGTCTGTCTTCAAACTGACATCTGACGATTAACCTACTTCTAGTCCACGAACACTCTACACTCTCAACAGCTACAGTATGCACTCAAAACTTTACATATTGAAAAAAATTGTTATTATCTGATCTGCAGATATTTGCAAAAATGGAAGAAAATCGACGTCTGTCCGCATGACCTAGATAATATAATTACTAACCAAGCAACGCGTGCACGCGTGTGTACAAACAATTAAAACTGACCCCGATTTCTACAAATACAGAGGGATTTAAAGCGACAAGTAACACCTGAGAACATCTATGGGCTTACCTGAACCTTTGTGAGAAAGATGACTAGCTAAATCCCGACATTTCGGCTGTGAACCGGCGGTAAAGATCGCCAAGAGTCCGACAAACTTGGACTAAGTCCAACCGTAAACATGCGCCATGTTGTTTACTTCCCACCACGCATCGCGCAGACGATACCAATCATACAGGGGGAAATCAAACTTTTCTAAAAAAAACTGAACTCTTCAACCTTTTCTTCGCACTTACATTTTTGTTAAAAGACTTATCATTTTACATATATTTGACTAAACAATGCAAAAAATCTGATCGAAACAATTGTATTTAAACAGACGTCGTGTGGCTTACAAAAATATACTTTGTTGTTGTCAACCCTGATAACTGAGTGAACTATCCCAAGAACTCACTTCCGGGTTTGGGTACATGTGTTCTCTAAATTTTGTTCTCTGTGAATTTGATCTTGTTTTTTTAGCAGAAAAAGGCATCCCAGTCGATAAAAATGGTAAGAAAACTTTCTTGTTGTGTGCAGACTCTTTGAGATACAGAATTGGTAATGCAGCAACGTTATATGAGCTACAAGTCAACCAAATGCAAAAATGCTGTGTAACTCTGCAATGTTTATCCATGGAGCTAGAATTGAACACTTCCATGCATGGTTTATTACCTTCGCCAAGAAGGTTATGTTTTTAGTAGCGTTTGTTTGTCTGTTTGTGAACAGCATAACTCAAGAAGCTTTAATAATAGTATGCATTGTCATGAAACTTGGTAGGTGGGTAGGTCTTGATGAGACCTAGAAATGATTAGATTTTGGGCCCCCTGGCGGCTTTTGTTGGTACTGCAGCAGAACTTCCGGTTTTGATATCTCGCGATCTGGACATGCTAGGGTCACGAATTTTGGTTGGTAATGTGTTGAATTCAGTAAGGTAAGAGTTGAATTCAGTGGCAACACTGCGATTTCCAATAAAGAGATCTTGTATCTTGTAAATAGCTCTTGAGGTAGGGAATAAGTGACATGAGTTTGGGCCCCCTAGCGGCTTGTTCTGGAACTGTAGGAGCATTTGTTGAAAAATTTTTGAAGGATGATAACTCAAGAACCGGTTGACGGATTGTCGTGATTTTCGGTATGTAGGTAGCTGAAGGGATGCTTGACATAATAAAATGAAAATTATGCAAATCAGGAGCTAATTTGCTTAATTAATGAGGAAATTCTATAAATCTGCTTTGTTAGATAATAGGACTATGAAACAATTGTGGCATGTAATTGAGAATTAAAAAAAAACATCTGAGGATATAGATTATGTAAATGAAGACCTAATTTGCATAATTAATGGGAAATTTTTATAATTTCATAGTTGTAACTGCTGGGAATTTCATACTTTCCACATTGAAGGCGAACATAATTTATTCCAATCATGACCTCATTTGCATAATTTATGTTGAAGTGCTATAATAGCTTTTTTGTTAAGATGAGACTGTCATTGGGTGGAGAATATGATCAACTGATATAACCCATGCAAATGAGGCTCTTATTTGCAAAATCAATGATTAAAATTGTACAATTCTTCAACCACAAGGGTTAATATCAATTGGTGAAGGTATGAGATCGTGGAACTCTTGTTATGTACATGTACAGTCTGTATTGATTATTATTTTGATACCCTGCATCAATTCAGCTAATATATAATTTATGAAATGTTCGCCCCAGGGATCAGAGTGTCATCAGTTGATCCGTAAGTTCTATGGACTACAAGAGGAAAGGATTAAAGTTTACCGCAGGTTTGAGGAGTGAGTAAATCTCAATAAAATCTTGGTTATCAATTTGCCAAATTCTTCATGTATTAACTCTTCTGCTGTGATGGAGCTATGCCACATTGCAGCAATTTCTTTATACATGTATATTACACATCAGCAATTTTCCTTAGAACTTTTTGTCATTTCATAAGATTTTCTTATAATCTTTCACATTTTATTTTAGCTTCATGTACAAAATGTATTACGAATAGTTGTAGTAATAGTTGTGAGTATTTATGCAGTTACTTAATACTTTGTAATCTTCATACTAGGCTTGCTTTGCACATACATGTTTGTACCTTTAATACACAGCGTATCTGCCAGAATGACATGTAAATTAAAACATGTTTCTCCCATATACAGGGGTTTTGAGACTTACCTGAACACATCACCTAATTATGACTTTGCACCATATCGGCAGCTTGTACATGATGTCACTCAGGTAAGTTCTGTAGATATGTCATTGGAGTTTTTGAAATCAGTATCAATTTCTACCATTTAAAATGTCTTTGGGATTTACACATACTTAGTACTTATCCTCATATTGTCTAGAGAATATTTCCTAAATTTGATGGCATCTACAAACAATGATTAGGAAAATTAATTAGTAAATCATTGTAATTGAATGAGGTGTATTCAAGTTGGGTTACATTTTACAACAAGAATTCCGAGATTTCATACCTCCATGAAATGTGGGCTTGATATGTAAATGTAAATTTCCTCTTTAATTATGCAAATTACATCTGCATTAACATGATATATGCATCGTGATGTATGTGAACTTTTGATTAACTTACAGATGTCCCAAGTATGACATTCCCATCATTCACCATTAAGAAATCATAGAATTTTTGCATAAATTATGCAAATTAGGTCATCATTTGCATAATTAGTATCTGTTGATGTTCTGCCTGCCATAGGTTACATACATTACATGCATGAAAGTAGTATAATGTAAAACACTGTAATTATAGAATTTCCTCATTAATTATGCAAATAAAGTCCTCATTTGCATAATTTGCATTTAATCATGTACATCTCTCTCTCAGCTACCTACACACCAAAAATTATGAAAATTTGTTGTTCTTATCTTGACTTATTGGCTTTTAAACATTTCGCCAGAAAGTGCCCTGCAGTTCCAGAACAAGCTGCTAGGGGGACCAAACTCACACCACTTATTCCTGACAGAAAAAGCAATCTGTCACCAAAAATTCAAGACCATAGCATGTTCAGGACAAAAGATACAAAAACCGGAAGTTCTGCTGCAGTACCAAGGTCATCCACCAGGAGGCCCATATTTGACCTTGACGTTTGTCTTCCTAAGACTTACCAACATACCAAATATCATCATAATCCATAAAGGCGTTCTGAAGTTATGCTGACCACAAAGTTGAGGAAACACAGACAGACAGACACACAGACACACAGACAGACATACATACATACATACATACATACAGACAGACACGCCAAAAACAATACCTCCATTTTTCATGGAGGTAAAAATGCTAAATTACCTTCGCCAAGAAGGTTATGTTTTCGTAGGCGTTCGTGTGTGTGTGTGTCTGTCTGTCTGTCTGTCTGTAAACACGATAACTTGAGAAGGCTTAAATGGATTGACTTCATATTTAGTAGGTGGGTAGGTCTTGATGAGACCTCGAAATGATTAGATTTTGGGCCCCCTAGTGGCTTCTTATGGTACTGCAGCTGAACTTCCGGTTTTGATATCTCGTGATCTGGATGCGCTGGGGTCACGAAATTTGGATGGTAGGTAGGTCTTGTGCTGGGGAAGAAGTAACATAGGTTTGGGCCCCCTAGCGGCTTGCTCAGGAACTGCAGGGGCATTTCTTTGAAAATATTCATAAGAGGATAACTCAAGAACCGGTGGACGGATCTTCATGATTTTTGGTATGTAGGTAGCTTAAGTGACGCTTGACATAATTATGTGACAATTATGCAAATATGGATGTAATTTGCATAATTAATGAGGAAATTCTATAAATCAGCTGCATTACATTATAGGGTTATTCAAGCTTGTGACATATGTAATTGAGAACAAGAGAAACACAGGCAGATATTGATTATGTAAATTAACACTTAATTTGCATAATTAATGAGAAAATAGTATAATTCCATAATAGTAACTGCCTGGAATTTCATACTTTGGGTATTTGAAAGTTAAGTGAAGGTGAACATCATTAAACATAACTTATTTAAATAAGGTCCTCATTTGCATAATTTATGACGAAATGATAGAATGGCTTTCTTTGTTAAGATAAGGTTGTCTTTTGATGGAGAATATAATCAAGTAAATCAACTGATATAATTCATGCAAATGAGGATCCTATTTGCATAATCAGGAGGAATAATCTTTACTTTGTCATAAAGATTAACATCATTTGGCGAAGGTATGAGATCGTGGGACTCTAGTTGTATGTGTATTCAATAATGATAGGATATGTATATGGTAGTATTTCTGCTTTTAATTTATTGATGTGTTTGTACACTGTATTTACTTTATCTGTTATGTTATTAGGAGTTCCAGAGAATCTCAGGTGATGTCATTGCAATCAGGGATCGGCTCAGAGATGACCATAACCAGGTAGAACTGGTCAAACTACTGGAGAAAATTCAGGAGGAGGAGAAGAAAAAACTTCAGCTAGTAAGATAACTTCCCTCATTAGCTTTGTGAGTTACCCTGTTAATAAATAAAATCAACAAATGGTGTCAGAATGATAGAGGTAACAATGGATCAGTGGGACCCCTATCTATCTTTGGTTGAACTGCAACAATTGGGATCAACCCCTCAATTACAAAGATTAATGGGGGCCCGCAAGCCCTTTTCCGTAGAGCGTAATCGGCCGTTTAAATTCTACGTAGAGCGTAGACGGACCTCTCTATTTTTGCGTAGAGCGTATTTGGCGTTTTAATGCTACATAATGCGTTGTAGCCACTTGGAATTTATCGTAAAGCGTAATCGAGAGGTTTCCGAATTCAACGTAGAACGTCGTCGGGACCCCCCCCCTTGCAGGCCCTCATTAATTCACAGTACATTTTGTTATTCACTGTTGCCATAAGGTTGCAACAACATGGTTTGTTTATACATTGTACTTACATTGTACTTGAGTGTCAAATGTCAACTGTCTCTCTCTCACCTTCCTCCTCTGGGTAGTCCTTCATTGTCAAAGATGAATGTTAGTGTCCGTTCACATAGGTGGTGTGACCTCATGTGGCTTCTGAGTCAACTGTCAGTGTCCTTTAAAAGTACAACAGCGGTACACAGTGGAGCTCTAGGCAGCAAAGTTAGCTGATGTTGTGCGCCACATATCATATAACTATAGAATACAACACAGGGTATTCCGTATCGCCCGAGGTATCAGCCGGACCGCGCGTCGGATTGCCCGACGGCCGAAGGGAGATCCGATCCGCGGGAGGGCTGGGACTGAGGGTGATGCGGAATACATCGTGTTGTATTTTATTTATGTCATACCCACACAAGAAAACACGCCTTTCAATGCGAAATGAGCGAAAATTCGGTGTCCCTAAACCCCAAAAATGCAACATCAATTCCAACGTCCGAATTTTGTATTCGAATTTTCCTAAGCGGCGCACGCGGTTAGGGCGAAATGCGTTTGAATCGTTCTATGGAACATTTGGAAGCCCCGGGCCGTAGGCGTAAAGAAGCCCGGGCAGTACCGCTAGTTATCACATGGGCCGGAACACCAGTATTGAACGTTATCGCGGCCCAGGTATGACATAACATGTAATACCTGCCCTGCTCTTTCCACCTGTAGACAGCAGAGTTCCAGGTAGCCAGACAGGTAGAAATAGACAATGGAGATGTGGACCACTACAAAGAGGAGGTCACACAGGTCAAGAAAAGGTCAGTCTCTTTCTTACAAAATCAGTCTGCTCTTCTGGACACCAGTAACCCCCCCCCCCCAAAAAAAAAAATTGTATGTACATGTACTATGTAGTATGTGCTTCTCCCACCAATTTTGTTTGAATATGCATACACAGCCATACCAACAAGCTCCAGCTATCTTTAAGTTTCTAAATTGCTACATGTATCATTACACATTTTGTATTAACATTTGAAATTATCATCTTGATAACATACTCCCTTCCGACCCACTCAACGCAAATGGCACCACATTATGCACTCTACTTCTTACAGGTAGCCCCTCCCTCCCATACCCTACTAACTGCCGTATCTTTGATATTGTGTTCAACTATATTCATCACACTGGAAGATTTGACTGGAAGATTGGTGCGCCAGCCACTTTCATTTTCATGTTTATGTTATATTTTATGTCATCTATGTTTACATATGTTTTATGAGCAGCAGATTCACATAACCACAACAAGTGCTTCCTATCTAATAAATAAACTAATGCTCAAAAATCCATGTGAATAAAATAAAATAGATATTAAAATACTAGAAAGGCCAATATTTGCTTTGGAGCAAATACAGCGATGGGTTCACCACATTTTACGACATGGCAGGGAAAGAATGAGAAACACAAGGGAAAACAATGATTTACATTGATATAACTATAATATGAAGTAACATACAACTAAAACAACAGTTGGATAGCTATTCCCTACTTTATTGGTTAGGATTTTTAATTGCATAATGCAAACTGTTGATTTTCAAAATAAATAAAAAACGTTCATGCCCCGCATTCCAATGCTGGAGCAGAAAAGCTTGAAATACCTACCAAAACACTTGAATAAAGACATATTGTCAGTATGGAAATGCTCTGTGCAGGTGTTAATCAAGTTAAATCCCAACAGCCAATCAGCAAGAAGTATAGAGGAAAGCTGCATGCCTATTGGTTGATGCCCTGCATTCCATTGTGATGACTCATGGTAAACACGGCACACTAACACAGTAATACATTTGATATAACACAGCCAAAAAACTCAAATAAAACCATTCTAAAAGCCTGTATCACAAAAATTTAAAAAACGCCTAGGGGTATTTGCCCACTGTACCTCCATACCAAATTTCAGGACCTTAGGCCCTAAAATGAAGAAGCTGAATCCATTTAAAAAATGGCAGGAGAAGAAGGAGGAGAAGGAGGAGAAGAAACATCAGAAAAAGCAATATGGGTTCACCACCACTTCGTGGTGTGGTGAACCCATAAAAATAAATTATTATCTTGATGTCTTGATGTTATTCTACTTGTGCAAGATGTGTATCTAGCTTGAGTGCAAGGCAGGTTGTCTTTAAGTTTAAAGTACTACTCATGTCCACTTGTTTTTCCCAGGTTGCAGCAGTCAGTGACCAGAATATGTGAGCATATGGACGACCTGAAATTCGAGTCTGAAGACTTATGATACAGGAAGAGAGATGATGGGGAAAAACTAGCAAAATCTAAGTTTCAAGTTGACTCAGGCCCGTCACCTTGGTACAATGTAGTTTCAAGTGTTGTATCATGTATGTTATGTCTCTCCAATCAGCAAACACGTACATAGCCTCTCACAGGCATTACCGGAGAAATACGACATTACATTGTTGATAGGGCTGCGTACCTTTTCGTAACGTCAGGTACAGGTACAGGTACAGAGGTTTAGGTCCAGGTCCGGACCTGTACCTGTACCTGAAAATTCACGCGCGTCATATGTTCTACTGAAATTCTTCAATAATGACAGAAACATGAAATAATAAAGTGTTGACAATTTGTCCTGTATCTTTCAAAGAACATCATATATAACCATGGATGATATAACTAAGTTTCCTATCTCAGTTCTCACTAGTTCTCAGTCACCCTCTTAGTGACCCACACTTACTGAACCGTGGGACAACTAAGGTAAATCTCTTTATTTTAATGCTGGATGTTCATTTTCCTGGCAGGCCTCCTTAATTGTGTGTAGTGATCAAGTATGAATTTTTGTTCCGGTCCACCGAATTTCGGTTTTTTCAGACCGGACAAAACTATTTTTCCGGTCCATACTGGTCTACCTGGACTGGTACGCAGCCCTAATTGTTGATTATGTTGCACCGTGTCCTGCAGAGTTGTGGAAACAGCCTCTGTCTTTCTTTACTTTGTTCCACTGTCTTCTTCTCTGGAAGCAGCCTAGGCTATTAGGGTTTCTTGACTGTTCTTACTCTTAGGTTAGGCCACACCAATTTAATTTCTTGGTTAACGGATCCGCCTGCTTCATTTTTTTCTGATTTGCAAATAAAAATAAAAATTCAGAATCAACTGCAAAATGCTCATATTTTGCCCAGAACAGTTGAGAACAGTCCTTCATCCTATTTGCTATAGTTATTCCATCTTTCAATGCAATGGTATCATTAAAAGTTCAAAATTCATTGTTTAAATTTTGAACCAGCCTGGTGTGTTGACTTCATGGCTCCTGTAATCATTTTGGGCCATAATAGGATGCCTAGGCCTGTTTTTATTTGTTTTTGCCCGCCTGCTCCATTATTTTTGTAGAAAAATCCGTTAACCAAGAAATTAAATTGGTGTGGCCTAATATACATTTATATTACAGCCACACCTAGCTGCTGTACAAATAACCTGTCATTGTTGCCCTGAAGGTGACAGTCAATGAAATGTTTGATGCAAAAACTCATTGCTTGTTGAATAAAGAAGCATCTCATTGTGTCTTGCCAACCTGGTGAAATTCTTCACAGATCCTCTTTTTACTTGCATCTATACCAGAGTCAAGTAGCTTAACTACATAATATATTTATACACCATTTTTATCTAATAGTGATTTCAGTACCATTACCAAAGTCTTTATTATTTGAAAAAGGAATAAAGTACAACACGTCTGCTTATACATGTATGCTTTAATGTCTCACTTCTCCAAATCAGTCACTTAATATCAAAGACTTTGATGAAACTTGTTCACATTTTGAATGTCTTGACTATGTGTACACTAGCGTATAAATTTCTCTGATGAAATACTCAACACCTTTAACACATATAAAATGTAGAAAAATGACATATCTGGATTTGCAAATTTTGGTCCCTTCCAAATTTCGCGTTCATTTATTTCTTGGAAAAGTAGAAAACCTGTATTCTTAAATGGCTCTGTTGGTCATACAAGTAAGCAGGGACATAAATGTTCAAAAGTTAGAAAGCTGTTATGGAAGATCTGATTCTAGACTGATCACAAGACCTAATAGTACATGTACGATAACATACAACATAGACATCTCTGTCCAAATGTTCATCTCCCAGCAGAGGAATTATAGGTAAGAGTTATTTTGTTGTCATCTTTGTGGCCTTTTCTGCCGTCCTAGACGTGTGCTTTTTCTAATGGTTGACCAGTAGAAGCAGAAAAAGCCGCACAAGATCAACAAAATAACCAAGATCTATCTGTGGAAATTATCCAAATGTGACGGATGTAAGTTCGGAATTCGACAGAATACATTTGTACGTGCAGTCTGAGTCACCTATAATGCAAGTGCACACATTACACGGATAGTGAGTGAGTGAAGGACAGATTGGAACAGCTGTAATAGTGTAAAGACCATTCTAAATCTATAGAAGACGGGGACAGTATATCAGCTAGTACCCCGTCTTTTTTGGCAGCGGAGGCTCTAGATCTTTATCTTATTAGTAGTACAACACATACATTCATGATACACTGTATAAGCAAACAGCTAGTTTTGGAATATAGAAATATAGGATTTTATACAGTATAAACCCACAGTGGAAGTCTGACCAGCACCAGAGTTGGAATACGTGTTCAAGACAGACGGAATTTTATACACAGAACAGCTTGATATCTGTACATGGCCAAGACAGTTACTTCTATCCTGGAACATCTTTTGGTAAGGGGGACAATGTAAGAAAAGAGTACATGGCATGTCCTGAAGAGAGAACTTTGGAAGCAAAACCTGTCTTTTATGAACACATCTTGATCTTTGGAACGCACATGGAAAGACCGACACATTTAAAGAGGTTTGTATGTTTAGTTCACAGTCATATCAACAGAACATTACAAACGCCTGTTGAAATATTTCCTCTACAAGGTTTATCTATGAGTAAGTACTGAAATGCTTCGAAAAGTAGTTTAAATGGATGGTTTAATTCCTGTCAGAAAACTAAAAGCACCTCTTTGTTTATTTAGAACATCTGTGTTTAATGACAACATATTGCCATTTTGTGTCAAGGTGTTCTTGTTTTCTTTCACTCCTTTGCCTTTGCATGTGGTCATGTCCAGAGTAGTAGAACAGGTCATCACCATGGTAACCTAGGATGAGGTCGTCTCCATGGTAACCTATGATGAAGTCATCTCCATGGCAGCAGTCTCAGTGTCCTGGTCTTTCTTGGATTCCTGGTCCTTCTTCAGGTCCTCGACAGTCTTAGGGGTGATCTTCTGCAAAGAGAAATATTTTTAAGATGAAAAAAGTTTCAACTTGCCAGCCATATTTAAAGAAAATAAAAAAAATCCTTGACTATATCATTATATCTCAATACTTAAGCAATAGATTATAATGTAATTCCTGATTTTTTTCACGATACTTTCATGTTCACTGCTTTCACTGTCACTTCTGTCATTACAGTTATCAAATCATCTGTCTGCACTTGCTGCCAACGTTGAGATTAAATTCTGTGAAAATGGACCATTTTCTATTGTGAAGACAAGAAGGAATCCTTCACAAGTCAGTCTCTTTCCTGGAAGGCCCTTATGTTTGTCATGAGAAGGCTATCTAAACAAGAAGTCCTACTCTTCAGTTAGACAGGCACAAATCCATTGAAAACTCCTAGAAAAGATTCCAGAACTCACAGCCTGTTGTTTGTCCTTCTCTGGTGAGGTCTCCGTGCTGCTGGTTCCGGCGGCGCCGTTCGTGGCCGCACCGTTGACGGCTGTTCCGTTGACGGCGGTCCCGTTCACCTCTGCCTTGTCACCGGCGCCGTTCTCCTGTCGGGGCTTCTTGGCATCACTGCTGCTGTCTGCTTTCTCCTCGTCAGATGGCTTCCTCTGTTATACACACAGGGATAAGGTGGGTTTTCTTAGAGTAGGTCTCAGATAATACCATTTCATACACATCGTACGCAGAAGCATGCCGCAAACTTGACTTGCCCACACTTGAAGCCAGACGTCGTACTCTGTCTTACAACTTCGCCAGAAGGATGCTTGACTCTGAGACTTACAGAACTTGGCTCCCACCTTTGCGTGGCGACATAAGTACCAGAGACACTAGATCTAAGCACCTGCTGAACCCTATCAAAACTAGAACAAGTAGATATTACAACAGCCCCATCCCGTACATGACCAGACTTTTGAATGAACACTAATACCTATACAGAACTGTGAACTTGCGAAAATGGTGAATCTTGCCAATGGGTTAATGTAGTTAATGCTAGCCACGTATATTTGTGTAAATGTGTTAACGCAAACTATGACGAAATTAATAGTAAGTCTTCTATATTGTGTTAATGAGTTTCTATATTGTGTTAATGAGTTTCTATATTGTGTTAATGAGTTTCTATATTGAGTTTCAATGAGTACTGTTAGTTTGTAATTTAAGATTTTTTAGCAATTGTACAAGGTATGCAATTCAGCCCGGTGGCTGCAAACTACTTTTAATAAACCATCTATTATTATTATTATTATTATTACTAACTAGCCTCATCCAATGTTTAAGTGGCTAAGACAAGTCGGCGTGAGATCAAGAGGTCAAGGGTTCGACTCCTTGCATTCCGGGCTATTTATTTCATCTTGAAGAAACCTGGGTAGCTCCTACAGCTGCAAGACCTAATTTCCAAGGACGGCCAGGAAACAGTTGTGTCCTTGGGAATGTTTACTTCAACCAGGTGTAAAATGGGTACCCGACTTTGATTGGGAGGTAAGAGGTGGTGGAAGTATCCCTATTTTTAAGGGGGCAAGTATGGGAGCCCAGGTGTACAAATAGGATGGCACCCAGGCTAAGAGAGATGGGCTACGGCTTCCAAATACCGTGTTCTAGACACTGTGGATTAACAACCTACATGTACATGTGTACTGCCCCTATGGCCACAAAAAGGCTATGGGATTACTTTTTTCCATAACTCAGTTCATAAACTTACAATTTACAGAAATGTAACATTTTGCATTACATAACTACAACTGCATCAAAAATGTCCTCAACTTGCTATCGTTGTGTTTGCTCGTCAACTTGCTCAGATGATGTATGTGACAAGGACTTGCTATAGTCTGTTATCTTCAAGTTTGCAGTAAAGGAAATCATCACAAAGAAGTGCCACAAACCTTCTTCCTGACAAGGTGGCTGATGTCTGCTGCAGGTTTGGCCTCGGCAGACGACGATGACCCTTCCCCTGCCTTCTTCACAGCAATCTGAACAAATAAATATCCAAATCAACATTAGGTTCTACATATCTTGAAATCATTTCAAGTTAAACATGCCTGTCAGTTTAAAACACAAACACCACCCCAATAGGCCAATCCCATTGCGCCACCCACCTCCCTGAAAAAAGCATAAAAATGAGAATGTTTGATGGACATGCAGCCACCACTCTTTCATTGGTTCAACTGCTAACTGCCTTGCTATCATTGGTCGAACTGCTAATTAGATTATGATGTCAGGATCAGTCTATTATCATAGTTTCCTACCGTGGATGCAGGTGCAGCTGATGAAGACGAGGATACTCCAGCTCCAATGCCCTGAGGAGGAAAGAGTTAATATCACCTTTGAAATAAACTAGACTCAAGATATCAAAGCCGGAAGTTCTGCTGCAGTACCATAACAAGCCGTTGCAGACTTACAAGAAAAAAATCATTCCCCTTTTTGTTCTGAACCACCTGAAATCTTCAATTGGCAAAAATTTGTGCTGCAAAAGGAAGAAAACATTGGGCATTGTCAAGTGTCTGCCTCTGCAAATTATGTGGTCGCAGTTTTGCCCAGACGTGCCCCACAAACAACATATCTTGCTTCTAAACCCTGGTAGTGCAGTGCTCGCTACAAAATTTTGCAGTACGGATGCCCCATTTCCATCGAATCCGGGCCTGGACCTGAACGTGGGTTTAGGTATGTTAAATGGTTTATTTGCAAATTGACATAAAGCTAAAACTAGAAAGGCCAATATTTGCTTTGGAGCAAATACAGCGATGGGTTCACCACATTTTACGACATGGCAGGGAAAGAATGAGAAACACAAGGGAAAACAATGATTTACATTGATATAACTATAATATGAAGTAACATACAACTAAAACAACAGTTGGATAGCTATTCCCTACTTTATTGGTTAGGATTTTTAATTGCATAATGCAAACTGTTGATTTTCAAAATAAAAAAAAAACGTTCATGCCCCGCATTCCAATGCTGGAGCAGAAAAGCTTGAAATACCTACCAAAACACTTGAATAAAGACATACTGTCAGTATGGAAATGCTCTGTGCAGGTGTTAATCAAGTTAAATCCCAACAGCCAATCAGCAAGAAATGCTCTGTGCAGGTGGAAATGCTCTGTGCAGGTGTTAATCAAGTTAAATCCCAACAGCCAATCAGCAAGAAGTATAGAGGAAAGCTGCATGCCTATTGGTTGATGCCCTGCATTCCATTGTGATGACTCATGCCCAGACGTGGTAAACACGGCACACTAACACAGTAATACATTTGCTATAACACAGCCAAAAAACTCAAATAAAACCATTCTAAAAGCCTGTATCACAAAAATTTAAAAACGCCTAGGGGTATTTGCCCACTGTACCTCCATACCAAATTTCAGGACCTTAGGCCCTAAAATGAAGAAGATGAATCCATTTAAAAAATGGCAGGAGAAGAAGAAGAAGAAGAAGGAGAAGGAGAAGAAACATCAGAAAAAGCAATATGGGTTCACCACCACTTCGTGGTGTGGTGAACCCATAACAACATTGCAGCCTAATAATACAAAGAATTGTACAAAAGGCTGAATTACGTAGTTTTAGGGAACACGGCACTAATCAACATAGTCCATCTATACCGTACCAGTTCTGAGGCCATGATGGCACGGGCCTCCTCCTCCGCTCCCTTCTTCATCTCCTCAGCATCTTCCATCTGTTCAAGGAAATAAAAAAACATTCCGAAAAAAACTTCAGCCTAAGATTTGATCTTGATGCAGCCTATGAAACATGTATACCCCGTAGTCCCTTTTATGGTATAGTAACTCAAGTAAGACAGCATTCTATAAGACTACTAAGGCCATGTTGATTTGATTATATGGATGACATCCGCGCGCGCGCATGAATTTTCGGCCGTTTCCAAAAAAAAAAAGTTTCCAACCACACTGTAAATTGTACAAAATACATGTACAATTGAGCAAATATATACCGAAAGTTGCAAAAAAAATATTTGAAAACGATTCCAACGTCGTAGAATGCCAAAATCAAACAAAAAACTAAAATGCAAAGAAATGAATTTAAAGAGTAGATTATTCGCCATACCATACTCTGTGTCATTTGTTCGACCTTCATAACAACGTAGATTTCATGAAAGCATCTTTTTTTTTTGCAAAACTTTTTTTTTATTCGCGCGCTCGCATCAGTTTTGGGGTTCCCAGAGGATGTCATCCATATAATCAAATCAACATAGCCAAACTAATTAGGTTATTCAAGTACATATACAATGTACACATGAATTAAGAGCTACATGTATACAATAGGATGTGTGTTGAGAAATTGAAGCCCTCTGATTCCCACCTTGGAGCTGATCTCAGGCAGCAGAGCATTCAGTTCTTCTACCTCCTTCCTATGGACCATGATGGGGTCATCTGAGGACACAGGCTCTGCAAAAACAATACCAATTTTGCTACAAATTCTTCCTTATTTTTATCTATATTTTATCTATTTCTTATCTATTTATTTATTCAAAATTGCAACATGACAATACAAAGTGTGCACTAGGCAGCAAGTATGCTGATAGCGTACACACCTAACACATACATCACATATGACATAGAAAAACAACAATAAATAGTTAGAGCAAGATATATACACAAATAACAATTTTCATATAAATTACACCTATAATTAAAATCAATTATTTTATAACTATACAGCAAAATGAATGTTAAGTGAGGCTCAGCTGGAAGAGGCACAGAATCTTTTGATTGGGCAATGAATGTGTGGAGTGCATGTGTGAGTTTTGTATTTATATCAAAGTTATCAAAGTTATGACCTATATTCTTCCTTAGGTTCTCAGATTTTTCCAGAATATCTTCTCATGGATAATATTCAAGTTATTGGTACAAAAAAGTATGTACACATCACATGTAATGTTAAAGTAATGGTGCAAAGTACACAAATCTGAAGCTTAAGTACCTTTTCCTTTTCCAGTCTCCAGCTCTTCAATCTTGCCTTGCAACATGCCTGAGAATAAAACAAGATCCTTAGTTAAAGAGTTTGACTTGTTCCAACACAAGAAGGAGAACTCACCATAAATTTTCGGCTGATCCCGTCAACCTTCGTCAGATTTGTGATGCAGTCGCTGACTTTCCGGAAGTCGGAAAAGTGATGACGTCAGGAGTGCATCAAAAGTGGCGGGAAGACGGTATCTCCCACCATCACAGTTCAGAGAGGGTTGGTGGGCCCTGATGTAAACTGCCTCCTTCACACCTCTCACAAAGTAATCCTGCTCCGTATCTAGAATGCGCACCTTGTCCAATGTAACTGTATGTCCGGGGGACTCGATGTGTATGTGTTGCGACACTTCCGATGTGTTTGAACAAATCTGACGAAGGTTGACGGGATCAGCCGAAAATTTATGGTGAGTTTCCTTCTTGTGTTGGAACAAGTCAAACTCTTTAACTATGGATTCTACCAACACAGATGAGCTTTCAAAGTTTCATTCGAAAACAAGATCCTATTATATATCACCCACTAGCATGCATCCTTCTGAAATATCCAGTTAAAAACCTTGGACATTAACTCAGAAAAACATTGTAATGCTACACATTTTGGCCTGTAAGTCCTAACAATTTCAGAAAATTAACGTCATGCTTGCAGTAGTCCATAAGTTGTTGTAACTTACCTATTCTGGATTTGATAACATTGTGGGAGTTGCGGTAGTACTGAAAAAACAAAATACACTTCACGTTACAATGTGCAAATGTATCCATGTGCCATTACACAACTTTACCTCACATCAATAAGCTAGTATGTATTTCTCATCTTATAAGCTAGTATAAGATGAGAAAAAACTAGTAAAAACTAGAGAAGTGACATTTTCATAGCAAATGCATAATGTTTACCTTCGGACATGGTCTGCTCTGTTAATTCTTACTCAACACATTCACATACATGTACTACTAGTATATGGTGACAGGAGCAGAGCAGACCATGAAATTGCAACATTATGTAACTCAACACCAGTCACCATGGTGACAGATGTCAACAAATCATGTCATTGGTCAGGTCAGAGGTCACTGTTTGGAGAAGAAGAAGAAACTGAGCAAAAGCAATATGTTTTCCTTCGGTAAACATAAAAAGCCATGTTTGCTTTGGCATGCTGGTTAAATTCAATGGTATCGATTTTAAACTCATAACTACACTTAACTTGGTTGGGCACAGGGCTAACAACACTTTTCTGTATACATCCCCAAAATGCTCTAGAACCAGCAAGAAAATGCGTGCTCCCAGGCTGGAGAATAACAATATCACCACTAACTGTTAGCATCATGGTTGTGGACTGGACTTGCTTACCTCGATGGACTTGTCATAGTCCTTGCTCAAACTGTAGGCCAGGCCCAGTTGGTAGTGACTGCATCACAAGTCAAGGTCCAAACAACAAAAAAACTTTCCTGCTTAATACAATTGCTACACTTCACAAGACAAAAACACACTGCTAGCAAACTAAGAAAAGTACAAACCTTTGGAAAGAATATCTAGTTTTTTTCTTTCATCTAATATTGTTTGTCCGATGATTCTAGATGCCCAACAGTAGATTAAAATGGTACTACAGGCTTTGAGAGAATTGTTTCTATTATGTTTCAAAATTATGTCTAATATTGCCTGAGAAAATGACCCAAGGATACGACTCAGCGAGCAGCCTGTCTTCAGCGTCCAGCAGTTCCTGTTGGATCTTCAGACACGACATGAAGTCCTCAGCAGCCTGGTCGTACTTCTCTGGAACAGGTGATAAACAAAAACACATCCACCATCGTCTTGTACAGTCTTTTGCTTATGCACTTCCTGGAGAACTTCAGATAGCTTAATCCAAAGTGGAGTCGTGTGGTGTAAATGATAGCATGTTCGGCAGAGGATGAAGAGGTACCGGGTTTGAATCCTACCCATGTCACTGATCTTGTGCCCTTGGGACTTTCCTCATTTCACTCAGGATGAAATGAGTACCTAGCTTCGGTTAGGGACATCCCTTGGATAGGACATTAAATAGAGGTCCCGTATTGGTAACAGCCACACCCAACACAAATTAAAGGACCCACTGCACTTATCGAAAAGAGTAGGGGACCTTCCCGGTGTAAGTGGTTCAAACCTTAACAGTCCGGTCTTACGCAGCTTGTACTTACATGTACAAAACTGGTGTGTTACGCCTAAAAGCAGTTAACCGGTATGCTAAACAAACAAAAAAACTTGTGGGTTGGAAAATGCTTAGAACTTTTTTCTTATGAATAGAATTTTGCAGCACTGTAGATCTACATCAAACAGTTAGGTAGCAGAAAGAGTTGGAGATACATTTTGTACATAATTAGCTGTTTATAATTATCAAAACTCACCTGTCTCCAGTCCAATCTCTCCAAGGTGCAGGTAGATCTGGGCCAGCTTTAACCTGTCTTCCTTGGCTTCCTTCCTGTAGGTAAAAAACAAAGGCAGACAGAACTATTAAAGCATTACATATACATGTAGATAGTATTCAAAACAATAAATAAAAAATATGTTCCAGCTGAATCCAGCATAATACACATATGCATATAGAAAAAATGAAAATCTTTTACTGTATCAACTGTAAGACTGTTGCCTTCATTCAAATATGTTCAAAACAAAATTTGTGATTGTTTTCCATATAAATAGTTGAACTGACTTGCTGTAGATGTTCCTGGCCAGTTCCAGGACTTCCCAGGCAAGCTGGAGGTTACTGACATCCTCTGAAGCCTGGAGGTAGAAACAAAGTATATGAACAACGACCACATGCAGTTTCTCTTCACAATGTTTTGTCCTTATTTCTAGTTCTGATCACTACAGAAGACAGCATTACATCAGCAGAGAGTATTAGCAATTCTTCACACAAGTGTAAGAGATAAACTAGACCTCAGATTCTTTCTCTGACTCCTTCTCCGAGTCCTTTTCTTCAACTCCCTCTGATTGGTCCTCTCCTGTTTCCATTTCTTCATCCTGGCTGACCTGTGTAGAAAAGTCAATATTATATTATCAAATGTAAATAAGGCCTAGAAAAAAAAAGTTGTGTTTCCTGTTTCAGTCCTGAAAAAATTATGGTTGGTACGTAGGGATTATCTTTTTTCCTTCCTTTTTTTTATCGGACTTTGGCCATCGTCCTTGCATGAGGACTTATATTTTTCAATGTCAATGTTGGAAAACAAATTGTACAACGTTTTATCACTGATCAGCTCCACTGATGTGTCAGATCATGGAGCTAGAAAGGTTGATCAGCACGAAAACTTCATGTCCCTTGCAGCGGTCCACCCTAAAAATTGCTAAGGTCGGCAGTCTTTTCTAGGCTCTGTTGGGAACAGGAAACAACATTTTTTTCCTAGGCCTAAACATATAGAACCATATCTGCTATCACAGGAGCAGTTTCTCTAGTCAGGTTCAACAAAGAAGCCTTTCATTCTTACCTCCTCTTCTGACTTCCCAGTGTCCTCTGCATCTTCCTTTTCAGCATCTGCTTCGTCTTTCTTTTCTTCTTTCTCATCAGCCTTTGTGTCAGGTTCTTTATCTTTCTTCCCATCATCCTTTGTTTCTGCATCAGCATCTCCCTTCCCATCATCCTTTGCCTTGGTGTCATCACTTTCCTCCTTTTTGTCTGTATCTGCCTCTTGTTCAGGTGTATCTTAAAAAACAAAGTGAGTTTACTACTTTGTACACATGGAATAAAGAAAGGGGCTTATACCAGATTAGGTGATTTGAGTACCATCTATACATCTCCAGATAGTTTTTGAGGCAAAGCAGCAATGGTAAAGTAGCCCCCAGTTACTACTGTACATACAATTCTTTGACGTTGCTGAAAATTTGGCTACTTGGACAGAAGCTTGGGTAATCGCCCTTGTTTCATGTTTCAATACTGGAAGAGTCACCTGTAGTAATGCCTTGTGATGTGGCAAAGCTGGAAGTAGACATGTACTTATGCAAGGGTAGACATGGACATGTTACAGGTAGAACCGTCTTGATCATCAAGCCACAGGTAGTTATTTGGTGTGCATTTGACAGACAGTGCAGCGTTAGCGACACTCATTGCAGGGACAAACCTTTCTCCCCTTTCTTTTCCTTGGCGGCCTCAGCGGCCTCTATAACTGCCTCAAAGGCTTCTCCCACCTCTTTTGACACTTTCTCCCTCTCCTCTCCTACAGGACCATGCAAATTACACACAATCATACTCATTTGCAAACTTTCATGCAAGTTTTGGGGAAAGAATTAGAGGAAATCATTTCCATGTAGAGAAAAAGCATTTATATTCAAATATATTTCTTGTCCTGTGAGTGCTGTAAGCACCCTTACAATTACATACCCACATATCCAACACCCTACTCCTTTATTTTTTATATTAAGTAATATACTGAAATTAATACTTAGGGAATGACATTATCTTGGAACTTTTAACATGCAATACCTGACCATAACTGTCGTATTAAGTATTTCTCTTAACAAGTTGCAGCTGAAATACAAGTGGAGCGACTTTACCTTTGACTTCATCAGGGTTGCCAACTGTGCTGTCTTCCCCCTCCTCAGCTTCAGAGTCAGACTCCTCTGGTACTGTGTGAAGAAGAAGGAACTATTATGAAACAAATTTGAAGTGCAATTTCCAACACAAGAAATGGACCTATACCATTATTACGTCACAGTTTGTTTACCTGTTCTAAAGAACATTCTAGAACGATCAGTTAAAGAATAAAGATCATTTCAAAGTTTTCAAAGTCAGGTATGTTTGATTTTTGCTGGGTCTAGTTGTGTTGACACAGCATTACATGCCGCATGGGTGATTTAGTTGTGACATTAGACGAAAGTAGTACTGTATTAAAAGCCTTATATTAGGCTAACGCTACACAAACACACACCGCGCTACGCACCCCTGTACAATATAAACGTCGATTGACCGGCATTCATTGCGGTAAACAAACTGTGACGTAATAATGGTACAGGTCCATTGGAGTCTGTGGCGCCCCCTGTCTTTTTTGCAGAGGCCATCTACATCCAGGCATTACATCCATCCCTCAATAGAGACGGGGGGCGCCACAGACTTTCTGCAACATGTGTTATCTGGTGTGATGGCCCAGAAGCAGTGGATTGCTCATTCCTTGCAAAGACTGGAGTTGTACAGTTGAAAATTTGGGTAAGTCCAATTTCATGTGTTCAAAATTGCAGTTCAAACTTGTTTCATAATGACTTCTGCCAACACTCTTTCTGTCATTTACTTTAAGTTTAACAATATTTTTGAGAAAGTAAATGTTATGTCATTTGGCAAGAGAGTAAATGAACAGAACATTGCCTGAATGTAAGCTAACCATCTCATTTCAAATATCAAACTGTGAAGGTAAACAAAACAATATATATCTGAGAAGGGTGAAGACAGATACAAATAAATACCCACCTCCTTGTAAGGCATTACCAAGGACACCAGTCTCCATCCTGGGAATCAAATATGATTATTTATCACGAGATATGGTAATTGACAAAAATAAAAAAATATCTTAACTCCATATCAGTTCAATTTAAAGAGATTTTTCCAAAAAAGATTGACTAGGCCACGCCAATTTAATTTCTTGGTTAACGGATTCGCCCGCTTTCATTTTTTTCTGATTACGCAAATAAAAATAAAAATTCAGAGTCAACTGACAAATGCTCATATTCTGCCCTGAACAGTTGAAAACAGTCCTTTTCTTCCTATTTGTTACAGTTATTCCATCTTTAAATGCAATGGTATCATTAAAACGTTCAAAATTCATTGTTTAAATTTTGAACCAGCCTGGTGTGTTGACTTTATGGCTCCTATCGTACCATTTTTGGGCCATAATAGGATGCCTAGGCCTGTTTTTATTTTATTTTTTCGCCGGCCCGCTTCATTATTTTTCTAGAAAAATTCGTTAACCAAGAAATTAAATTGGTGTGGCCCTGTCTTCAAATAAAAGAAAGTTGGACTAACCTAGCCAGTTCTATCAAGGACCTCCCATACAGATAGTACGCCTCACCAACCTCATCTGCTGTCTCTCCGTATTTGGCAGCCCTATGAATGATGATCATGATCACATTATAGAGGTAGAAACATTCAAGATGCCAACTAATGACAATGCCTGGTGTGGAAAATTGTTACCAGTTCACAATATCTAGGTATCACAAGAGGCAAATGGCAAACGCATCAATCTAAATATCATCCAGTGCAGTTTTTAGTTTGGAAACCCAATTTTTCAAAGTCAATATTCAAGTCACTTATCTACATGCCAAGTTAAAACCACTTTATCCCAATGTATATTGACCCTCATGGAGCAAAAATATCCAAAATTCTAACGGAAAATAGTTACTGGAAGGGCCCTGGGCTGATTTTTAGGGTACCACCCATAAAATAAAGAACTCATGTTGGGGCTTGTTTCTGCAGTTTTCAATAACCAGAGTATGAAATACTGACTCAAATGTGCTAATGTGAAGCAGTATGTGTCAATATCATAAAGATTGCCTTATTCCAAATATTTCCAGTTTTGCTGATCTGAAATCGCATTGGATGCCTTTAAAGGCATTGATTAAGAGGCAAACACATCAATGAGTTACACAGATCAAATTTTATTTCAGAGCTACATGTTCTAAAAAGTCGAATACATGCATCAAGTTTTCTGACCAACTTGTTTTTAAGAAAATGCTCTAAACCGAACGAGAAGAACTCTAAAAGGATGAGAAACAGTCATGCCTTCAAATATCAGAGTTACATGTATCAACCAAGAATTGAGGTGTTCAAAAACTCGTATTTCCCCAGAACTATCGTAGAGTGGAACTCATTGCCACCAAGCACAGTAGGGGCATCATCACAAGAAAGCTTTAAACAACTCCTGCAATTAAATGTGCAAAGATTGAGTGTAACAAGTTGTTCGGTGTGATATAGCTAGCTGCCGCCGCGCCGCGTGCCTGCAAACCTGGTGTGTTACGCCGAAGGGCGGTTATACCAGCTATACAGATAAAGATACAAACCCAGCACCACAAGTTAAGAATTAAAGATGCACACACTCACAAGATGCCGCAGCACTCCTGGAAACAGTTGACGGCATTTGGAATCTCTCCCATTACCAGATGGCGCCGACCTTGGCCAATCAGATCTTTCGCTTCACTATCAAGGTCCTTGCTAAAATGAAAAAGGAAGAGGTAAGTTAGTAGACAATGGTTAAATGTACAGAGTCTAGACACCAGTTTCATAGTTACATTTCAGTCCATACCATGGTATGGATGAAATATATTGTGTTCCCTCATGTTTCTCCTTCTCCTCCTTCTCCTCCTGCCAAACACTCAAAGGGATTCAACTCCGCCATCATTCAGCCAAATGACCTGATATTTGGCATGGAGGTAGAGTGGGCCAATACCCCCGGACGTTTTTTTCATTTTTTTGAAACATGCCTTTGAAAAATTTTTATGAAGGTTTTTTGGGGGCATTTTTCGACAAAAAATGGATTTTTGGATCCTGAGCCCTGGTATTATTACAACCAAATGATATGACATTCGGTATAAGGGTACCTTGAACGTGTGTCTACAGAATAGCAGTCGTGTATTTGGCATACACCACTTCCAAACGACTCATTTGGGGGACTTTAATGGCTATTTTCAGCAAAAAAAGGGCCAAAAGTGCTGTACCCGTTCCATGTTCTATCTAAAGAATGGCCGGTTCCATCCATGGAACAGTGTTCCATTGCGGGTTACCTGAGGTCACATTGCACCTAAGTGGTGAGTAATGACCCACACATTCAATTTTATGTGCCTAAGACCTTCAAAATGTATCAAATCTCATCATTGTTAGTTTTTTAATACCTGTAATAAGATTAGTAAAGCTTTCGAGATTCAAAGTACTTGTTGTTGCATCTTTGTTCTCATATAGCTACTATTTAATTAATTCATTTGAGAACCTTTGCCAGTTTTGCACTGGGGTAAGTTTGGAATAGTCCACTTTTGCGTGGGAGGGAGATGGACTGAAATATGCTGTATTTGCTCCCAAGCAAATGTCGGCCTTTCTAGTTTGGGAAAAACTTTCTTTGAAGAAAGCTCGAAATGAAATTGAAACGATGGAAGTTGGTATTTCAATGCAACTGCATAATTTGGTTGCTAGCAAAACAGGATTGGCATCATGTATGCTGCAGAAATTAATGTCAAGCAAATATGGAGCAATGTCTTAATGATGGGAAAAAATTATCCCCCCAAAGGCCTCCAAAATGGTACAGTCCCAAGGTCATTGCCCGACATTGACTCAGAGTGAGGCTTTCTTGCAACTGTCCAAACAACTGGGTCAAGAAAACAGTCCTGAAAGGGGTTCTGATTCAATTTGTAAATAGCTGCTATTAAACCAATAATAATATATAAGATAAGATATATAAGATAAGCATTTGGTTCAGTCATTGGATAAAACTAATAATTGATATATCTTTGTCTTGTCCAAAAACTGGGCAAAACACAAGGTCCTCCACCAAAGCTGGCACCAGCCACGAAAACAAATCTTTGCATACCAGGGTGGCAATGGTATCTGTCTCTATCATTAGTAGTTCAATGAGAACATTCTAAACGCTGTATTATCATAGTTGTTTGATGGTTTGATGTACATTTTCAGTCAGACAGTAAAACATAATAAAATGGTGCAAAGAGACCCAGGCAAAACCATTTGATTTTTGTCCATGAGCAAGAAATATCCAATTTAATCATGAAACTTGAATTGTTAGGCTGTTACTGTTATTTAAAAACTGATTTTATCTGATGTGCAATGATGTCGATTGATAAGAATAAAATTGATAAAACTTTGCTACACAATTACCACATTGTAACAAATAGGCCTAATGAAATGTAGAAAGAAATGTAGCCTAATATCATTGGAGAAAACTACAAATTAACACGTAGCAAATACCCCCAACCTGTTTCACACCAACGGCATCTAAATTATCTAATTCATAATCATAATCTATCACAACATATATAAGCATTAATCACGCCATAATATAGTGTATTCATAAATCGTATTTTTTTGCACTTTTTATTGGAAATAATGCTTACTTTACAAGCACACCTGTTAAAACGGGGCATGTTGAAAAATTTACAGGTGGGGCGCGAGAACTTCATATGCATGAAGCTAATAATATTCACATGCATGACCCCCTGCGCCGCATGGCGCTAAAATCACATACCCACTTGTCAAATACGCCTAATTTCTTCCTAAACTCCACAAAACAGGGCAAAAGTACAGAGCAGAGTTACAAGCTGGTATTATAGGCGAACATACGAGGAGAAAGATGTAGATACAGTGTGAAGTATTTCACGAATATTCTTCACATTGGCGCGCTCCGAATTTGAAGGTAATGCACTTCAGGACAAAAACAGACGAGATTGTAGCCACTTTAGCTTCGAGAAATAGGCGACAAAATAACTCCAAGAGGAAAGTAGCCGGTACCTTGGGCTGCCTGACGAAGTACTTGGTGCTGCTACGTCCGTTGCCATGTTGTAAGATTTGCTGGTACGTGTGAATTAGAGGATTTTGGTCAGAACTTTCCTGCGACTGAGGCTTCCACTGCACAACACCTCGCGGCTTTCGCGCCTTTTATTCCGCGCTGATGACATCACAAGAAGAGTCGACTTTAACAATCTTATAGGGGTGCAGTTATTCTTTGAATGGTAAAAATGATACTATTTTTCATCTATGTGCCTTTTACACCGTTATTTTGCATTTACATAGTAATTTTTGTATTTGTTTAACTTTTATAGATGAATTATTTACCATTATGCCCATGATAATCCAGGAAAAATCTTATAATTTTGAACATTTAAAATATCCTCCCTACCCTTTATGGTTTCGGCAAATAATCTTTAACCCCTTGGGGTCACACTTTCGGGAAAGCTTTGTTCTTTTTAATCAAACCCTCAAGATATCCATTCAAAAGGAATTTTTCAGCCCAAAAATGTCAGTAAAGTAGTAATTTACATCTTGATTTATATTTAGGCGATATTTGACAAAAGTGTGGGCGACTTGATTTGACCTCTGACGTCACTCCACACGAAATTCCTGTCCCGCCATCTTATTGCCTCGTGCATTGAAAGGTAGCCGCGACTTTTGGTGAGTTTCTCCATTTTTCTCAGCTTTACTCCGTCAGATTCGCACTAGAACAGTAATCTCATGTCTCCGATCAATTCTGGAATGTTTTTAATGAGAAATGTGGGGGTATTTTCGGCACAGACGACGGTTTCGTGGATTGGAAACGGCACATGTCGGTTGCCTGTCCGAAATTCATTATGATTTTCACATCACAGGCGCACTCATCACGACTCGTGGTATGTCCCAAAATTAGGATTCATTCACACTTTTGATGTTTTTCGACGTCATTTAAGAAAGTCTTTTGTCTAAGATGGTAGATTTTTGGTCGCGGTAGGAATACGTGTTGATTTTGGTCGGCCCTAGCAACTTGAACAAAAAGTGAGCCATGCGATCGCTATTTTTGACACAAAGGAAGCAGATCACATGGCATGGATGTACATGTATCTCACCCCCCCCCCATCATATGTGGATTCAGCTGTGAATGCTAGATATCTTTAAATAACAACGAAAAAAGGAATATACACAAACGATCCCCATTCAGAAACCATCCCCCAAAAAATACACTCCCTCTAGACAGTCTAGTGTCTGGAAAATTTATGATGATGCAATTTTGAAAATTCTTACCTTGTTGTGTTGCGACTTGGAGACCAGGAAATACCTTGAGTATAGGTTGAAAGTCAAGTTATGAATTGTCTTACCAATAGTTAATGAATTTTTTATGTAAATGACAAGACAAATCATATAAGCATATCATTTTATCGCTTAGTTGTGTTTCTCATACAATTATTGCTGACTGTAAAATAACTGATAGCCATATCTTTCCTTCTTTTTACAGTTTATAACAAGAAAAAATACAATAAAAAGCCAGAAAAATGAATCAAGAAACGTTGAATAAAATGCAGAGGTTGTCCGAGCAAGTCCGTATAGGAGGAAAGGTAAGTTTTGATTTTTTTTTACTCAAGTATACACAACTCGACATTACACATCTGCTGTTCTATTTGTCTAAAGCTGCAGCTCTGCAAACTAACTGAATTTGTGAAACATGAAAATAATCATACAAGTAACAAGTATGTGTATCCTTCACTCCAATGTGAGCTTGTTGCCTTTGTGTTGTTTCTAGGGCAGTGCTCGTAGGAAAAGAAAGGTTGTCCACAGGACGGCCACCACTGATGACAAGAAACTGCAGTCCAGTCTGAAGAAACTGGCAGTCAACAACATCCCAGGAATAGAGGAGGTACTTCTAGATCTTTGACCACCACATGTCATGACTAGTGATGCATACCGGTTCACTGGACTTGGATCAGGACTTGTAAGAATGTTTAGGTTCAAGTCCAAAAAAAAATTAAAAGTGAAGAACTGAGTCCGGACTTATTACCATAAAAGACCATTTCACATACCCCTTTTCTTTCCAAACCACCTAAAACCGTCCGTAGATTGTAAAATCTTTGCTTAGGTATGCATCACTAGTCATGACAGTTGATTCTCTTAGATTTTGATTATGTTAAGACTTCAAGTTCAACAGCATCTACAGCAGTTCTGCATCATACATGTTTGTATTTTTCCTCCTCAGGTGAACATGATTAAGGATGATGGGACTGTTGTCCACTTCAACAACCCCAAGGTCCAGGCCTCCCTCGCTGCCAACACTTTCGCCATCACCGGCCACGCTGAAAACAAACGTGAGAAACCTGCTTTACTGTCTGTGTCAGACTGATGGCTTCCGTTTTACACGATGCGATGTAAACCCGAAGTTAGTGCTGCATACCTAAACCCACATTTAGGTTCAGGTCCGGATTCAAGTCCAGAGGTTAAGGGTCAGTTCCGGACTTGTAAGTCCGGACCTGAACCCATGGCATATATAAAATTGCATGTTGACAACCTTGCCATGTTGTCTGGGTGAAATTTTGGCCACATAACATGGAGGCCGGTACTTGACAATGCAAAATGGCAATGTTTTCTTCATTTTGCAGCAAAGTTTTTGCAATCTACCTAAGGTTTTAGGTGGTTTGGAAAGAAAAGGGGTATGTGAAATGGTCTTTTATGGTAATGAGTCCGGACTCGGTTCTTGACTTTTAGGTTTTTTTTGGACTTGAACCTAAACATTTTTACAAGTCCGGATCCAAGTCCAGTGAACCGGTATGCAGCACTACCCGAAGTTATCTTAGATTTAGTGAATGTATGGGCAAAAGATTTTCAAAGTGTCCTCTTGTCTGTCAAGATACTACAATGTTCTACATAAGTCAAAAATCATACTATCGATTCATAGTGTCTTTGGTTTCTTTATTGCAGAGTTGACAGAAATGTTGCCAGGCATTTTGAACCAGCTGGTGAGTACAGAACTTCTACACATACAAGAGAAAAGTTGGGCTGTGAATTGTTTCTCTTTGTACATGTACATCGTTGTAGCAAGGATATTCATTGACAAGAACTGACATTAGTTGTAGATTGTCTTACTTTCTGGTAAAGTTACACAAAATTTGTTTTTGTTTTTGTTGTTGTTTAATTTGTTCTTCCTTTTCCTCACAGGGAGCTGACAGTCTGTCCAACCTGAAGAAATTGGCAGAGTCTCTGCCGTCACAAGGTAACGGGCGCTCCAATGATTAGGCTAGACAAGGGCTGTATGGTGGATCCAGTGGTAAATAGTGCTGCATACCTAAACCCACATTTAGCTTCAGGTCCGGATTCAAGTCCAGAGGTTCGGACCTAAACCCATACCATATACAAAATTACATGTTGGCAACCTTGCAATGTTGTCTGGGTGAAACTTTGGCCACATAACATGGAGGCCGGTACTTGACGATGGCAATGTTTTCTTCATTTTGCAGCAAAGATTTTGCAATCTATGGAAGGTTTTAGGTGGTTTGAAAAGAAAAGTGGTATGTGAAATGGTCTTTTATGGTAATAAGTCCGGACTCGGTTCTTGACTTTTAGGTTTTTTTGGACTTGAACCTAAACATTCTTACAAGTCCGGATCCAAGTCCAGTGAACTGGTATGCACCACTACCTTTAGGTCTGTTTTCACAAAGTTTCTTTTAAGTCTTGGAAATCCTTTCAGGCTCAATACATATGTATCCTCTTGTAAGTTGTCATGTTTTCTTGACCACAGAACTGGTGGCCAACTTTGACGAGCCTTCTAAGGGAGAGGGCGTCTAGATCAGGACCAAGACTGCACTGCGCCACGCCCTCCCTCACACCCCTGCTGTCCTAAACCTGCACACCCCTCCAAACAATCAGTTTTACACACCTGTGCTTTGTGCAATGAATTGATCTTTTTTCTTACACAAAGTAGTGATATATTTGGACCCCACACTAGTCAAAGGGATGAATTTACTGAAGGATTTTGATGATGTAAAGGAAAAATTACAAAGGCATACATCATTTCTTTTGTATATGTTAATCAGACTTGTAACCTTATAAAAAAAACTGAAGTGTTGTGGCCACAGAGGAATATAAGACAGGGTTGATGGCTTGGTGTCAGGAAGGATGTTGTCTCAAGTTGTGTTTTTGTTGTCTTTTGGAATGTTGTCCTGTCATTCAGGATGACAAGAAGGGTGACCTGTTTATTATGGTATTTTTTCGTTTCCCAATTACTCGCAAAATATAATGTAACAAGGCAGTAAAAAAAACTTTGTGCTTTCAGAATTATGACTAAAAACAATGTCAAGCAGATAATGTATGTCCTCTACAAAGTTTACTGTTTGCAAATAAAAACTAATTACGGATGGAGCAGATCTTGTTAGTGTCTTGACTCTTTTGTGTATCAGTGTGACAGTCATAATACCAGTGTTTCACGACCTCGTAGCTTTGCTAAATGATGTTAACCTTTATGACTAAAGAATTATGTTTCTCATTGATTATGCAAATGAGATTCTATTTGCATTAATTATACCAGTTGATCATATTATTTACAAAATATCATTACAAGGCTATTCTAGTAATTCCTCATAAGTTTGTTCAATGATGTTCACCATCACTTAACTTCCAAATGCAACTATGAAGTTGCTGGCAGTTACCACTATGGAATTGTAGCATTGTTTCATTAACAAGGTCAGGCAGATATATAGCTATGCCCTTCCACAAGTTAGGCCACACCAATTTAATTTGTTGGTTCTCGGATTTTTTCAGAAAAAATATGAAGCGACAGGGCGAAAAAAAATAAAAATAAAAACAGTTCTAGGCATCCTATTATAGCCCCAAATGCTACAATATGAGCCATGAAGTCAACAAAAAAGGCTGGGTTAAAATTTAAAGTATAAATTTTGAACTTTTAATCAAACCACTGCATTGATAGATGGAAAAACTGTAACAACTAGTAAGAAAAGGAATTTCCTCAACTGTTGGGGGCAAAATATGAGCATTTTTGAGTTGATTCAGAACCAGTAATTTTTTTTTTGCAAATAGAAAAAAATGAAGAGGCGAATCCGAGAACCAACAAATTAAATTGGTGTGGCCTTAGACACATAGGAAAACTATACAGGCAATATTTCTTCAACACCTAACATGAATGTATACATACATGTTGAGGCACAAGAGATCTACAAATTATATGTAAGTGAAAATAGCATGAAGTAATGGTGCTGTCCACACATCATCCGTGTATATTACATTGTGTGACTTTTGACCCTACAATTTAAACACAACCATGTTTGTATCATACTAGGTTGTGTCACAGCTAAACATTAACTTTTATAGTGTGATACAGAAGTGAATTATTTGTTTTCAACTAGTGACGTGACTGGATAAAGTCCTCCTTTCTCTTTCTTAACCCCCATTTTGCCCAGTCCCTTGACTGCAAAAAGACACGGATCTACCTTCAGTTTCACTTATTAATCTAAAGATTTAGCCCAGAACCTTCATCACAATGTCTGACCAGGATTCAAGGCAGATTCAAGAGCAAGGTCAGGCAGATCAGCCAAGTGTGAGGATGACGACGCAGGTTCGGGCACAGGGTAGTGGTGCAGAGGGGCAAGGCGCTCAGCCAGGGGGCCAGTCTGGGGGACTGGGGCCAGCTGGGCAACAGATGCACCTTCAGGCTCCTGAACAAGCTGCAGCTGCATCTCAAGCAGACCCAATCGGTCAAGCTGCAGTGAAATGTCCACCTGTGCTAGCAGCCAGCCGTGAGCAATCTACCCCTGTATTCGAAGCTGCAGCTGTGATGGAAAGGAGGGAGGGTGGCTTTGGGGGGGCAACTATCCGGATCAAGGATGCTGGTCTTGCAGCTGCAGCCATAGTTGGAGGGGTGACGGTAGGTGCGTCTTATGTTGCCAGCCAAGCCACCCAGTCACCAGCGGCCATTGTGGGTACAGGGATAGCAGCAGGGGCCATGAGCCTGGCAGCTTTTTGGCTTGCAAACAGACAGAAGACAGACAAAGCCATCTGCAAGGCAGTGGAGAAAGACGGCCACATAATTGTGGAAAAGATTGAGAAAGGATCTCTCCTCATTCATGTGAAGTTTCTCTCTCAGGTAAGATGTGCACAAATGGTATACCAGCAAATTTCAAGGCAAGTCTAGCTAACCTTGTTCAGACCATATTTTTGATCTTCCAGTAACTCGTAAACTACTTATTGTATGATCGTCAAATTTTTAGAGGATGATACAAAACAGTGTACTAGTCATAATGGCAAATTTGCTGCCGTTATGACCTGATATGATGCCATTATGACGTCTTTATGTGATTTTATTGGCTAGCAGTGATGAAGTTTTAGGGAAAATAACAGTCACACTTAATGATATGATATGGTTGACAAATGATCAAATTAGTATAGAATATGGATTCTTAATGATGTTACATCAAATTGCATACTTTTAAGAATTACATAACAATTATTAATGTTAGAAAACATGTAACTGAACACTGAGAATCCTAAAACTATATAATTATGTTATCCAAAATTACTGAATTTCCCCCCAAAATGTCAGAAAACTGTTGCCATAGCAACATGAAATTGTTGCCAGATAATATTTCAGGGAAAGTCACCAAGTTTGGTGGTTCTAGTGTTATCCGGCATTTACATGTAAGTTGACACAGGCCTCAAAAGCCTCCCCCATCAGGTATTAATGTACATGTATTTACTGTAATGTTAATATTAATGTACATGTATTTACTGTAGACATAGAGACAACCTTACTGTGGCTTACAGTACAAAGGCAAACAATTTTCAGTTTACTGTACATAGCAGTAGAAAATAAGTAAGGAGGAACGATACCAATAATGTCTTGTTTTTTCCATGATTTGTTTTCCCAGGCTGGCTACTGGGTCCTCCGCAGCTTCAATGAGAAAATCCACCAGGGGACTGGAAGCACCTGTCTGCAGCTGCTATTGGAGGACGAGTTTCAGAAGATTGGCTGGACTGGACTGATCCAAGTGGGGCTGGAGGGATGGTTGTTTCAAGATGAGCAGGGACAGGAAGAAGAACAGGAAAGGGAAACAGGAACAGAGCAGGAAGGGGAAAGATCCGAGTGGGCAGGGATGGTGGAGAAACAGGTATGGTGTATATAAGTTTTATAGCTATGCACATTTCAATTTGCAGAACTATGGAGGGTGCTGTGTTGAACTTGCTATGGCATAGAACTTGCAAATCTGTTGTAATCATCAATAATTTTAACACAAATACACACAAATGATTCAATGATTCTGTTCTGTTCAATGATCTTTCTGACGTCGACAGTGTTCCAAAATACCGGTACAATCACGTATTACTTTATTGTGATTATTTTTTCCTTCCTTTACAGACAGTGCCACCCAGTGTGACTACAGGAGGAGACTCAGGCCTGCCTGAAGACATGTCCTCTATAGCAGCCATGTCCATCACTTCAGCTCATGAGGAGGTGGAAGAGGGATCACTCAAGTGGCAGACAGCCAGGCTACAGGAACACAAGGACTCACCAACAGCACAACGTCACATCAAGGCCCACATGTCCTGGGAAGAAGGAGCAGAAATCCTGACCAGAAGTGGGTACACAGACCTGGGGGGAGTCAAGGCCTTAGTTCATGGATTCATGCAGCCGGAAAAAAAAATACCAAGTGATATAAATACCATACTGTATGGGCAGTCATGTCTGAACTTGAACAAAGCCAAACTGATGCAGCTAATGACATCCCAGCTACAAGCTGACCCCACTGACAGCACCTGTCTGCTGTTGACAGCCCTGCAGCTACCAAATGGAGACAGCCGGGTGCACACCCTGCAGCAGGTGGTTGATGCCATCCTACAGCATGGACCAGGAGACTGGCTATACCAACACCTGCACCACATCTACTGCTACCTGGGATGGGCCATATGGGAGGCAAGTCCTGACTTCAATCCAACAGTGATGCCAACTGTGAAACCCTCTGCTCTTGCCAAAGCCCTGTCAGCCATGGCTAGTTCTCTTATGCACAAACAGGACCATGTGGAGACTGTGTATAGCACAGCCTTACTGTCTAAGAAAGTTTCTGAGACATCAGCAATCAGACAATTCGAGCACCTCCTGAGGCTGACACCAGATAATGAATACTTTGCATCTCCTGCTCACTACCACTTGGCCATTCTGTACAACCAGCAGCAGGACAGACAGAAGGTGATTCACCACTTCTCTAGGGGACAGGAGACTGAGACCATCAGGCTACCTGTGTTTGGAGAAGTCTCCATATACATCAAAGACCCAGCCAAAAAGGCATATGAACAAGTCAACGGAGAGTGACAAATAACCAAGAATTAAAGATATTCACATGTACCTGTACATGTAATATTGTTGTACTATGGTACCACCCACTGAGTTGGACCCATTGGAAAATCAGTTAAACGGATAGAGTATATCAAGGAGACAAGGACTAAAGATTTTTTTAAATGTTTAACCACCCCCGTATGAATGTATATGTAAAGGCACAGGAGATTTACAATTGATAGGTCATAGGAAAGTAATTTCAAAGTATCTGGACATAAGGAAAATCAATCTAGGAGGCAGACCATCTTGGCATGTTAATTGCAAGTTTTTGTATAATAGATGAAAACTAAAGAGAACTTTTTTTTAATTGTACATACATGTAATTAATGTAATGTAATGCAAAGGTAAAATGGTTCATTCATACATTTTGTAGAATTAATACTGATATTCACATTACTTTTTTACCAATTTATTAATTACTACTAGACAAGTGGCATGGCTTCTTAATGATGCTACTTTTACATAGGTAGCTGTCCTGAGCATTATTAACAAGATGTAAAATTAAATTGTCATTTTACTGACATTTTTAGGTGACTTCTACATGTATATATGGGCAGCTTATACAACTGCATCATTACACAAGGATGTCAACTTGTAATGTTACCGACATGTATTTGAATGTACATGTAATCCTACAGCTCCAATGGCCCGCTTACACCAAAACAGATCACTCACCTACCTGGCACAAAAGGAACTGGAAGAAACAGTCCGATGCGCAAGCATAACAACCACCAAATGATGATGACAACTGCACACAGAGGACAAACTCTCACTCGCAGTAGATCCTTGAAACTTTAAACAATGTATTTATTGGGTTAAAAGAATGTCATCTTTGACATTACTGGTACATCATAACAAAATACAAGTACTTTTAAAAATCAGTAAAACAAGGGTTACCAAATTATTTTCTGCTTTGGGACAATGTATACACTTCTTACACATTTCTTATATTTTGGCTCTCCTAGTTCTTCATCTGTTGTGAACAAATAAAATGCTGTCTAGCTTTCACAGGGACAGCTCTTGTCAGAAGTCTAAAATGATGACGCAACTAGCCAGAATGCTCTTACACAGTCCAGCTACAGTAATACACAGTAATGGGTACCTAAAAATGCACATACCATTCTTCTGACAGTGAGTAGATCGGATTTGTAGTGGCCTCACAACTAACATCTCAAGATTCTTTAAAATTATTACTGATATGGAGTCCCTCCAATCTGTAGTCTTTCCAGCTTGGCCTTATGGTTGTTGGAAGGTTTTGCAAAAGCACTCCTGGTTACCTGCAAGGGGAAGTCTTTTCCACTCAGGTACACCCTGTTAGCAAACTCTTCAAGCTGGAACCTCGCTGAAAACGATTCGGCCTCGCCACAGAGCTTTCCTAATTTGCATACCATGGTTGCCATGGCAAAACCTGTCATGAAGGCATCAAATCCAGCCCTGTGGCAGCCCACAGGTGTCTTTGCAACCACATTACCAGTTCTGCCATCTGATTGGTCGGTGTGTGTCTGACTGTCACAGTTCACAGAGTCTTCTACACTTTGATCATCTGTTTCCATGGAAACGGGATGTTCGGTAATGTCTTGTTCTCCTTCCTTGTTGCCCTTCTTCTTCTTCTTCCTGTCTCGTCTGCGTTTCTTGTTGGCCTTGACCCAGTCCTCCTGATCAATGATGATGTCGGGATCATGTGATCTGGGGCAATTCACACCTTTGGGACAGGTGCCATGGGCCTGGAAGACAGAACAGTACTGTGAGCCACTGAAGTTTACAGTCACTAGCAAACAATATCAAAGGAAAGGAAAAGGAAAGGTCTCCCGTGCCCTTATGCTGAGCATAGGGTGGTGCCCATATCCATTTCCGTAGCCCTTGGGCAACACACAGTTGTACAATGCACTACAGCAGGGGCTGGTCCGCTGGTAGTGCTGTGTTTGACCTTCCCACACTCTTTCTCATATGTGCCGAGTGCTAAGCAGAGAAAGAAGTGTGTACCATTTTTAAAGACTTTGGTATGACCCAGCCGGGGTTTAAACTCACAACCTCCCGGTTACAAAGCGAGCACTCTACCAATTGAGCTATTGCACTGGTTAATATCAAAGTAGGGTACTGAAAGATTTTGTAAAAAGGTAAAGATAGTTAGCCCGGTTACCAAACCTATTATAGCTCCCGAGTCCTACATCCTTTCCGCAAATAGCGGGACTATCTTTTAGCCTGGTTACCAAACCTATTATAGCTCCCGAGTCCTACATCCTCTCCGCAAATAGCGGGACTATCTTTTAGCCTGGTTACCA
>NW_017803976.1:1519042-1537519 GCF_001625305.1 Branchiostoma belcheri
ATCTGCCATTTTTCTCAGATCATCAGCTGAAGTTGGTGAGGAAAACTGGGAAGATGAAGTAGAGGATGTGGAGAGCAGGTAAGGGACAGTTCAGTAGAGATGGTTTAAGAGGGTATGGAGAGCAGGTAAGGGACAGTTAAGTACACATGGGGTAGGATGTAGAATGCAGGTAAGGGACAGTTCAGTAGAGATGGTGAGGGAGGATGTGGAGAGCAGGTAAGGGACAGTTCAGTAGACATGATGGGGAGGATGTGGAGAGCAAGTAAGGGACAGTTCAGGAGACATGGTGGGGGAGGATGTAGAGGGAAGGTAAGGGACAGTTCAGTAGACATGGTGGGGGAGGATGTAGAGGGAAGGTAAGGGACAGTTCAGTAGACATGGTGGGGAAGGATGTAGATAGCAGGTAAGGGACAGTTCAGTAGACATGGTGGGGGAGGATGTAGCGACCAAGTAAGGGACAGTTCAGTACACATGCTGAGGATTGAAATTCAGATGTCTGTTTCTGAAAGGAAAGAATTACTGGCATTGCCATGTTTGAAGAGTGACACCCTTTCTGTTCACATGTGCACAGGTACTATCAGATGCCTCTACACATGGAGTTTATCGAACTTGTCGGCACAGAAAAGGGTCTAGACAGCTGTGCACAAAGACTTCTGCAAGTAGGTCTCAAAATGCAGTGAGAAGCATTTTCTACATTCGAATGAAATTCTGCATTTTCCTGAGTGTATTATATGCTAAGTATCTTACTTGTACATGTAGATATAACTGAATCAAATGTATATTATATGAAAATTCCCTGCCAGATTCTCTGCCAGACAGCTACCTGAACTTGTTACCAAAATGCCATTTCAGCCATTTTTGAACTTGACTTTGTTTTTACAACTGCTACTCGCCTACCAAATATCATGAAGATCCATCCACAGCTTTTTTAGTTATACTGTACATACATAAAAACCACTCTACCATGGTATAACAGAAAACATACCCTTCTTTCGAAGGTTATAATAAGGTCTGGATAGACTGATGATATTTGGTATGTGGGTAGGTCTTGGGAACACAACGGTCAAGGTTGATTATATGAGCCTCTTGAGCTAGCCTGGTTACCAAACCTATTATAGCTCCCGAGTCCTACATCCTCTCCGCTATTTGCGGAGAGGATGTAGGACTCGGGAGCTATAATTGGTTTGGTAACCAGGCTAAAAGATAGTCCCATAGCCTTTTTCAGGCTGTAGAGGCAGTGGGTTGTTAACCCACTGTGTCTTGGGCACAGCATTGGAAGGCAGAGCCCTTCCCTCTCCTTCCACAATCTTTTACATCCCCAACCAATGTCATGTACTAGTACCCATTTTACAATGTAGGCTGAATGTTAAATCGTGGCAAAGAACTGCTAAAAACAAAGCCTACATTAGCTTGAACTCAAAACATTTCCATTTCACATGAGGTGCTACTTACACCATACTGTTCACAGTAGGGTGTTACAGTGGTACTCTGTGTGGTGCTGAGTAGGGTGTCAGGCAGGCAGCAGTCCCTGTACTCTACACAGGCCATGTGTGGTGGGTAGGGGGGAAAGGTCAGGGTCACATGGGCCTGCTGCTTTGACTCTTGAACCGCATTCTCTCTCTGACTGCAAAACAGACCAAACGTTTAGAACTTGGTAGTTAACTTCTAAAATGTTTTGAAATCTGTACTGCTTGAAGCTTGTTTCATTCAAGGAGAGTGAGAGAATTGGAAAGATAGGGTATGTCTGACATACGCCAAAAAGTAGTTACTCAAGCAACTGGATATGATTTTGAAAACGTCAGACGTTTCAGCTAGTATCCACTAGCTTTCGTCAGTGACTGAGAGACCAGAGGGGAAATGCAGGTTTATAAGCACAACCTATTGATTGATATGCAAATAAAGTGAAGACAATTTTTGGAAGTCGAAAAGGAACAAAAGTCAGACAAGTCAAGACAAGTCTGACATATATACTGTATGTGTACTCAGTACTGTACAGTACATGTACCTTGCCATATTTTCGAGCAAAGACAAGCACAGGAACCAAGAACACTCAGCCTGATAGCCTGGGTGCCATCCTCTGTAGTCACCTCTGACTCCCTACCACCACTGGCTTCTGTGGTAGCCAGCAACAGTTGGGAGCCGGCGGTAACTATGGAGGATGGCACCCAGGCTAGAACACTGAAACCAAGGACTTACACCTCACAATTTAGAAGATAGTTATGTTTACCGAAGGAAAACATATTATATTTACTCAGTTACTTCCTCTTATGTTCCAAACACTAACCTCTGACCTGGCCAATGACAATGATTTGTTGACATCTGTCACCATGGTGACTGGTGTTGGGTTACATAATGTTGCAATTTCATGGTCTGCTCTGCTCCTGTCACCATATACTAGTAGTACATGTATGTGAATGTGTTTGAGTAAAAATTAACAGAGCAGACCATGTCCGAAGGTAAGCATTATGCATTTGCTTTGCAAATGTTACTTCTCTAGTTTAACAAAATATTTTAAAATGTAGATCAATATAAAACTCTTTTTATGTATTGAATGTACCTTCTTCTGAAGACATACTCCAGGTATGATGCTGGCATGCGGATGTGGAAGTCTGTGATATACTTGGTGTCAAAAATCCCCGCAGGAAACATCTCTGACAGATCAGCCAGGAAACTACCAAGTGTGGGGGGGAGTTCTGTGTAGAAGGACTGGAAGACAAAATGAACAATTATAGTAGTAAAACAAAAGATAATCTACATGTGTATCTTCAGACACAGACAGAAAGATGCTAATAAAATTTACACCATTCATAACATAAAATCTGTGGAAGGATGTAAAAAGAATCATGGTAATGCCAGGTACAGTCATCACATTGAAAAAAATAAAAATATGAACTTTATTGCTCTAAATCTGTACAGGCTGCCTGGTTGATGATGTGAAGCTGTACTTCCATCAGAATGTCCAGACGGCGCCCTACATGCTGAAATGGCTGCGGGAACAGGCAAGACAAGGCACGATGGAACGGAACTTTTAAGACTATCGATGTCACACACTGATTTGGTGTGCCAATGACAGTTTAATACCAGTTAGAACTGTATTCATTTGCCACCAAGAACAGTATATCATTATCATTATATCTGTACAGGGTACATTTATGACTAGGTAACTGTAGAAGATCAACAGTATCTTCATGTATAGATGATTAATTTTGCTCTAATGAAGTACAAGGGACCTATGCACAGCACCTATTTACATGTATGTGGACATAGAAGCTGGACATGATAGCAGTACATGGAAAATATCATTCTGGGTGTTTTGCTGAGGCATGTGTAAAATAAAGGACATTATACACGGTGTATAATGTCCTTGGTATAATGTTTTAATTACCTGGTACAGGAAGACAAGATCCACCAGCCCATTGTGCAGTATCAGGGGAACTTTACTGCACACCAGCTCACTGAACAACTGACGCACACTTTGAGGCTCTTCTCCTTTCTAATGAACAAAATTTCCATTATACCATTATCCACTACATGTATACATAGTTACAAATATGTTTTAAATCTCATCCTTAATTAAGGGTTAATGTCCCGCCCCGAGGTGAATATGGTGTGATAAAGCCTTGTCAGTTGCTATAACCACCGAATAAAGCCACCAAGTGAGCGCAGCGAACGAGGTGGCTTTATGAGGTGGTTATAGCAACTGACAAGGTTTTATCACTGTGACACCATATTCACCGAGAAAGGGCGGGCCATTAACGCTATTATCATATAGCTTACGCGATAGCCTATCCAAACTGATGCAGTGAAGAGTGACACAATGTACAATTTACCCCTTGCACATGCTGAATAGAACATAGAATATTTGTTCCATCTGAAGTCACCTGGGGTCACTGGGGGGTTCATGTTCTATGGCCTTCTATCTGGGTCACAGGCAGGGAACAGGTGTTCTTATTGGAGTCACCCGAGGTCATCGGAACACAACTCAAGTTATTTTTGGATTTTTTAGAAGTAGAGCCGTGTTCTATTGGGTCACCTGAGGTCATATGCGGGTGATTATCCATTTTGTTTAATGTATGGATTGGGATGAATAAATACCCGATTTTGACTCTATTTGTGACATTACGGTGACAAAAAGAATGTGGAATGGAGCCTTCTGATTGGTCAACGTCACCCGGCTATATGATAATATTCTTTAACTTTACTACTACAAAAATAAGAAGTTTCCAGTTAGATTATCTTCCAGTAAGGTAGATGAATTCTCTATTATACATGTATGTAGTATTTCAAAGCTGTTCAACCTTCTCTCAGCTTGCTCAACAGAGTTTGTTACATTTCATGCTATAGATAAATCTAATTTCATCTTAGAAGGTAATAACCCTTACTGTGTACAAATAGGTAAATATATCAAAGAATGTTTAAACCTTAGAACAAGTAGTATTAGTTGACTCATCTATTGTTTTGTACGTAGGTTAATTTCGTTACCCATGTATTTGTCTGTATATCTACATGCAGTTTTAGACCTTACGAAAGTCGCTGTACTTTTGTTGTGTTAATAAAGTTCTTCTTTATCCAGAATTTTCTAAATTTCAATTTCATGATACATGTAGTCACAGTATCTGCAGTACCTGATCTGCTCCTCTGTGATAGGGGGCGCCCTGTGAATACTGCATGTTGAAGTCAAAGCCGTGATCCACCAGGAACTTGAGAGAGATAGGCTCCACCACATACTCCTCTGAGCACAGCAGGGTCAGGTTAAATGTCTGGGTGGTGAACGGGAGGACAAGGGGTCCATCCTGTAAAACAGTGGTTTCAATAATACTGTAAACTAGAGAAATAACATTTGCAAAGCAAATGCATAATGTTTACCTTTGGACTTAGTCTGCTCAAACACATTCACATACATGTACTAGTATATGGTGACAGGAGCAGAGCAGACCATGAAATTGCAACATTATGTAACCCAACACCAGTCACCATGGTGACAGACGTCAACAAATCATGTCATTGGTCAGGTCATAGGTCACTGTTTAGAAAAGAAGAAGAAGAGGAAGAAACTGAGTTTAAAAAACAATTATGTTTTCCTTTGGTAAACATAAACCCTTGGCACAAATTTTGTGGTAGGACAACAAAGTTACACAATGATAACTTTTTTAACTTTGCAAAGATAAAAGAAAACACTAGAAAGGAAACATGCATGGCACTTGCAACATTATGTAACCATGGTGACAGATGTCTGGTCCTGGTGATTGACCTCATTTGTTTGGAGAAGAAGAAGAGGAAGAAGAAGAAACGGAGCATGGTCATGTTTTCATTTGGTAAACATGATTATGCCAGCATGTTGTTATTTTTTACTGTGATTTCCACAAGCAGTACTGGGAATCATGGAAGGTGTTTTGACAAGAAACAACATTAAAACTTTCGACCAATCACAGCCCACTGACCTCAGGTATGTTGTTTAGTTTGAAGCAGGAGAGTCCTATAGAGAGTACAGCACGTGACCTGGCCACCCCTGCCAGGAACTTGTACCGGTCATCCACCGACCTACGCAAGGACATACGTTAACCTCAATCGTCGATGTTATGACAGTATAGATTTAATAATTTCACTCACTTAACATTCCAAGATCTTACATCTTACATCAAAAACAAACTTAATGTCTTCCAAAATAAATGTCTGCGCAGAATACTAAAAATCTTCTGGCCAAAAACAATCTCCAATAGAAATCTCCATCTAAAAACAAGACTCATGACAATAGACGAAATGTTGATAAACAGACGATGGAGATGGTTAGGCCACATATGCCGCATGCCATCACATAGTATAATCAGAACAGCTCTAAGATGGACGCCTCAGGGCAGGAGACCTAGAGGACGACCGAAGGAAACACGGCGAAGAACCATCGACAAAGAAGTGCGGAGCCATGGTTTCACTCTCGATGAGGCACCAAAGATGGCAGCGGACCGGGCCAGATGGAAGACCTTCCTTCTGCCTTAAGAGCCATGCTGGCTCAGAAGAGGACTAAGGGAAGGTACATTCCAAGATGTCATGTTTGAAGTAACAGTTATGGTAACGTTATAACTTAAAAGTTACATGTATATTGTAATTGGCTGCGCACTGTAAATTGCAAAGACAATTGCCAAGATGTCACGGCCAGTGTGTGGAGGGCAAAAAACTGATGGCAGTTTTGTGATTTGCCCACCAATAAAAATATAACTTGCATATGCCTACGATAATCCATGTAAACAAAGACAGTTATTTATGAACCTCCTTATTGTCATTATGATAAAGCACAAAGACTGGCTGCATATTGCTCTGAACTTTGACACTGTCAAAAAAAATCTAGTCTACTCACGGTGTGTTAAGCTTCCTACGGTTGCCCAGACCACTTAGTTCCTGTAGTGATGACATAACAAGGCATATCAATCATCAATACTTTCAATATGATCATCAGACACACACAATTATACAAATACGTTTATTCATTGCGTACATGTTTGTTTGCTCCGTTTCTGTGATTAGTTAATTAATTCGTAAATATTATATCATGTTGACATGACTAGCCTGGTTACCAAACCTATTATAGCTCCCGAGTCCTACATCCGCTATTTGCGGAGAGGATGTAAATTGTACAATACTGTTGCAAAATGAGCAAATAGGTTTGGTAACCAGGCTAGACATGACCCCTTCTGTTCTTCTTCTTCTTCTTCCCTTTACGCGCTAACCTCACTAGTTTGAGGGCTTCAGCACGGTGGGGGTAGGGGTTTTTGATAGGGGTGGTCGCAAATGTATAATATAAATGTATATGTAAATGTATGGATATGTTTACAATAGTACATGTAATCTCTTGGATTTAATTAACACATATATCATGATTCAGAAAGATAATTTTCTTTGGTTTATCACAAGATCATCAGTTGATTGTCATTTCTACTGACTACAATTTTGATGCTACCCAACGATGCAAGGCATGCAAGAACATGTAAGGCCACACCAAGTAAATTTTATGGATGACGTCCGCGCGCGCATTGATTTTGGCCTGTTCCTAGAAAAAAAAACAAGAAATTCCGCTTCCTGTAACTATGACCATAGAGTCACGACAGTGTTGCAAATCGTCAGATTGACGTGAAACCCGTAACGCGAAAACAGGACAGGACGACAACTGCTATTCCACCTGATTTATTGCTGTTTTGATGATGAATAAAAGACTTCTTGCTTGTTACACTGTGTCACCTCATTCAATTTGTGTCCTAACATTTGTCGTCTCTTAGTATATTTCTAATCTAGGCATCTTGTTTTTTAGGGCCCTTCTTGTTTTTTTTCGCCCTCTCGCATTAGATTTAGGGTCTCCAAAGGACGTCATCCATAAAATTTACTTGGTGTGGCCTAACAGTTACTAGTAACGTTACTGTCTCTACCCCCCTCCCACTTCAAAATATAACTAACGTTTGCTGAAAAATCCCTATTCACCAGATCTACAGCAACAAATGTCGCCGTCTTCAGTGCCACTAAGATGGTCGGCCACAGCTCCTTGAAGTTGTCTTTGGTCACATCCACGACAGGAACGCGGGAAAACCACGCCATGACTGGACCTGACGTCCGGCTGACGACAAGACTTTTTAAATCTGGAACATAGGACTAAACCAATGATTCTTGGGGATACTGGTTTTGTGGTATAGTAAGAAAATACGCATATTCGCATGAAAATGTAAAATATAAATGATAAAAAATACACTATACTCATTTCAAAACTCATGAAAATAATTGATGGATGCAATTTTTCTATATAACGTTACGCGAGTATTAGTTATTAGAAATGAGACTCTTGTCCCCCAATATCTGTTAGTGTACTATTCCAACTTGACCCTTGACCTGTAGTTTCGCGCCAAATTTGACCACCCCTGGTCAGCAGATTCGCCGATGTGTAGTGCGTGTCTACCTTCAGCTGATTTTCAACGTTCTTGATCAAGATTTTGCTCCATCGAGGTGTCCTGCTGTTTGTTGGAAAGTTCAGGAGTCTGGAGATGGTGAAACCGCGACGGAAAGGCACACAGGCTGCCAGAAAAAACACGGAAAAGGAAGGCACGTATGGAACTGGAGCATAATTTTCTTCCAGATGTTACATAACTTTGTAAACACTGTCAGTATGTGCAGTAGAGTAGCTTTTAGAAGCGTTAAAAACATTTCATTCTGTGTCTATTGTTGTAGTGGTAAAATATACCATATACAGACGTTTGAGATGAGGACTTCAAGTTGGATTGTTCATAAATTTTGTATAATAATTTGCTAGCAGTGACATGTGGCCTTCATCATTTGAGTGATGATGATGACATCCCTACCCTAAGGTCCAACCTCCTCAGCTGGTACGACGTAAACAAACGGGATCTCCCATGGCGACGGCAGGTGGGTGGGAATTAAAACTGGCACAAGTTTATCTAGCCTCCATGTCCCTAGCTATTTATGGGGGCCTGCATGGGGGTCCCGACAATGCTCTACGCTAAATTTTGAGAGCTGGCTACCTTTTACACCACAGTAGCCATTACACTCTACGATAAATTCCAAGTAGCTACAACGCATTTCGTAGAATTAAAACACGAATTACGCTCTACGCAAAATGTGCCGATTACGCTCTACGTTGAATTAGAGCGGTCCATCTACACTCCAAGTAGAATTAAAATGGCTGATTACGCTTTATGGAAAAGGGCATGCGGGCCCCTATTTATCACCCATTGTGATGTTAAAGAATATCAGAGATAAAATAATGCCTATTCCTTTACTCAGATGTTGCATGTTGATGGCAATGCTGTCATACAGCTATAGTTTCCTGCTGTTACGCATTACTTTCTTTTACATTGATTGTATATTTGTTTTCTGCAGCTTAAGAACACAGATGTGAACCAGAGGGCCTATGCAGGTAAATTACACACCACCTTTCTCCTGGTAAAGTAGCTCTCCTATAACTAGCAGAAAAGATTATTCCATTGCTCAATAGATGTTAACTTGGTTGATAATGATGGACAGTATATGATGTTGGTTGTATGATTGTAAGCGAATGGATCTACACTGTATACTATAGTCACTGACTATAGCTCCACTTGCTTTAATACATAACAATAATAATGGAAATTGATACTTTACTCCAAAGTGTGGGTGTCAGAAATGATGCTCCAACAGACCCAGGTGGCCACAGTCATCGACTATTACAACCGCTGGATGGAGAAATGGCCAACTGTTCAGAAACTGGCAACAGCTAGCCTGGAGGTAAGGGATGGTATTCTTTCCATGGTAGTATGATGGTACACACATCATCATGCAGTTTGTTGCTAGGAAATACATCCACATGTAGTTCAATGTAGTTCAATATTAGATAGCTTTAAACAATGTTTAGAGTTAGATGTTCCAAGGTTAGGTGTAAGAGGTCGTTTGGTGTAATGTAGCCAGCTGCGCGATGCCGCCACATTGCATGCCTGTGAAGCTGGTGTGTTACACCAAAGGCGGTTATACCGGCTATACAGATACAGATACAGAATGGGGCATTTCATTGCCTTGTCTTTGAAAGTCAACGTTTTAACCCAAGGATTCTAGAAAAATAAAATGTCTGTCATTTTTCAGGAGGTGAATGAGATGTGGTCAGGTCTGGGCTACTACTCCAGAGGTCGGAGGTTACATGAAGGGGCACAGAAGGTGGGAGTTTTTCTTTTATTCAACATGAAAGTTCAAATTGTTGCTGGTCAGAAACTCTTAACATTATTGAATGCTAGCTATAGCATGTTGGCAGAACATGCTGCGCCTGCGCAAAACCCCCATTTTTCACGTTTTTCGTTGGATTTTTGGTCAACGTTGCATCAGAGTTTCTCCTGTTGCAGACAATATTTTTTCTGACAAACTACAGATGGAATGTTAACCTTACATGCACGAATGCAACCTTACATGAGATGTGCCCAAGTGCCATGCACACACAAGTTTTGCACAGGTGCAGTACATTCTACTGATGTGCTTTGAATGCTGTGCAACAGTGACGTATCAAATTTTGAGTTAACTGAAGGAAAAAAGATTATCATTGATGTGTATTACTGATTTGGAGAAAAAAATAACCTAATGCAAAACCACAATTGGCATATGTGCTACAATATACATCATACATACTCTGCATCATATACTCTGTTCTCCATACATATTTAATGTAAAGGTTGTTTTGACTCAATGCTCCTATGACACAGGTGGTGACAGAGCTTGATGGACAGATGCCTAGTACAGCTGCTTCTCTGCTGAAGGAGCTTCCAGGTGTCGGCAGGTACACAGCAGGTGCCATCGCATCTATTGCCTACAATCAGGTAAGAAGTTGTACATGTAGTCAGAATATTAGATTTTACCACAATGGCCAGGTGCCAATATATAGCCCTCACTACTATTGCTTTTCAAGTTAAGATAGCCTAAAGCTTGTACATTAGAATGTTACATTTACTAACATATACAGGTAAGATAACTCTGTGAGGTCACATATACATTGTACCTGTATCTGCCAACCTGAATAAAGCATCCAAAGAGATCTCCAATCTGCAACTTGCTAATTTTGCATACTAGTATTTTGCATACATGTACAATGTAGGGGATGCCGCATTAGAGATCTCTCAAACATGCTCAGCAGCTGTATTTCAAATGAATATGGTATGTAAGTACTATACCAGATTATCTGGTATATAACCTGGCAGTTAAATGATAATGAAGGTTAATTGAAAATTGCTAAAATATAGCAAATACCTGCAATATTTTCCAGGTGACGGGTGTCGTAGATGGGAATGTCATCCGCGTGTTGTCACGGTTACGGGTCATCGGAGCGGAGAGCACCAGTCCGCAGGTCATGGAGGTCATGTGGTGCGTGGAATCCAGTCCATATACAGTTTAGCAAACAAGGAAGATTTGTGTCTTACTCTTATACAGAATAGCCACTCGCAATGCAAGAAGTAATTACCCTTTCCAGAAGGTTTAGCATTCTGTTTGGCTATGATTGGGTGACTGTGGATTTATGCAGCATAACTCACGAAGCCATGGATAGATGTTCATGATTTTTGGTAGGCAGGTTACTGTTGGGGAGATGAAGGACAAGTTCGAAATAGGCTTTGTTGGGGGTTTCTGCGTCATTGGAAATGACCTTTTTTGTTTCTCAGAATCTGGTCTGGGAGCCAGCAAGAATTAGAGGTCCACATGGGGGAATTCAGAAAGCCGAGGGATGCATACTTTCCGGAAGTCTGAAATCTCTTGTTTCTTTTCAAGGTTTCTTCTTGTTACCTGTCCCAGGTCCCTGGCAGACCGACTGGCTGACCCTGAGCGACCTGGAGATTTTAACCAGGCTATGATGGAGCTGGGAGCGACTGTGTGCACACCAAAGAACCCCAACTGTGGAGGCTGTCCTGTCAGAGGGCTCTGTACAGCCTATCAACAGGTACTGCATGGGGGCTACAAAATACGTACAATATGTTGTGCCACTTTGGTGTAACACATTAGCTTTGCAGTTACATGTGGCAACTGATTATGTTATACATTGAACAACCTGTCACACCTACATGTAACCTCTGCACATATATGCATTGTTTACAGCTATCTAGTGATGCCTTGTAATTTGTAGCAATGAGTTCCACTCTTGTAACAATAGTTCTAGAAAAAAAAACGGCTGTGCATTCTGTCTACAGAATGGTTATCAGAAATGTCTTTATTCCAGGTAAATACCTTTTATATTAGTACTAGCAGTGTTTTTTCAAGAAAAGTACTAGTATGAGGTAAATATTGTAATTTTGACAGGTGGAAATTGAGAAGAAGAAATCAGCGAACAAGCTTGAAAAGATGCTGCTGAAGAAAATGGAAACACCATGTGGTGTGCAAGACATTGAGGATGGTGAATATCTGAATATCTACTATTGCAACTCCTCCCCTAATCTCCTAATTGCAAGTTTATGTTGTGAAAAACTTTCAATACAATTATTATGGCATTGACAAATTTTTGGAATTGCCAAATATGTACACTATTGTACCTTGTTACATGTAACGTTACATTTGTATATGACTAAAACACACTTTTTAGTCCATTCATGATCTACTTGAGGAAAAGTATCTTCTTGCGATTGAATTTAATATTTACTTACTTACTAATTTAACAATTACCTACCTGTAATTGTTTATTGCAGTGGTGGAAGGTTGCTGCCTTTGTTTACCTAAGGAAGAGTCATTGGACAGCAGGTAACATACTTACACATGTTTGTATTGATGTTACAATTTCTGCTAATATAAAAAGCATCAAACTGTTGTCAGAATCTGAAGTGATTTACAAAGCTGTGTATGACTCCATTTTTTGCAGTCTTGGAGTCATGAATTATCCTAGGAAAGCAAAGAAGAAGCCCCCAAGAGAAGAAAAGGTGAGATGTTTTGTATATGTATGTCCCACAGAAGGTTAAATTACTCATTGCCTCAATCAGCATTGGTGCAGTTTTCAGCATGACCAGTAGAGGGTGTTGCTGTACTGTAGCATTTGTGTTTTGCACATACATGTACATGTACATGATTGGTGGTGAATCATTAATCTCCAAGCAGATTCACCGGGGCAAGGGGACTTTATATTGGCCACCTGTATCAATCGTCTGCCCCACAAATCTGCTGCAAAATGGAAGGCTTCATGATCAAACCTTTTAAATCCAATCACTGACACATTTTGGCCGATTTGAATAGGTGCAAAGTTTTCGGCAGGAGTTTACTACTAGTACCTCCTGGTTTCTGCCTCACTGTACACTGTGGGTGTTCCTGTGTAGCAACCAGAGCATGACTCATAAATAAAAACAACTAATTCCTCTCCCTTTTACAGTGTATTAGATTTGCTTTGTCCATGGTATCTCTAAAAATATTCGTGTTCATCTGAAGCTGATTATGATGCTAAACCTTGTGATGCTATAAGTCATAAAGTGTCAAAAGCATGGGGAGGGGGCAGCTTGCTGGGCTGACTGCTGGATTACTCCCTTTGTAGGGGAAGGCGGACAAAAACTGGGCGCATGATAAAGAATGTCACAATTTTCCCCAACAACCTCTGCTTGGAGAGTATGCTGGATGCATGTTAATCCCAGTGCAGTAAAAGTTTTGCCAAACAATGTTTTAATGGTTGCCAGGGATCCGGAGGAGCAGCAACACCAATTTTGAAAGGATAGCCCTGCCCTGGTGCATTCTGCTGCAGATTCGTGGATACAGGTGGCCAACATAAAGTCCACTTGCCCCACCGAATCTGCTTGGAGATTAGTGAATCATAATGTATAATTGCTACATTTTGCACATATCACTTGTCATTTAATTCTAGAATCTGTGCTCTTCTGATTTATGAAAATCATGTATAAACCAGCAGATCTATATTCTTCCAACAGACTGCTGTTGCCATTATTTCCTGTACTGAAGGATCGGAGACAAAATTCCTCATTGTTCAGAGGCCAGAAACAGGTAACACCATAAATTGTGAAATATTTGTGGCGGTTTTATTGTTGCATTTTTGGCAGTGACATCTCAAGGCTGCGGCGACTTCCTGTTGAGTATGACCATAAAAACTCCAACTCTCTAGAAAGTCATTAGAAAGCCAAAAGATTTTATAGCCAGCCATGCAGCATAGCCGTAGTGATGCATACCGGTTCACTGGACTTGGATCCGGACTTGTAAGAATGTTTAGGTTCAAGTCCAAAAAAACCTAAAAGTCCAGAACCGAGTCCGGACTTATTACCATAAAAGACCATTTCACATACCCCTTTTCTTTCCAAACCACCTAAAACCTTCCGTAGATTGCAAAATCTTTGCTGCAAAATGAAGAAAACATTGCCATCAGGCATCGTCAAGTACCAGCCTCCATGTTATGTGGCCAAAGTTTCACCCAGACGACATTGCAAGGTTGCCAACATGCAATTTTGTATACGCCATGGGTATAGGTCCGGACTTACAAGTCCGGAACTGAACCTAAACCTCTGGACTTGAATCCGGACCTGAACCTAAAATTGGGTTTAGGTATGCATCACTAAGCATAGGTGAAATGATTTATTGAAGAGTCATGGTCCTTGTAATTGAATGTGCCTAATTCTTTATTGTCCATTATGATCGAAGCAAACAGTGTTACAGTCAGATATTGTCTATTTTGTTGTTGTGATGCCTTTGTTGGCAGTATACTGATTCTAGAAATGACAGTTCTTTGTTAAAGATGAGATTACCACATGTAATTTTTACGAGAACTAAGATATTTTATTTGAACTAAAATACAGTTATGTATGAAACGCTTAAACTATGAAATTCCATATGCTTTCAAATGACCATCATCTATTTTGTCACTAATTTCTGTAGTATTGATTAAGAAGTAATTAAGGAAGGTCATTTTGTGTGATTGAATTAATGTGCCTGTGGGTGCTTTGGTTGGAGTTACATATTTGTTTGTCATTGCTATGGACAAACATTTCTCAAGTTTAATCATTTTGAGCTAAATTTAAATCTGTGAAATACTTTGAATTTGGAGGATTGAATTTTCTACAACCATGTGGTATCATGGTTATCATGACATCTTGTTTTAGATTATCCTTTTTCTATATTTGAACAATATCAGATATTTTTTACAAATATTCCAAGAAAAGGTGTAGAATGTGTGGAAGGACGAAAGCGTGATGTATTTTGCCATGTAACATTAATATTGACAATTTTGTTATGAAGAAAATATGAAATATTACCCAGGGTTGACATGTCACTAACAAATGTCTGGCCCAAATGGCCTTTGGCAATGTCCCATAATCCCTTGTGAACAGGACCAATTTAAGTTGCTGAGTACCAAGGCTTAAAAAGCAATACATTTTCTCTTTTGTCTAAAATTGGGTCATTTTTCATCACTACAGTAAAGACAGCCTTGGCCTAGGAAAGCCTAGGAAAGCCTAGGCCTAGGGAAAAAATGTTGTTTCCTGTTTCAGTCCTGGAAAAATTAGGGTCGGTAGGTAGGGATTATCTTTTTTCTCCTTTTTTTTTAAGTGATCCCAACTAATATAACACAGTTTAACAAAGTAAAACTTGCACGACATGAGGTCACATAATTATACATGTATTTTCAATGTCGATGTTGGAAAACTGAAAACAACATTTTACATGTCCCTTGCATGGGTCCATCCCCCAAAAAAAGATAGGGCTGTATTTTCTAGGGTCTGTTTGGAAACAGGAAACACACTATTTTTTTCCTAGGCCTTAGCATATATTAAGATATTTAATAGACAGTTGTAAAAACAATGTCAATTGTTTTTCAGGGCTGCTTGCAGGCTTGTGGGAGTTTCCAAGTGTTCAGCTGGGCAGTGACAGCCAATCAGAGACCAGAAAATCTTTGATTGACAGCTACTTGAAGGAAACCCTTGGTTTGACATTTGAGGATGTTGAAAAGAGAACTCATGTTGGAGAGGTATGTATAGCGAAATAATATGATGCTGATTTACAGATACTCTTCCCTTATTACTTTATTGCTTTCGTCAGAAAGTTATGTATTCGGTTTGAGCCTGGTGGACCAGCTGTGGTATCTGTGTATATTAGGCCATGTTGATTTGATTATATGGATGACATCCTCCGGGAGCCCCAAAACTGATGCGCGCGTGCGAATAAAAAAAAAGATTTGCAAAAAAAAAGTTCTTTTCGTTATGAAATCTACGTGGTCATGAGGGTTGAGCAAATGGCACAGAATATGGTTTGGCGAATAATCTAGTCTTCAAGTTCATTTCTTTACAATTTCGTCTTTTTTTTTCGTTTCATTTTGGCATTCTACGACATTGGTATAGTTTTTATTAATTTTTTTTGTAACTTATGGTGTATTTTTGCTCATTTTGCAACTGTTTTGTACGATTTACAGTATGGTTGAAAACTTTTTTTTTTGGAAACGGCCGAAAATTCATGCGCGCGCGGATGTCATCCATATAATCAAATCAACATGGCCTTATATATAAAGGTCAACAACATAGCTCAAATATTTGTGGATGGATTTTTTTATTTTTTGTCATGTGGGAGCTGTTGTTGAAAATGTAGTTCAAGTTCAAAAATGTTCCACCTGGCTTTTCTCAATCGTACTGCAGCAGAGTTTTTATCGAATGTATGTATGCAGCATTTTACAGGTCATATTTCTAAGATGCATGGTATTTTTTGTCATAACTATGCATACTGTGTTGTAATACAATTTATGTGATGTTTCTTTGGTCTGTTTTTTTTCCAGGTGGTTCACATTTTCTCTCACATTCATCAGACTTACATTGTGGAGACCTTTGATGTAGAGCATGATGGACAAGATGGAGGGACTGGTGATAAAGAAGCGCCCCCTTGTAGATGGGTAACCAGGTCTGAACTGCAGGGTGCTGCTTTGTCCACAGCTATGAGGAAGGTGAGTTTTCTGTATCTGTCCAGCCAGTTTAGTCTGCTTGAAACATAATTTCCTTGCATCAGGATCCCTAATAGCCTGGTTACCAAACCTATTTCAGCTTCCGAGTCTCTTTTCTTTCTATCTCCTTGTATTTGCGATAGAGGAAAGAGACTTACTAGCCAAAATAGGTTTGGTAACCAGGCTAGAGCCCTAAGACTTCTGGCGCAGAAGTATTGTTTTTGGTCGCATTAATTGATAGTTTGTGTGTTTGTGTAAAATCTGCACTGGGAACTGAAGAACTGAGGTTGACTTGAGTGATGGGGTCATGGACTCAGTATGCCCTGGAGTCATAATGTGATTTGACCCATTGTGTGATGTAATTCAATCAGGTATTGCCCTCTGATCATACAGTACAGTTCACAGAGACAAAGGTTATACATGTATCTGCAAATGCCCAAAGCCCAATACAATCTCAGAAGTCTGAAATCTCAGATTTCTTGTTGTTGTTGTCAGGTGTTTAAGGCATATGAAGCATCTGTGTCTGCAAGCAAGCACCCAGCTACAGTGAACAGTACAGGAAGCAAGGTATGTTACTTATAATTAGTTCAGCAATTGAGTGCTATAAATGTGAAACAAAACCTCTGTAATTTTGTGTTGATTTTTTGAATAGTCAGTGTGTAAGATGGTACATTTGTTATGTGTTCATAATATGTTATGAAGGATGGTCTTGATGTCAAGTATCAGGTATCCAGGACTGGTATTTCGTAGGGCTAATTATATCATACCCGGGCCGCGATAACGTTCGATAACGGGTTCCGGACCGGGCCGCACTTTACGGTACGGCCCGGTCCGGAACCCGTTATCGAACGCTTCCATGGCTTCCATAAAACGATTTGAACGCGTTTCGCCTTAGCCGCTTATGCCCCTTTCGAAAATTCGAATACAGAATCTGGACGTTGGAATTGATGTTGTTGCATTTTAGGGTTTAGTGGCACCAACTTTTGGCTCATCTTGCATTGAAAGGCGTGTTTTGTTAGGTTGGTATGATATAAATAAAATACAACACGGTGTATTCCGCATCACCCTCGGTCCCGGCCCTCCCGCGAGTTGGATCGCCCGACGGCCGCAGGCCGATACCTTGGGCGATACGGAATACCCCGTGTTGTATTCTATATGTATAACAGTGAATGTGAAGGAGCTAAGAAAGGACTGATTGTTGTCTTGTGTTTTTGTCCTTACATGCAGGTTTCAAACAAGCGCAAGAGAAAGTCTTCAAGTGACAGCAGTGACAAGAAGAAGCAGATGGCTCTAGATGCCTTCTTTAAACCCAGAAGTGTAAAAACTAAGGCTTAGGCCTGGCCTGGTGAAGTATGCTTTAGGTTGGTACCTGTAACAGTCATGTTATGTTCTTTTGTGCTGTTTATTAGTGTAAATAAACAAAAAAACACAACACAAAAAGAACGGATACCATCGCAATTATACCATCACAACTACTTTCCTATAAAGAAAGAGACAGAGACCAAATCTCGATACAGCAATTAATGTCGTTTGAAACTAAAAGAATAACTTTTAACTTCCAGTTTTCATACAAGTACATGTATAGACAATTTTATAAACCAGTCAGTTTTAAGATGGATTTTATGAAGCAAGAACATAAAAGTTTGAAAGCTGACTTGGAAAGGAATGTGATCTCGAATTCTCGATGCAGTTTCAGCTCACTGAAGAGCTACCCATCAACTGGTTGTGACAAAGAAGTCAGATGCTACATTTTGTATGTACAGTATTCACAGGTTCCTTGCACTGGACTGAGGAAATTCCACGTCTACATCTTTTTCACAAGCACAATGAACAGTCTGTGGTTGCAACCTTTTACCATAGCGTGCATGTCAGGTGGGCAACAACAGCCACGTACGGATTGAACTCCCAACCTCTTATAACTTATTCCAGAGGCAGGGTTGCTAACCCAGGGGTGCCAGAGTATACAGTGCAATTTTACGGAATACAGTGCAATTTTACTAATAACGTTGAATCACGTGACTTGGACCCGGCTTTCCCTGCTTTTTCATTTTCAAGATGGCGGACGCCGCCGACTCACA
>NW_017803976.1:1537539-1537980 GCF_001625305.1 Branchiostoma belcheri
CACTGTATTCCGTAAAATTGCACTGTAAGGCCACACCAATTTAATTTCTTGGTTAACGGATTTTCTAGAAAAATAATGGAGCGGGCAGGCGAAAAAAAAATAAAAATAAAAACAGGCCTAGGCATCCAAAATGGCCCAAAATGGTACGATAGGAGCCATTAAGTCAACACACCAGGCTGGTTCAAAATTTAAACAATGAATTTTGAACTTTTAATGGTAGCACTGCATTGAAAGATGGAATGACTGTAACAAGTAATAAGAAAAGGACTGTTTTCAACTGTTCAGGGCAAAATATGAGCATTTTGCAGTTGATTCTGAATTTTTATTTTTATTTGCAAATCAGAAAAAAATGAAGAGGCGAATCCGTTAACCAAGAAATTAAATTGGTAGTGGCCTTATCTCTGCACTTGAGACTGGACCACAAAAGATGTGCAGGAATGT
>NW_017803976.1:1538000-1542363 GCF_001625305.1 Branchiostoma belcheri
TATTTGCAAATCAGAAAAAAATGAAGAGGCGAATCCGTTAACCAAGAAATTAAATTGGTGTGGCCTAAACTAATACGATTGCACTGTATTTCGTAAAATTGCACTGTATACTCTGGCACCCCCGTAACCACTGGACTATGCATGCTACAAGATAAAGTAGCTAGAAATTTATCCTTACCAGCCCTCCTACCGGGCACTGGTCCATCTATAACCATGACCTTGCATTACTGTCTTTATTACCAGGCCTGGAGTTGTGCCAGAGAGGGGAGGCCATGTTAAATCTCTCCTGACTACCTCATCAGTTTATCTTAAGTCTCTAATCATGTTGTTTGATGAGCAAATTCAGCCCATCATCCCACCATAATCCCGCGGCCCTGTGGGGATTACAGACCCTGCCCAGGTACTGCGGGATAGACGCACCAATTCTGGCAGGATCGACATTTCTGACGTGTTTCCAGTACTTTTAATTAACATGGTGTTAGGGGCTTAGCAAATGATGTGCAGCATGTAGAATAATTTTCATCATATCAGCTACTTGTACATGGTGTCAGCTCAAAATTGAACTAGAAATGGCAGGCATTGGACCAGGTACAATTATTTGTTGGCATGTTCTTTGGTGTTGCAAGCCCCCCCCCCCTGAAAAAAAAAACGCCGTTAGCTGCTCTTAAAAATAAATGCTGCCCCGCTAAGTCTATGGCAAATAATCATATGGCGAATAATGGTAAACTCACAGAAAAAGCAATATACACAGTCACTCACCAATTTTCTTTACTTATAAACTAGATTTTGAATTTGTTTTTTCATGACATAAATCCACTATAGCCAGGCATGCTACCTTCTGATGAATATTATGATTTGCATAATTATCATTTAATCCATACATAAAGTCCCTGGAGATTCTTGATGACTAAAAGTTGACAAATATTTAATGTGTTTATGGTAATAAGTTGACTGGTATGGTAATCTTAGTGATCATGACAGTATGTATCAGTGACGAGCATGAAATGTTTTTGTAAGTGTAAACGGGCCTGACAACCAGCGGGCTGCAACTATGCTGTCTTTCATAAATAAACCATTCTATTATGTTAAAACAAAATTGGTTACATGTACATGTATAAACAGCTTGAAATACATTGAGAAAAGCCTGAAGAATTTTAAGGCTTCCATTTATCAATCTGGTATTGTGGTCTTTGACTTAAGCAACAGCACTTTACAGATAACTTGTTACACACAACTAAAAACAAGTCACAGTTCTTTAAGATTTTGTTATGATAGTCTTGCTTTGAAAAAGTCTTCACAGCATTATGGTAGCATGTTGGCTTAATGTACTGCGCCTGCGGCAAACCTGTAATGTATTACGGGTAGCGCTTTAAAATTCTTAAAGGTTATATTCGTGTATTTAACAATAGTATCTATAGTTTTCAAATGTTGTTTGGAAAAGATATCCTCTATAACAGGTAAAATTCTTATGCAACTTTGACCAAGCTACACCTGTATATGCCATGCTATACCCAGTGCAATGGGAGCATTCCGCTAGAGGGTACAGCTGCTTCATCTTATCTTTTATGAGGATATGGGGGTATCCTTATACATGTATATGCTAGACGGGCCAGGTTTACAGCATGGCCTTTTCCATAAACCCAGACTGTACCAATACTTCACCCAAAGTAGAATATAGATGATTGTAAATACTAAGCTAGTTAGTAGGTGCTCACAGTTCCTGTACCTGAAGCATTCTGTGCTGTTTTTACATGTATTTGTACTTCCTGATGAAAAATTTGTCTCGGAAAACAGCTACAAACACATGTCCATCCTCTGTCACAGCCACCCCATGGGGCCGGGTCCGTTTGTCCCCATCAATGCTAATGGTGGATACCCAGGTGCCGTCTGAGCGGAACACCTGAAGCTTATTAAGCTTACTGTTGTCACCACCAGTGTTTGACAGAACTATGTTCCCCTTGCTGTCAGCTGACACCCCTATAGGGCTCCACATGTCCCATGGCTGTTTTCCCTCCTGACCAAACTTGTGCTTATAGTTCAGATTCTTGTCAAACACCTGAACACGGTTATTGCGTTTATCTGACACAATGATGTTGTCCTCTTTATCCACACAGACACACCATGGCTCAGCAAACTGCCCCTCCCCCTCCCCAAGCCCTCCCACCTGTTTCACCAGTGTCCCATCTGCCTCAAACAGGAAGACGCCGTGTTTCATGTGGTCACTTACAACAACCCTGCCATCTCTCTGTACTGCCAGACTGAAGGGAAATGTGAATATTTCACAAGAGGGAATCTATGCAGCAGTTTTCCTGCTGGGGAAAATTTCTTCACTTCATATGCAGGGGTCACCAGTATCGTGCCATCAGTCTGAACTGCAAGTCCTGAAGGGTAAAAAGCACCAAACGAATGACAGAACTTTCCGCTAAGATCAAATACCTGAACACAACAGTTAAGATTATCAGCCACATACAGCCTGTCCCCCCTGACTTCTACATCTGCAGGCAGGCTAAACTGCCCCTGCTGGCTCCCACAAGCGTAGTGATCATCAACCAAATGTGGCCTGTACCAACCGGCTGATATATCTAAAGCACTGCACTGCCCCTGCTGGCTGCTGTTCTGCCCAAAGCTCAGTACTGGGTGGTTACTGTCCACATCTACAGTGAGAGAGCCCAGATCCTTCATAACCCCCATAACTTCTGGAGATTTCTGCTCTTCTGGAGGTTTCTGCCCTTCTCCTGGAGGTTTCTGCTCTTCTCCTGGAGTAAGACAGTATTGATGGAAACTCATGGTTTAGTATACATGTACATGTATATGGCCACAGCAAGTAACTTGAATTGATGACGTCCTCCGCAGACTCCAAATCTAATGTGATAGGGGGGGAAAAAAAAAGGCAGGCAAAAAACCCCCGAAATCCCAACATTTTCAATTTTTGACATCATAAACCTTGTTAAAAAGAAATGATACCTAATCGTATATTGTGCTAAGTTTACAGCCAGCTATTAAAACATTCATTTCTCACTGAAAACAGCTATGAAAAATAAAAGTTTTCAATCATAATGTAAAAATGGTTTTGATTCAGTGGGAGCATCACATATACACACACAGCCATTATCACATATAAAAGGAATGAAGGTATCACTGGACACTGCGTCAGAGTTAAAGACAAAACAATAAATCAGAGCCTTGTAAAGTCTCCTCTCTTCCTATTTATTTGCCATCCATGTTCTGGCATGGCAACAGACGTCTTTTGCCATTTTTGGCATGTTGACCACCGTCAGAGGGGAACAAAATGTCTTTTTTTTCCAAAATCAGGCGAAAATCAATGTGCACAGTGATGCCATCCATAAAAATTACTTGCTGTGGCCTATAACGTTATATACATACATGTATGGTAACTTGAAGACATAGTTGGTAACTTGAAAACACTATAAATACAGGCAGATCGACTATAAATCTGGCAATCTACAGAATTCCTTGGGTCCAGGCTTTACATTTTTAATGAAACAACGTCAGAATCTGTTTCTGTACAACAGTATTTCGTATGTTTTATGTACTTTATTAGTCTGTTCCGTTTCTTTTATCATTACCCTTTGATTGTACTTAAGTTACCTTTTATTATGTTATGTATGTCACAGGGAGCTGTCACATGATATGCTAACCTGTATAAATAAATGAAATGAAACAGTTACCTTTGGCAGCCATGTTTGACGTCTACAATTCCAGTCTAGTTCTGGCAGCAGAAGACAAGCATGCAGCAATCCTGGAGAAAAAATATACCAATTTCAGCAAAGGTCTAGAAAAATTAGAGGGAAACAACTACAGGGCACAACATTTTCTGACATTTTGATGTTTCATGAGATTTAGAAATTTTTGTACAGTGAATATAGAAGAACTTTATTGACACAACAAAAAGTACAGCAACTTTCGTAAGGTCTAAGACATGTAGATATACAGACAAATATACATGGGTACAATGAAAATATGCTACGTACAGAACAATAGGTGGGTCAACTAATACTACTTGTTCTAAGGTTTAAACATTCTTTGATATATTTACCTATTTGTACACAGTAAGGGTTATTACTCCGTGAAGGAGGTCAGGACCTCCGGACGGAGTGTTGTGATCGGCTGATTTTTCATGTTCGCAGTCAAAACACTGGGTTCTCTTTGTGTAATCGGCACGCAATTTTATACGCCGTCTGCGGGCATGCCCGTGTTGATGCACGAATGTGTATTTTTGCCGTTGCTGCTTTCGCGGTCAATGTAATATCGCAGACGCACCCCTACAATTACGAGGCGAATTGGAATGGTCCAGAAAAACGCGTTGTTTGGAATAGCAGTGGGGGGGGGTAAAAGTTCATGC
>NW_017803976.1:1542740-1544055 GCF_001625305.1 Branchiostoma belcheri
AACATCCCTACTTTTACAATCCTGTGGAATAGGCCGTAGGTTTAGGCAGTTGTCTGGAAGCAGAGGTTCTGTAAGCAGATATCCTGGTTATCTGGCCGGCGGTAGTAACACTCGCGGTGCTTTACCGCAACTGTTGCTGGAATTTGGCCTGTTCCAGGCGCGCCTAATTAGGTACAGGCACGGTAAGGGACTGTACGATATTTACCGGGGGGAGGGCTGGTGCGCTGGAAGTCCGGTCAAAACTTTTTCCATGGCCCTCCCCCCCAATCTCAAAATAATTTTCCATGGCCCTCCCCCTACAGGTACCCGTAATTTCCCGAATATAGTACACATCCCGATTAAAGTACGCACACCCCGATTTGGGGCTGGTGGGAGACAAATATTCCCGTCTGAAACGTAAAATGGAAAAACTCGAATAAAATACGCACTCCTTGTACGCACGGCCGGTGCCACTGTGGACCTGTATGTATGTCTTATTAATAAAAGACAGTTCGTTGTAGAAAAAAAGCTGTTTAAAAATAGATTTAGGCCGTGTACTACGGGGTTGTGTGGCACTGGTTACAGTATTGTAGCGGGAAACGTTTGGTGTTGGGGCTAGTTTCACCGCTGGCCGCAGCCGATTTGCGAATTGCAAGACGTCACCACCGGTGCACCGCATCGAAGGATAATGCGAGTGCGGCGAAACGTACAGCTTTGGATCCCGGAGAATGTTGGTGATCAAGCAACGGCCAACAAAGATTTGTGAAAAAAAAACAATATTCCAATATTTGTTTTATCTGTAACCGGGGGTAGCTGAATGTTGATACAGAAGTACGTAGCTTTGTTGTTCTTTACTGTACGAAATGCACCGAACACTTCTTTAATAGCGCCCGCCCATCGACCCAAGGGGAGCAAACAATCGTCGAGGCGGAGATCTGGGCGGAGTAGTGATGCTACTGTGGGTGTAGAAGTGCTACTAAATTAAAAATTTGACACCGAAACTAAAGCAACAACAAAAGGCTACTGGAACTTGCGATTCCGAACAGGAGAGAGTGAAATGTCTGACTGCGTTTGAAATAATCTCTCGTAATGTGAGATATGTTTTTGTCACAAAATCAAAGAGATGTACACTTCAAATATGTATAAGTTTGCACTCCGTATTAAAAAACTTATATGTAACGTTACAGTCTGTTCAGAGGAAAGAAATACTTCCTTTTCGGGGCCCAGGTTCTGGAAAGCTGTCCTCAGCGCTGCCACGACCCTCTCTTCGTTTTTCAGTTGTAGGTGTACTTTGGGGAATTAGAGTTCGGCGTGAACAAGAGAACGGACGTTGCAT
>NW_017803976.1:1544840-1580865 GCF_001625305.1 Branchiostoma belcheri
ATTCTACGACATTGGTATGGTTTTTTTGTAACTTACGGTATATTTTTGCTCATTTTGCAATTGTTTTGTACGATTTACAGTATGGTTGAAAACTTTTTTTTTTTTGAAACGGCCGAAAATTCATGCGCGCGCGGATGTCATCCATATAATCAAATCAACATGGCCTTATTGTGAGTCAGACTGTCAAAGTGTCACCTCTGACCCAAAATTGGGAGTGGCGCTACAAACAAACTGGCTAGCTTGCCTGACAAGAATGTACAGTAAATACTATAATTTTCGATGGCGCAAATTTATACATGATTGTGTATATTTTCGAATGAAAGCTCATCTGTGTTCAACTTGGTAGAAACCATAGTTATAGAGTTCAAGCTTTGTTTCAACACAGGAAGCTCACCATGAATTTTTGGCCAACCTTTGTCAGATGTATATATTTTCGTGCACTTGGGTACTAAACTACTACAGAGGGACCATCATCAGAATCTGATGTAGTGCTAGGTTTGATTTAATCCAGAAGATGCATGCTTCACTCATTACACCATGAGGTGTAGGATGGTAGCCTGGCACCTACTGTATTACTGGCCCTATAGAGGCACGAAGAAAGGTCACTCACAAGAATGGTGTCTTAAAAGAAAACAAGTTTTTAGAGATAAGGCCACACCAAGTAAATTTTATGGATGACGTCCTTTGGAGACCCTAAATCTAATGCGAGAGGGCGAAAAAAAACAAGAAGGGCCCTAAAAACAAGATGCCTAGATTAGAAATATACGAAAATGTTAGGACACAAATTGAATGAGATGACACAGTGTAACAAGCAAGAAGTCTTTTATTCATCATCAAAACAGCAATAAATCAGGTGTAACAGCAGTTGTCCTCCTGTGCTTTGGGGAGATAGATGGAGCGGTCAGCAAGTTTCTTCAAATGTGCCAGCATGTACCAAACTGAATTCCTAAAGGAAGTCATGATTTCCTTGCTTGATGCTTCATAAGCTTTGGTCGGTACAAACCTATTTGTGGCACTGTCGTGACTCTTTGGTCATAGTTACAGGAAGCGAAATTTCTTGTGTTTTTTTTTCTAGGAAGAGGCCAAAATCAATGCGCGCGCGGACGTCATCCATAAAATTTACTTGGTGTGGCCTAACCAGTCATGGATAGAGATAGACATAGCCAGTCAAAGTAGATCTAGATGCAGCTATATGGTAGCTGCTTCTGCTGAAGTCTTGTACTTTGCTGCTGCTTTATCCATTATTATTGAGAGGGTGACGATTTAGAGGTTTACAAAGCTTTCAGTTCTGGCTACTGTTTTTTTTTTGTGCAAGTTGGCATTTGTTTTACTACAAACTGACCTTTTTTTAAAGTTTAAAGACAATGGATAGGCTGGCGTACTGCTTTTGGCAGCAAACTTGCAGTATACCATAAGACTAATCCTATCCTTATTCATGAACAAAAAGGCAAATTAAACAGACAATTTACAGCACACAGAGGAGCAGTCTCTCTGGTGTAATTCTGCTGCCCTGCCAGCTGGTAATGACACAATATCTGCACAGCTTGTCACTAATCCCTCCCTATAAATCACCTGCAGATCAGATGGAGAGAAGCTAATTAGTTAGAATATAGACATTGTTTTGATCTGAGGAGAGAGATGTTTTTCCTTCTTTTTTTTTTTTATCTAGGCCATGTTGATTTGATTATATGGATGACATCCGCGCGCGCATGAATTTTCGGCCGTTTCCAAAAAAAAAAAGTTTTCAACCATACATTTACAATCGTACAAAACAGTTGCAAAATGAGCAAAAATATACCAAGTTACAAAAAAAAAATTAATAAAAACTATACCAATGTCATAGAATGCCAAAATCAAACGAAAAAAGACGAAGTTGTAAAGAAATGAACTTGAAGACTAGATTATTCGCCAAACTATATTCTGTGCCATTTGCTCAACCCTCATGACCACGTAGATTTCATAATGAAAACAACTTTTTTTTTGTGCAAAACTTTTTTTTTATTCGCACGCGCGCATCAGTTTTGGGGCTCCCGGAGGATGTCATCTATATAATCAAATCAACATGGCCCTATTGAAAGCATTACCAGGGTAAAGGGAATGAGGAGAGGAAATTGGTTGATGGAATATCACTTAACGTTATACATACACTACATGTATATATCCTTATTCTTTTCATGAATATATTGCATACTTAACATCATGTCATACGCCGTTTACGTTCTTATTCCTGCAGTAATACTAGTAGTCTCTTAGAATAGACTGGATTGTATTGATCACATTGTTACTGATGCCATACATTGTACCGTGTACAACTGTCGAGCAATAAAGTTCATTCATTCATTCACTTAAAAAAATATGACATTGACAGTAAATGACTTCTAACGTTACGCATACAAGAAAATAAGAATGCAAGTTAAAGTGACCACTTCTGCACACTGACTTCTACATATTAAACCATCTAGTCATTGTAACCACTTTTTGGTGGTCCCTTCGATAATTTTTCCATTGACACAACGCAGAAAAATATCCTGTCTATAGTTACCGCCTGTCCACATCAATCAAATTCAATTCATTGGTCCACTAAGTCGTCCTAGTTGGGCATTTTATACCGTGGTCTTTTTCAATCTCTTACGTCATACTGTGTCAACTGTACCAAGGAGAAACCCAGGATTCGCCGGCCAGAAATTAGGCCACACCAATTTAATTTGTTGGTTCTCGGATTCGCCTCTTCATTTTTTTCTGATTTGCAAAAAAAAAAAAAAGATTCTGGTTCTGAATCAACTAAAAAATGCTCATATTTTGCCCCCAACAGTTGAGGAAATTCCTTTTCTTCCTAGTTGTTACAGTTTTTTTCCATTTATCAATGCAGTGGTTTGATTAAAAGTTCAAAATTTATACTTTAAATTTTAATCCAGGCTGTTTTGTTGACTTCATGGCTCATATTGTAGCATTTGGGGCTATAATAGGATGCCTAGACCTCTTTTTATTTTTATTTTTTTTCGCCCTGTCGCTTCATATTTTTTCTGAAAAAATCCGAGAACCAACAAATTAAATTGGTGTGGCCTTATGATGCTTTGTGTGGATAAATCAGGAAGAGGGTTTTGGAGAGGTTTGACAGTTTTGGGTTGCAGGGTGTAAATTTATTGCAGCTTTTTTCATCATGAAAAATCAAATCAAGCCACGGCAATTAGAGTGTTAATCCAGGGCGTTTTCTGGTGATTATATTTTTATTGCATGCATCCAATTGTGTTGTGCTAATGTTCCCCATGTGTAAAAAGTGACACATAACCTTTGACACAGTCACTGACCTTGATAATTTAAGGTAGCAGAACACAGTTTTCGCCCTATGGGGATTTCTATAGTTAAGGACCCCAAGATGACTCACTTCGACGCGGTAAAAATTATAGCAGGGTGCACTTCACAAATACGAAAATCGAATATGTTTGAGAAGAAGGTACAAACTACAAAATATCTAGAAACCAAAAAATCCTGTCGGCGTATCTGCTCGTAACGTACACTTTGAAATCACCCCCTACGGACGTGACCTGAACTGCAGCCGACTCACCCGGAAAGCCAGTTGCGCAATACGGCGCATTTATACACGAACTGCAAAACTTTCACAATTCAAATCATACAGTCTCAAACCCGATACATTCCTACACCACACAGCACAATTTACATCTGGCTGACGCTCTTATCAGGCTTTCTACCCAGCCTTCAAGAATATTCGCTGCACTACTTTCTATACCCGCGTCATCGTCCCCGGGGGTCGCCCATTAATACTGCTACCTTAAACAGGAAATCTGAGATTGAAAACTTCCTAGAAGTTATATATTATTGGTTTATTTGTACCAACGTATCAACAACAACAACATATCTCGCAGCCTTGACATACAGGGCTGAATTCTGATGTTTGTTTACAATATAAATCATTAATTAATAATAGGGAAATACAAATTACAATCATGTCAGAATCTACAGATTAATATGATGTCACTTTAGTTCAACGATTCAGCGAATTTAGATATTTACAATAATGCCTAATATCACTCAAGTTTTAAATTTAACATATATGTAGAAGAATAATCATCAGAAATAAATAAATAAATCATCATCATAAATAAATTCCTGTGTCACAATAAAGTATGCGAGCTCAGCTTCCTGAATTCGAATATTATGCTGAGACCTTCACCCCATCACCTCTGCCTAACCTTTTTACCTGTCGTTCTGCCTGTCAGTTTTCCCTCTGTAAACGCACACTTCGGAATCACAGACGCACAAACACATGGCTCGGCCACCCAAAACAACACTTCTGTACCCCAAAATAATACAGGTCTCAGTAATAAGCAGGATGTTATGTAAGATTTTCACTATTTCAATCATCGTTGTTTTACACATTTTCTTGCGGTATAAGTCTACCTGGGTTCATAATGATTTTGGGGAGTAAAAGATCAACGTCGTTGCGCCGCAAACCGATGTGTTGGAAGTTTTGGTGAAAAATCTTACATAATAAGATCACTTTAGAACAACCTTCCCAATATTTTTTTCTATTCTCTCTTCTTTCGAAACGTTTTGAACGCCTCCTTACTGACGCTATATTAAAATGTACACAAAAACGCACTATCAAGACCTCGGTTGTCCCCAAGACACATGAGAGGTGAGACGAGACAGCCAGTGACGCAATAAAAGAGAGTAATATTAATAAAACTCCTTTCTTGTTGCACCCATGGGAAATTTGAGCATCTTGCCTTTATCCGCTGGTCGAATGGCTTTCTTTATAAATGTGCTCCTGGTTATTATACGGTTGGAGGAAGGAGCAGACAGTTGCAACCTAAGGGACTCCGGATTTCATGTACCATATATTTGCATTCGGGGCGTCACACGTCTAGATATGCATTCGAGGCAATTCCTTGCTCTTTACAATTCACAAGGAAACTCTTGGAAAAGCTTAATACAAATGTGATGGGTCTTGTATATTGCTGGTAAAACAAGATAATATATTTGTTAAAGTTAAAACTTTAGATCCAACACAAAGACGTTCTCTCATCTAGAGCTTTCGACCAGTCACTCTGGTCTTCCTCAGTAAACTGACCCAGCGAGGCTTGTCACGTGGCTTCTTTGAAGTGTGACGTTAACACTGGGTCAAAGGTATCTGGTAGACGATGTCGGCTCCCGTCGCGGTTGAATGAAGGGTGATGGGCCCTAATGTAAATAGCCCCTTTCACCCCTCTCAGGAAATAGTATTGTTCAGTGTGTCCAATATTCTTACAGTGTCCAGTGAAAGTCTTTTTTAAGAGTTAAAACTTTAAACCTGTAACTACCAACACAGATGAACCTTCATGGTAGTATAAAAGGAGAAGAAGTTATCTGGCTAGGCCAAATCCTCCGTAGCCCTAGGGAAAATTGGGAGATCGCGACTATTTTTTGGTCGACCTGGTTCCATCTACCCATGGCTGTCCGCATATTACACGGCTAATGGCCAGCCTCGCGGACCGCTGGCTTTCCAATACAACTGTCGGCCATTGATTAACGCTACCATCTCTCTAGAAGTGTTTTTAAATGCTTACTGCTGCACTTTCGTAATCTCCAAGCAAAACAGTATCAAATTGGCCCGGCAGTTACCATTTGCCACCCGAAGTTTGGCTGGCATGAAAAAAAGATGCCAGTACGAAAAGAAAGCAGTACAAAAACGCATAAACCACTACTTGGAGAGTAGCTCTTTCGCCCATGTACTATTCTACGACTCTCCAAGCAGAGGCTGTGGGGGAATGATCGTTACCTTTTTATATATGGCCGGGTTTTTTTTGTCCTGATCCCCACCAACGCCGTCGGTGGCCGCGGAGCTTCTCTGGCTAATGGATACTGCCTGGCCAATTTGATACTGTCTTTTTGCCACCGAGAGGGATCTGCTTGGAGATTACTATTCTACACCATTAGATCTAGAGATTGTCAGAACAATAGGCCCAACAGGATGCCCTTGTTACTTAGTTTAGTACCTCCAAATGTACAAAATTAGGCCCATCGAGTTAGCCTCCATAGCAGGCGTCATGTCTAGGCCTATGATGTGCAGTTTAAGAATTGCATATGCCTGCTATGGAAGTTAGTTTGACGCCGTCTACCGCCACCATTGCCAGTCTACAATCCCCAATTCAGTTGGTGGTCCATCCAGTAAGTGGAGTTCATTCACAATCATTACGAATGTGTCGTTTTCGACCTCGCCTACATGAGTTTTTATTGATATCGTCTTTTCAGTCTACCTTGAATAATGTTGTCTTAGGATTACCGGCAATGACGTTGGTTGATGCCAGAGAGCTTAGGGATCCCATTGCCGAAGGCTTTATTTTGATTTTCCATGAATACAATCACGAAACTCGTGCGTTCGATCTGTCAAAGCAGTGCGTTATTTCACGTGTCCAGTCCGAGCCAGTAATCTCTGAATCACCCGGGGGAAATTTTGGGGGATCTCCCAATGTTTCGGTCGACCTGTTTCCACTAGACTGTGCTGGTGGCATTTCATGGTCAGTGGGCAAGGCACAGGGGCAAGCTCTGGTTGCTGATGAGAAGTTGTGCAGAAAATACAGGTCAATCCTTCACAAAGTTTCAGTAGAAGGACTAGCTTCAGGCCTGTCCTTCTGCACACTATTTAGAACAATCCACTTAAGACAAACTGTATAAGGTAGAACAAAGAAGAGGTATTCAGTCATCTCATGTCCACCAGTAATGACCATGCAATAAGAAAAATTTAGAGAATTTATCTCCAATTGCTTCAAAAAGAGACAAGACATCCTCAAGGCCTAGATTAGTTTATTCTCTAGTAGTTGTTTAGACTTTTACGTTATTCTGTTATCCTTGTATCATATGTATCATATTACTCAGTACGATGTACATGTAACATCACATTCTGATACATATGTCACAGGGGAGATTGGAATCCAGGGGAATCCGGAACTCCCCTAGGGGAGACTGGAATCCTCCTAGGGGAATCTGGAATCCTCCTAGGGGAGATTGGAATCCTGATATTCTGATCCCAGATTAGTAGTAGAAATACTAGAACTCATTCTTTTTCTGCCCAACACTGCTGATATGCTCTTCAACCAATCTGTAGAATTCTGCTTTCTGCTGCTGTTCATCCTCCGCCATGACTTGATCAGTATGCTGTCACTTTGACTGGCTTGGCATGGGGACAATCCCTTATATACCAAGTCACTAACTAACTGGAAAACCTGGTTTTTGATTCACTATCTCACAATGGCCTGATGCAAATATCTGAGTCTGATTTACATATTCACTTACCTATGCTGAATTTGATTGAAAGTTTAGGTGTGAAATAATTCAGTCTATTTTCCAAAGCATTTTGATGCAATCAGAATTTCTCCTTTTAAAATTGGAGATTGTAATAATTCCCACTTGTCCTAGGGGAGATTGGAATCCCTATCTCCCCTAGGAGAATCCGGAACTCTCCTAGGAGAGATTGGAATTCAGATATTCAGATCCCAGTTTTGTAGAAGAAAAACTTCAATTCCAATTTCCCCTAGGGGAGATCGGAATTCTAATCTTCCCTAGGAGAGTTCCGGATTCTCCTAGGGGAGATCGGAATTCCAATCTCCCCTAGGGGAGTTCCGGATTCCCCTGGATTCCAATCTCCCCTGTGACATATACATTTAGCCCCATTGCCATGAACATGCAAATAAAGATTCATTCATATATTAGCAAGCCGGTACAGAGCGGTAGTATACTATATACAAAACTCATCACTATCTGTAATACATGCACATGTGTTACACCGAAGCCATTCAGGTTGCCAGCGCTACTGTGGCCAAGTAATTTTCCCGTGTCATTTTTCCACAGCTGTTCTGATGAGTTATTACCGAAATACGACACTGGTGTGGCGACGCGTCTGTTCAACAGCTAGCTAGCTATACGACCTATGTCACACAGCCGAACATGGACTCCCGACCACTCCCGACCTTCACCAGACCATGGTGGAGAGTCAGTCGTGAGCAAGATCGTGGAAAGGTCCTTGCATTGCCGTTGTCATCCATATTCAGGACCTTCCCATTGGCGTAATAGATAGATATTGTTTGTTTATTTTTTTTTGTTTATTTATTATTTGCACGTATAAAAAAGTTACATAATCAAAAAAATAACAATAAGAGAATATGCGGGGTAGGCCAGAAACCTAGGTGGTTTTTTAAAGGGCCTACCCCTAACAAAGGTAACTATGATACATGACAAAACATATTTGAATTAAACATCAAAATTAAACAATGAAATAATAATTGATTAATTAAACAAAATCACGACACAGAAATAATAACTGAAGTATGTAAACTAGTTTTTACATCTACGAAAAGAAATTAAACAGTCTTATAATTCAGGTCGCTGTTGCAGAAATAAACTGATATGAATTGTTTTGTGTATAAAAGGTATACAGAAGGGGCATGTGAACTCCTTTTATTTGTGACGTTTTGTCAGCTTACTCTATATCCATTCCTCCAAGGGCAATCCTTATTTATTATCTCAGTCCTAGCTCATCCCTATGAAGGTGATATGGAGGATTTGATACCATAGCCTCTGATGGGAGGCTTAGGGACTGCAGCAATAGAAGGGATCCACACGGCCGGTCATAAACGTTCAGGCATTGCCCTTGATGGCGAACATGAATGACACTTTAGTGTGTTGTATAAAAAATGAAGTTCCGGCAATGTCTCTGCTCATCTAAAGTTCTGAAAAGTTTGGGAACGTACAAAAAAGACACCTTCTGTCTTTAACAAGACACGCAATTATTAAAAAAAATGGAAATCAACCTATTTTGGAAAACCGCTTGCATTAGAATCAAATCTCAAAATTGTGTCTCAAATTTGGGTATTTTTGGCGACGTCTCAGGGAGGAGCCTAATGGTACAGTATTGTGTGCAATTCAAAAAAATGCATTTTGTCCACAGGAATGGAATGTCCACAGGCATTTCCCTGACCCACATCTATGCCCACATTCCTGGAAACCCTTGGGAAGACCCAGAAGACCTGTCTGCCACTGATGGCCCTACTTTCTCTGACCCCGGGGCTCGTTCACTATACACTCGGGGGAGGAGTGCACTGTATCTGTCTTGCTCAAAATCATGAAATGATGGCAGTGCCATGCAAACAATAACCCTAACATCAACCACCGTCGCCATGGCAATGTATGTTTTCATTGCCAGTCTTGTTGTTCTTGTGTGAAAAAAATGATCCCACCACAGATGGATCACAGAGCGGTCCTCGTCTTGCTGACGGACGAACGACAATTTTTTTGTTCTTGATTTGATATCAGAAGGACTGTCTGAACGTTTCGTGGCGTGGTTCCAAGACAGCGTAACGTTACCTTGATGAAGTAATTTGATATTCTACACCTGTAGCGCCGGCAATGCTGTTTAAAGATGAGTTGAAGATGCAGGGTTGATGATGGCCTCCTCATAAGGGTGAACCCTGAAGTGAACCCGACAAGATCATTACAGAGAGAAATAAAAAAAAAACATCCCAGTCAGAAGGAGCTTGCTATATATAGGCGTATCAGATTCCTCAGTGCGAAGACGAACATTACACTTGACGTTAAGTGTAGATAGTGGTATTAGCTGCGATATAAGGCAAAAAAGGAAGGGATTTGCCAAATGGATGAGGCGTTTAAGGACAAGCCCATGTCGTTAAGACGATATTGCCGAACGTCTGTACAAGTAAACCTGAAATGGAATTTCTACTTTTATGGCTTCGCATTACAGGCGCGATCGTAAAGGATCAGGAATAGGCGGATTGCGTGAGAAATCTCTTACGTGCGCTGAATTTAAACGTCGAATTGGCAAAACTTCAGATTTTTTTTTCAATATTCCAGCGTAAAAGCGAACTTTTTCATACTTGTATTAACTCCATCGACGGTTTGCATGATGATATTCGTGTTATTCTTATGCACAGCTGCTGTTAAAAACAGTCGGTGACCCTCGACCGTATTGTTAATTTATCTTTGCCATCTTGCCCTTCTAATTTGCCTTTTTATGGACTAGACCAAACAGCGTTCATAAAATTCTATTACAGCTCCATGGTGCTTGGCCGTTCATCTTAAATGCCATTTTACAATATGACAGAATTACATTTTCCATTTTCAGTGGAACTGCCGGTCGATGCCATTTACAATGATGCCAAAGGCACTTCATTGCTTTAACAATCTATTTGTTGGTGATTCAGACCCTGGTAGTTATAAAATGGTATGATATCCGACCAAATGTCGTCTTATTTACGACAGGAAGGCGACAGTTTCACGACATGGTGAAGGAATAGGGACTACTAATTCTTCATTAGGCCATGTTGATTTGATTATATGGATGACATCCTCCGAGAACCCCAAAACCGATGCGCGCGTGCGAATAAAAAAAAAGTTTTGCAAAAAAAAAAGTTGTTTTCATTTTGAAATGTACGCGGTCATGAGGGTTGAACAAATGGGAGAGAATATGGTTTGCGAATAATCTAGTCTTCAAGTTCATTTCTTTACAATTTCGTCTTTTTTCGTTTGATTTTGGCATTCTACGACATTGGTATAGTTTTTACTTTTTTTTGTAACTTACGGTATATTTTTGCTCATTTTGCAACTGTATGGTTGAAAACTTTTTTTTTGAAACGGCCGAAAATTCATGCGCGCGCGGATGTCATCCATATAATCAAATCAACAGGGCCTTACTAGCAATCATTTCTTGGTAGTTGGTACAAATGCCGCCTACTGCTGCACCGACAATATTTGTTTTCCCTTTCCGATTGCTCTGTCGGTTCGTCAATGGCGAAATCACATCTCTTATTTCTAGTTAATGAAGAACTTTATTGCACGACAATTGCACATGGTACGATGTATGGCAAACTACATAAAGAGAGTAACAAACAATAAAACGTGTTGAACAAGACCTAATGTTGAATAAAACCTAACAAATCTATATCATAATTATTCAAATAATAAGGGATAGCACAAGTCTTTGATAAAGTGTTACAATCGAGTAGGCTAATCACATGTTTCGGAATTTTTTCTAATAACAAAGCATTCCTTTATATATCTACCTATTTTTGCGTTGTGGGGACCATTACATGTAAAGATATATTAAAATCTGTCTCTAATATCGAGACTCTTGAAATCTATTGTACCTGATTCCATAAATGTAAATAGCTTGTTACGTATAACATCATATTTGGTACATTCCATAACAAAATGAAATTCGTGTGGAGGTATTGAAATGACGCTGTGTTCCACGTAAGGCCATGTTGATTTGATTATATGGATGACATCCGCGCGCGCATGAATTTTCGGCCGTTTCCAAAAAAAAAAGTTTTCAACCATACTGTAATTTGTACAAAACAGTTGCAAAATGAGCAAAAATATACCATAAATTACAATGTCGGAATCTTCAGATTTATATGATATCACTTTGGTTCGAATTCAACAAATTTAGGTATTTACAATCTTACAAACTATGACAATCTTACGTCGTACAAATCTTATATCACTTAAGTTTTAACATATATGTAGAAGAATAGTCATCATAAATAAATAATGAATAAATCATCATCATAAATCAATTCCTGTGTCACAATAAAGTAGCGGTCAGTGGAACTTGTGGTGCTGTTACATATTTGTGCTGTTTAAACAAGAGTTCCACGATCTCAAACCTTCGCCAAATGATGTTAACCCTTGCGAGTGATGAATTATACAATTTTAATAATTGATTTTGTAAATAAGAGCCTCATTTGCATGGATTATATCAGTTGATCATATTCTCCATCCAATGACAGCCTTATCATAACAAAAAGGCTATCATAGCACTTCCTCATAAATTATGCAAATGTGGTCATGATTTGAATAAATTATGTTTATTGATGTTCACCTTCACTTAACTTCCAAATGTGGCAAGTATGAAATTCGAGGTGCAGCAGTTACAACTATGGAATTATAAGAATTTGCCATTAATTATGCAAATTAGGTCCTCATTTACATAATCTATATACTCAGATGTTTTTCTCGTTCTCAAGTAGATGTCTAAACTAAAAACTAAAAACATAACCTTCTTGGCGAAGGTAATAATCGCAACAACTGCAACCGCTGGGCCGGCTGAACACATGAATGTGAGATGAGAAAGAACGATCGACACTGCTTGGTCGAGGATCATTGGCTTGTGTGCAGGGAATTGGCTATTATTGAAGTAATAACGTTTCCCGGCTCCCATGCCGATTGACAGGAAGATACCGTAGCACGTCGAGCGCTGTGATACCTCAGCCATGACCTTTGCAATCTCATTGGTCAATGGGAAGCTTAATTGTTCCGATATTGTTCTTCCGTGCCTACTCCGTTCATATATAACAGCCTCCAGTTTAATATTCCGGACTTCTAGTTTAATTTCCGACTAATTCCATATCGGAGCAACCGTACATCTAGATGGGCTAATATTGTAAACTATAAGAAAAATAATGTAAGAAATATGTATGCGTAGCAGCCATCGAGGACCCCCTGGGGATTAGCAATTCTGCAGAATTCTGCACAGAATTCTGCAGAAGCTAGGACTCTACGCTTGAAAAAGTCTTTCTTACATTGTGCAGTAAGACTCTACAATGACAGTGACAATGGCTGATATTTGAAAACCCATGTCTGCTATCTCCTGTTGTAGATTGAATGGTGTTTGTACATATTTGTATATAGTGTGATTCTGTGTACTTGTCCTGTTTTGTTTTTTAACCAAGGGGTGCATTAATTCAGGGGTGCATTAGCATTTCCTGCTTTTGTACGATTTTGTTGGATTGAATAGAATTGAATAAAATTGAAATTGAAATTACATCTTTTTTTTCCTATACTATAGTTTAGGCTATTATCCCATCTAGATGTAAGGTTGCTGAAAGTCCAAGATTTAACTGGAAGCTGTTATATACAAAGTCTGCAGTAATTACGTCGTGGCCTGTGGGCGGTTTAAATCAGTCACGAACACGTAAAGATATGATCTGAAGTTAAACCCAGAGACGGATGACAAAGGCAAGGCAACTGAACGGTAGCAACAATCCATCAATACTGAGTATCCAAAACGTGCTAACGTTTTTATGAAAATAAATATGATTTCTTTGTTATTTTTTTTGCATTGTGTACATAAACATTGATATGCAAATTTCAGTTCCATCATCAATACCATTTACATCAGTTGTCATATTTATTAGTTTGTTTTCTGTACGTTATTATTGTTTGTCCTGTTTCTTTTATTATCACGACGATTATGATTGTACCTAAGTTAGTTCTTTTACTTTTTCTGTTATTATATTATGTATTGTTCTGTGTAGGGAGCGTCGAAAACCGCCTTTGGCGATATGCTACCCCTGGATAAATAAATAAATTAAAAAAAATAAATAAATGAAATATGAACTGAAGCAAAACTAGCAGGCGGAATTGAAAAATCTACCCGATGATGATATGACGTATATTTACATTTTAATATAAAACAGATACGGCGTCACGTTGATTAAAAAAAATATAATGCTGGGGAAATTCTAGTGGTACTCTCAAAAGGATTAACGTACCCAAATGTAATATAGTAATGAATGGTATATCAAAGAGGAATCATTGATCTACTCAAAATAACTCATTATGGTACTTGCAGTTGATAGTAATTTGAATCATTATTGGTTTGTTTATATATTCCTCCTCAGTGTATCATAAAAAGACGCCATTTGCATATTTGAAGGCATTTTTACCTCCATGAAAAATCTATTTAATCTGTGGCAGGCGGAACATCAACAGATACCAATGATGCAAATGGTTACCTAATTTGCATAATTAATGTGAACATTTTGTGACTCCTTATTGGTGAATGATGTTAATTTTATACCTCGTGACATGTATAAGTTACTTAAAGGTTAGCACCACTATGAATATATTATGTTAATGTAGAGGTTATTTGCATAATTAATGAGGACATGTTGAAATGAAGTATGACAAAGCAAGCCCGTATTTCATGGAGGTATGAGATCTCAGAACTCTTGTTTAGAGCTTGCAATGGGTTGGTTGTAATTTACTTGACCTCGCTGGGGTTAAATTTAGGAATGCATCCCTACTTGCCATTCAACTCTCAACAGAAATACCCAATGACCTCTGAATTTGCCCGTGATAGAATTATTTGTAGGCGTTTTTTCTTGTTACTACTCCTGAGCTAGTGTATTTTTATATTGTTATTACTATTGTCTTATTAGTATTGTTTCAATTGTCTGTTGTCCATTGTTAATTTTTGTTATAATCATCATTGTTATTAGCAGTTTTGTTACAATTATTATTATCGTTATTCTGTTGGTATTCATTAATATGCCCTCTTGTTATTTCATCTTAATTTGGTCAGGGAGCATTGCAAGGACTGTCCTGTTTCCCTTGGCCGTTTACACATGCACCAGACAAAGCGCGACTGATCTCCTTGCGGTACCGATGCCATTAAGAGAAATATACCGGAGATCCCTAGCCTACTCTGGCTCTCTTGTATGGAACGCTCTTCCGCAGCATGTTAGAGCAGCACCTACTCTTGGCACCTTTAAAAGACTGCTAGTATCGTAACTGACTTTGACTTTGACGACTTTGGACACGACGACTTATGAGTTATTTATTAGTTATTGCCATTTTGTTTATTTATTTACTTTGTGTGAGTTACCTTGTGTATAAAAATTATTACTTTGTTTTCATTTGTGAGCAAGTAGTATTTATGTTATGACCCCCTGACACTCCTCCACGCTCGACCTCTATGAAAAGCGGCCGAAATAGTGGCCGATTAGAGCATGTAACACAGTTACAGATCGAGTTGAAATAAAGGCTCAAACAAACAAACAAACAAACAAACAAACAAACAAATATGTGTAGAATAATAAAGCTGAAATGAATTAACAGAAATTCCTAATGACATGCCCGTCACAGAACCTGTCTGTAATATCTGCCTGGCGTTCAGATAACGATCACTGGGCCTGATATTCCCCCGAAGTTTCATTAACTCTGCGACCATCGTATCCTCCCCAGAGATACTCAAATTCAATTTGGTGCCTGCCAAATAATTGCTTAATGGTCCGATGTGGGTTTTGTATGCGTCGACTCCCGACATATCAAATAAAATATCGAACCTTGCGTAATAAGAAGCTACAGTCTAGCACTGGTCTACAGCCTTTTCAATAACAGATAGGCAAACGTCAGATCTAGTTTACGATATGCTTAATTTTCTGTCCTTTGATTCCCAGTGGCTGCTCCAAGTCAGTCTGCATCTGTTGACCTGGAACATGGCGAAATCAACCCTCCTAATTTGGGATTTTCATAAAAATCCCATGTTATCATAATGATATAGAAGGATGGATGCATGTCCCTTTTCCGTGTAAGCTGCAGGCAAGATATTTTGATATTCCATAATTCAAAAGGAAAGTTTTTGTATCCTAGTAATTCGTAGCAAAATGGCCATAAGGAATTTGGCGTAATAGTATACGTAGGCGCGTGGTCCTACTGAATTTAGCGTGATGCCCCCTTCGTAGAATTGTACTATTACCTTTTTTGGAAAACGTACTTCAATTTTAAGTATAACCGCTACCGTGAGATAAAGCATGACGTCAAGAAAGTCAAGGAAAGGTTACGGTAAAATGTGTCAGCGAGCAGTAATTGTAAACGTAGCATAATTCACCGGAAAAGGCTATTCTATATCTCTAAGGCCACAACAAGTAAATTTTATGGATGACATCCTCCTCCAACTCCAAATCTAATGCGAGCGGGCGAAAAAAACAAGGCGGGCCGAAAAAACAAGGTTCCTACATTTTAAAATGTTGACTCAATCATTGTACAAATGGTTTTTATTCAATGCGAACATTATATACACAGCCAGCATCACATATCACTGCATAAAAGTAAGAAACAAAACATTAAATCAGAGCCTTTTTTTGTCTCCTCTCTTCAGTTATCTGCCTCCCGGCATGGCAACAGACATCTTTGCCCATTTTCGGCATGTTGACCACTGTCAGAGGGCAACAAAATTTCTTTTTTTTTCTAAAATCAGGCGAAAATTAATGCGCGCGCTGATGTCATCCATAAAAATTACTTGCTGTGGCCTAATATCTGGGATGGTTGCAACAATGCACGGCTAAAACTACAGCACTATTTCACGGCTATAAAGCCGGAGAATGGTCTGGCGAAATGGCAGGACATTTTGCCAACAATCGTAACTCTAAAAACACTTCACAAAGTTCCCAGTTTTTCATTCCAAGTTAAGCCCAGTTTTCACACAGGCGATATTTTATACTCTCCAAGCAGATGTTTAGGCTTATTCTTGACGTGTTTTAGACGTTAATTTTTAATTTTTATTTATTTTCTGTCATCTTTATACAGGGTGGCCCATTAAGTGATGACACTTCTTTTCAATGGGGCCCTGTTTTGCAAACAAAACACAACAGTCACATACAAACAGTAAAATAGGGATACAATAAATAATGATAATGGTAATAATAATAATAAAGGAAAAACAGTAAGAAACCAATAACATTAATAGATAATGATAATAACAAAAAGTAGAAATTGTCTAGTCCAGTCATTGTCCAGTCACGCTGTCTTTCTTGTACTGGTGTCGGGCTTTCTTTTTTGTACAGCCAAACCGGTTGGATATAAAACACATTGGATACTGCCCAGCCAGTGTCTGGAAAATTAGATACTACCTTGTAGGCACCAAAAGATCTGCTTAGAGATTAATGTTTTCATCTTAAAACAGAACTTGGGTCCACTTTAAGTGTTTTCAATTCTTTCCTAGAAAGAGGTCTAAAACTGTAACGAAATACACGAAAAAGAATAACCCTACATCTGCCTGCACATTGAAAATCTTTCACCATTGGACCACCTCGCCCCCGAAAACTGACGTCCGGTCAAATCTAGACGTCTATCCGTCTTCATGTCAGGTTAATTAACCAAATTGAATACCTGCCTTTTTCGTAATTGGATCATTTGCAAGATACGACTGGCGGAAGACGGGAAGGATCGCTTTGTTCTAGACAAACTCGGAAGATGAAAATGATCTCAATTGTTGTTGTTATACATACGTCCAATCTAGTGAAAATGTTATATTGATGCACTGTAGTGCTGTATGTGTACCACAAGTTCTGCCCATGTAGTATATGATAGCATCATATCAGGCCGACATATATCATAGCAAATAGCAAAATCAGCCTTTTCTGCGATCTCAAAGATAACCTTATCATCATAACCTTATAACCTTAATTTAATGCGCCATGTCATCCATATATTATTAGTGAGAATAATTATGTTAATACAGATTCCAAACACCGACGGTATGAACCACATACGCTGAGACAGCTTCGAGCTTCGCCTTTTTTATCTTCTAGAGAAAGTCGTATCGCAACTTCTAGTCCAGTGTATTGTCTACAAACACACATCGTTCTCATTTAATCACGCCCACTCCCAGGCGCCCTTCTAACAAATACATAATAACTACTTGCGAATGCAATTAAGGCCTTACCCGTAAATTCACACCAGGAGACAATTGCAAACACAATAAACTCAATAATGTACCTAATAGCTGCTGAATTATACGTATGTCTATAAAATAGATGTTTGTATATACTGTAGATATGTTGGGCTTTACTGTGAGATCGGTGAGAAATCTATCATCAGAGCCAGTCGTCACAGGTCATCAGTTTTTTCTATCCGGTCTGAGCCGGTATCCATTTATTCATCAGGTCGTTATCACCTTCGGTTGGCCGCCCTCTTCACGGGGCGGGCCGCGCATGGGGGCAGCCGTGATCACATAAAATGTCCCCGGGGACTAACCGCACTAGTTCCGCTGAACATTCACGGGCCGGAAACATCATCCAAAAGCCGCGGCAACCCCTGTTCTTCCGGGCTTAACTAGGAACGCGCACGTATGGAGGAGTAAGGCGGGCCATATTGTCATAAATGCCTCGGAGGGTTTTTAATTTTCTGCTGACATTTGTGGGCTAGTTTGGGTGCAGAGTGCGCCTCATTCATCACCGCCCCGGAAGATGAAATAGCGCGGCGGCACCCATTGGCCGACACCGCCCGACCACCTGACCGATTCCTGGCGTGTCAGGATCGCGCCGTGAGTTTTCACATGACTTACCCCAGAGCAGGCCCTCAGGACCTGGGATAGCAGGGCAGACTGCATCAGTATGTAGCTCACACCCACCACCACCAAACACTCTAGCAGAGTACCTCTCACCTACGCACTGCAACGTCACTCTCAGTCAGTGCAACAGGATCGTTGCACGTTCCCGCGGATTTCCCGCCAACTCGTTTGATTGCTAGATTCGCAGACGACAGTTGACGACGGCTGACGAGATCGTCCCGCGGCGAGCCGATATCGTCTGCCTTCGAGCCAGCGTCTTGCTTGCCGCAGGCCACATGAAGAATTTAGACCGTGTGGCAACAACAAAAGAGGGAAGCACGCCGCAATTTTCACGGACTGTCCGAAATATTGAGCATTGCCGGTGGCGTATTGGGGAATGACGTCGGCGGCCATCTGTTAAAGATGATGAGGGCCGCTGTGCGCCATTGTGCCGCGCATAGATAGCATTTCATACCCATATCTGCTGTCAAATTACCCCCGCTGCTTTCACGGATCAAGTGCATTTGGCGTCGGGACAGGGGAACGGCAGGATGCTTCTCTACGTGCTGTTGGTGATTGGGCTCTTCGTCAGCGGTATGTCATTTCTTACTGGATGTTCTCCTTTGTACATAGACAATGGTTTATCTAAAGTTCACGCTTAACCTAGTTATTGATGTTTCCTAACAAAGGAACATTAGCGATAATCAGAACGAATTGTTAGCATTTATATTGAAATTCCAGTAGATGCTCAGGAGATTCCTTTTCATATCATCGACTTCTTTTGTTGAAGAACTATTATCAATTCTTCAGGCAGCCGCCGACAGTATTAGAGATATTTGATCACGTTTGATACCTTCTATTTGGAGATAATTTTAATCCTCTTAAGATAGCTTTTAATTGTATCCACCTGGCATAGTGTTCTTTCACTTCAATTGGCGTATATCGAGTTCAGCTTTCTTTATCATATATATAGATAGATACAGCGTCTATTCCAAAGAGATACCTTCAGCGTTGCAATGTGTTATGAAACCCTACTAACATGTAAGCTGTTGTTGTGTTCTTAGGATAAAAACGATGTATGTCAATAATATAAGAGTTTTATTTCTTCGCTGTTTTTATTTGTTGATGGGCTTCTGCACAGACCAACATCCTCCCACCTAGATCATCACCCTCTATTTCATAAGTTAAACTCTTGTTGTCGCGTGTTTCATATTCCAAAGTTTTGATGTTGATTTTTCTTTTATATTCTATATACTCTTATTCTCATGTCATGGATTTGTGTTACCAAACATTTTTATAAGTGTGTTGCAGACTTATCAACTTTCTTGCCTTAAAAATCGCCGGACTAAGCTTTCTTGAAAAGACATCAGAAGTCGTTCATTCCATTGAAGTTTTATCACCACATTAGATATTTGTGATCACCATTCAAAATCCAAGCAGTTACGTACGTTGAGCCGTATCATCATAAAATTGTACAAATTATTACGTTCCAAACGGTTTCCAGCCAGCCCCTGTTATTCGAGTTTTTTTCCTGTTGTTGACATGGCCAATTGCAGCATGCGCATCTTTAGGTGTACCAGACTGCCTCTGTTCTTCGTCAGCACAAATGGTTGGAGAGAGTACAAATGTGGGCATCCAAATGAGACACCAGAACACTATTTATTACACTGCAAATGTTATGATACTGAAAGGACCAAAATGTTGTTATCCATATCTTGCCTTCATCTTGAAAACATACTTCCTTCCGACCCACTCAACGTAAATGACGCCACATTATGTACTTTACTTCTTACAGGTAGCCCCAGCCTCCCTTACCCTACCAACTGCCGTATCTTTGATATTGTGTTTAACTATATCCACCACTCTGGAAGATTTGACCAATCTCAATAATGTTATGCTAGGTATTGGTGCGCCAGCCACTTTTATTTTATGTTAATGCTATACTTTATGTCATCTTTATGTTTACATTTGTATTATGTTTTATGAGCAGCGGATTTACATAAGCACAACAAGTGCTTCCTATCCAATGCTGAAAAATCCATGTGAATAAAATAAAATAAAAATAATAAATGTGGGTTGGCAGGCAGGCAAACCGATGTAGCCGTCTCCTTTAGTAGGTTTTAATCCACTTCTTGCCGTGTTCAATTTTATAGAGTGCATGTTGTCAGTGACTGAAGACGAGTGTTGTTGGATGTGTGCGGGTCCCACATAATTCTACCGCGCTGATCACCTCCGTAGCTCCCTTGTGTGGCGGCACCAACGCATTCATTACACACGTTGATGAATGAACTGTATTTTTGCTGGTTACTGATCCTTGGCCAGAGTTACTTATCATATTCATAAGCCTCTGTTTACCGAGTCTACATCATATGATGATACAATTTCAACGAGGATATTTAGTATAGATCACTATTATCTCCTCTGGTCTCTCAGTCACTGACGAAAGCTAGTGGATACTAGCTGAAACGCCTGACCGTTTCCAAAAGCATATCCAGTTGCTTGAGTAACTGCTTTTTGGCGTATCGTATTACCTGGATGTTTAACCTTCATCGACGTTTAGTATAGATAGTTACAGATAATGTCATACTCTATCACAAACATATGACACTGACGGACCGGTAGTGATTATATTTCTCCGGTCTTTAAAACTGCACCTATCATTTAATTGTTGGCGATGATTTTCATTCTCGTCACGTCAGATACAACGTAATATGTAGTTAGACAAGATAATCACGGAACGTTAAAACAAACGATTAACCCTTAATCCGGCTGGAACAACCCAACTTAGCCTAATAATCTCTTTTAATCTTATAATGTTATATCGGAATAACAGTACACAACTCTATCATCAGATGCAATGGTAGCGAGAAATGGCATCTACCAGTACAGTGACATGGATTGTACATAGTCTTTGTATAGAGAAAAGGCATACTCAATACATTTTGTGAACAGGGCATAGATACAGGTATAGGTTTAACACGAATCTATAGGATAAGTCCAAAGCTTTTCAACATGTAAAGTTGTCTCCCCACGATCGTATATATACATGTAGCTACTCAATACATTTTGTGAACAAAAATGGATAGATATAGGTATAGGTTTAACACGAATCTGTAGGATAACTCCAAAGCTTTTCAACATGTAAAGTTGTCTCCCCACGATCGTATATATACATGTAGCTACTCAATACATTTTGTGAACAAAAAATGGATAGATATAGGTATAGGTTTAACACGAATCTGTAGGATAAGTCCAAAGCTTTTTCAACATGTAAAGTTGTCTCCCCAAGATCGTATATATAGATCACCACACACGTTGTGAACAATGCACATTTTGTGAACAATGCATAGATACAGGTATAGGTTTAACACGAATCTATAGGATAAGTCCAAAGCTTTTTCAACATGTAAAGTTGTCTCCCCACGATCGTATATATAGATCACCCCGCAGGTTGCCTATATTGATGATAGCGCTTAGTTTGGATGGACCACTCTCACGGCGCCGATAGTCCACTAGTCTCTCACACTGGCGGCCTGTAAATCGTGTTTTTAATTGCCCACATCATACAACTGCAATCTAAGTGCAAATTACAGCCGCAGTAAGAAAGGCAACTGAACTCCTGAGAGCTCCTTTGGAAAGGATAAGAGGCATGTTGGCGGTGATATTGTGTTCCATTACTGAAGCCGCGCAGGGATAGATTCCAGCATTTTTTTAACGGTGTCGCTCAATGCAAGGCCAATTTTTGGCCACTTCTAGGCATAGAGCTAGAGGTATAGAACTGTAACAGCAACTCTTCTCCCTGAGTCAGAAACATCCTCACAAGTAGTGAGGACTAACTGACCCAGTAGGAGAAGCAGGGGTTACGAGGCTGGTCGGGAAAATTCCCTACCCCTTTTAAGACCATAATGGCATTGCTGGCTAGCCAGGACAGTCTGTAATTTCTCCTGAAAGCGAACGTAAATCATTGCCAAGCCCCAGAATTGATTACCAGAGTGAATAGAAAGACCATTATTCAATAGAAATGGATGTTGCCGGCGATCCAAATGACTGCATCTACCGCAAATGGGCACGATGTCGTAAAAACCTGATTGTTTTTTACGGCGTTGTTAAACTTATCGCTCCTGACTATAGGAAAGAACCTGGTCCCCGAGTCACCCTTTGCAGCAGGCGGTTTATCAAACCTAAAGTGGTCTCGTGGGTATGCTAACTGTGAAACACCCACCTCCTTGTACAGATTCACGACACCTATGCGTTAATATCACAATGGTGGATTTAATCGAGTCGTGTTTATGTTTATGTTTGTGTTTATTAGGAATCTCCATTAGTAATACAATGTTTGTTTACTAGTCTTCCTGGAGTCCTTTAACATTACATTTAAAAGATGAAATATAATCAATTACAAGGTTAACTTAATAGCTACAGTTATATACAACAACACATAGACCTACTTGCTTATATACACAACAATTAAAGCTAGCTTAAATTCCATACTTAAAATACGTCGTGTGACCTATCGCTTCCTCTCTATTTAGCCTACTCTGTTCTGTGATTGCTGGAAACACCTTGACGCCAAAAAAATCTGATAAAACGCGCGTATGATTACAAAGCACAAGTCGCAAAAGGCTGTAAAAATAAGTTAAAATGTCGCTGTAGTGGTGTCACCGGCCTCAATAACTGCAATTAGACAAAAGAAAGTTACTGCCTTTGTTTGTAATGCATTGGAGAGCAGCTGAGCGTCTAACAAGTGTTGTGCGTGTTCTGGCATATCCCTGACAGCTTTTGGGATGTGGACGGAGACCGTAGAGGCTACAGTAGTAGCTCTAGATCCTGGATACTCGGATGTGGCAGCGAAAATAGTTTTGGTACAACGTACAGCGCGCCCACATGCACCCTAGATTTTACAACTCTTTCTGACAACGCAAAAACTGACCTTCTACTCCGTGGTAGTCCTGTATATTATTACTTGCCCAAAACTTTATCACCACATCAGAACGTTTTTAAAAGATTTCAATTTCCCCCTTTGTTATCTATGTACTGTGTCCTCTTTGCCATCATTTATCATTGGGTGGGGAACCGGAACTGCGCTCTTGAATTTCCTGTATTCACTGTTTTGCCTGTCTTAAAGTTGCGTTTGTTTTTTCTTTATTATATGTATTTATTTCAGTGGTGCCGTCAACATAAGTGCTTTCCACTTGAGTGCGGCACCACCATGTCCTGTACCTTTTTCTATGTGAATGAATAACATGTGAACCGGTTTGAGAAGCTTGAATCCATAGTGATAACACCGCGCGCTAACTTCAGCACAAAGGACAGGGCCCATTGCACTAACTTCATGCGGAAAGGAATGGAGGCAGAGATCTGTGGGCTACGCTGATCGTGATAGCCAGAGAACTATGACCTTTTTTTACTGTTCCTTGTACTCGTTGATACCCTTTATCATTCTGATGGCATGTTGCCCTTAGTTTGTTTTGTTCTAGGAAACTAGGATGTGATTCATTTGCTCGTTGTTGTCTTACTGTGAACAGAAATCACATTCTCTGCAAAGTTCTCTACGTCCCGTGGCTTGCTCTGAGTTGACTCGCAACATTTACGCTGTTGTACCACTGGAATAGAACCCTTTTCGGTAGCGTTGTCCTTAGATATCATGTCTTTAACTTTGTCGTTCCGGTACATCGTACCAGGTTTCCTCGCCACGACATTTTCTCCACAGAACTCTCTAAAGTTCAGATGCAATGCCCGTGCCAGGGGATCATTTATTAGGCAAAGAGCGATTTTTAAATGTCTTTCTCCGAGTCGGATGAGTCGAAGCAACGACCCGGCGCTTCGGTATTCCATCACGGCAGACACGGTTGGAAGATAACTTTGGTTTTTGTACGAGATTTTGGACTCGATCCAAGCCTGACATCTCAGATAGCATCAATCATTGCTGTGTACTATGTATGAACGTGTCTCACTCAGTGACAGTACTAAAACGTCTGTACTATACCTGAGTACCCAGGGTATCGTAATTGATAAGATTCTATCGGTAAGTTTGTCTCTTTGCTACTGTAAATTAATCTGTTATGCCTTCGGGAGATGCCTGCAATCCGCGATAAGTATTGTTTAACATTGTTGACAAAATGTGACGAACTCATACGGCAACCTGTCACCCTTTATTACATGTCATACCTGTGACATTTCCCTCATTTTTATAAATTTTAAGTATGTGCAACTATTCCAACAAGTTGATTAAGATAATCCAAAAAGCAGTTACTACTAGCTTTCGTCAGTGACTGAGAGACCAGAGAGGAAATGCAGGTTTATAAGCACAAACTATTGATTGATATGCTTTGATATAAAATTGTCTTCACTTTATGTGCATATCAATCAATAAACCTGCATTTCTCCTCTGGTCTCTCAGTCACTGACGAAAGCTAGTGGATACTAGCTGAAACGTCTGACGTTTCCAAAATCATATCCAGTTGCTTGAGTAACTGCTTTTTGGCGTATCGTATTACCTGGATGTCTAACCTTCATCGACGTATGCTTAAGATAATGTATTTCAGTCAAACTATAACAGAATCTGGCACCGTTGTTTTCTAAACTTCCTTCACAATAATTACATAACTCAATGATTTATTCATAGAAAGATATATAGCTATGAAGGTGTGAAGAAGACAAATTGTTCAAATTACTTTAAAGCTGTCATTCTGTTTAGCTGCTGATTTCGATTTCATTCCGGAAAGAAAATAGGCAAATAAATATTCATATCACGTGCAAAATCATGTAATATTATGCAGCTAAAAGGCAGTATTTAGTTTGATTTCATTTTCAACGTTTGAAGAAAGGAATCCGCACGGGTATAGAACAGTTGGTGGTGTCTTTATAGTCCTTGTGATAGTTTTCATTGATTTCAGTTACCGGATGAGCAATGCGGCCGCCTATCCACGGTTGACCTTTACTTCCTAAAACCATTCCTGTTTGCAAAAGCCTTAACAGGACTATGCAATATTAAGCAGGTACGCTGTAGAGTAATCCTCAGGGTAACCCTTGGGGTAAGACGGTAATACGTTTCGATCTCTTCTGACACGTGCATAATGCAAGGTGCACGGAGTCCCTGGTCTTCTCTCTCTGCCAGAAAATTGCATCAGACTCGCCTAGTCTACTTGTATCCAGATAATCGTAGAATACGAGTCTTGCTGGAAAATTAGCATGTTAACAGATTTAGACCATATTTCAAAAGCACAGACTGAATGTGAAACGTTATGGATATACATGTATATACATCTCAGGGCTACACTGAATACACCAAGATGCGAGTGGTTACATTTCTATCAGTGGGAACACCACGTGATTATCACGTGTTAACATCACGTGGTGATCACGTGTGAGACACGTTAGGACGCCATGACCGTTGTGTGGGTATCACGTGCTCACAACTGCGGCCGTGGCCTCTGGTCTGTCGCTCATTTGTCCCGATCCTCGCAGGTCATAAAGCGGTGTGATGCTGATTTATATTCATTTTCCTCAGACGAGAAAGGCAGGAAATCGATAAATGCAGCGCAGGTAAAAAAATATCCCGAATGATAAACGACGGAGTTGAGTGAACCTGACCCATATCTGTCGAAAAATGCGTTCGTCTCTACCTTCAATTTGTCAGGTTAACTGATTTATTCAAAATCAAACCGCCTTCAGACAGAACCAAACATTTAGATTTTCTAAAAGATAATATGACGACTACTACATTAGAGAAAGGCATCTTCATTGAATTAACAATCACGTAGGATCACATTGATTACATGCAAAGCACCTTTCTTTGACTTTGTATTAACCATGGTCATAGATGCCTAGAAGGCAACCCCGAGACAGAATTATCGGTCATTGTCAAAGGCGTTATCGGCAGAAGTCAAGTTCGTTGAGGTTTCGAGGCAACAAAGGCACGAATTGGTATTCACGATCAGATATCTTACTAACTTTTAAATCCATGTCTCTGGCAGCTTGCCAGTTTCAATCGTGATAACTTTTTTATGAAGTTTAGGAATTGCTTGAACCATTCCAGGGCCCCGTTTTATTGTGCCAATTGAGTTTTATCCGTATTGGTAGTACCAATTATTTTTTATTGGTTGGCTAATACATAGCGCACCACCAAGGCAGAGCCTTACTTTTCACAGGTACCTTGAGTGGTTTTGAAACGTAACTTTCATCTTTTCTCTGTACTTAAGTGGTTTTAAAACGTCTCCTTTATCTCAGCCGAGCTCGCGAGTATCCGTCTATCCGTCAGACCGTAACACCCATTCATTCATCCAGAGTGCTAGATAAACACCTACCTAAACCTTTGGAACATCTTTCTTGCCGCCGAAGGTCTGTGATTTTGCAGCTCTTGAAATACAAGTGGCACTTCAAAATTGTACTCTTAACTCATGTACCGGTGCAATAGCTCAATTGGTAGAGTGCTCGCTTTGTAACCGGGAGGTCGTGAGTTCAAACCCGGCCGGGTCATACCAAAGACTTGAAAAATGGTACACACTTCTTTCTCTGCTTAGCACTCAGCACATATGAGGAAGAGTGTGGGAAGGTCAAAAACACAGCACTACCAGCGGGCCAGCCCCCTGTGGTAGTGCCCTGCACAACTGTGTGTCGTCCAAGGGCTACGGAAATGGACATGGGCACAAAACGTTAACCCTATGCTCTGCATAGAGCACGGGTAGACCTTTTTTTAACTCATGTAGGGTATCGACCGAGAGACTAAGCGGTGATCAGAGGGGGTTGTATATATTTCTCACACTCTCTGAAAACACTTCACGCCTTGTCCGTTCAAGTTTCAAGGTTATTGCGAACGTTCCCGTTGCCGCTTGCACGGGCCAAGCGATCGATCATCGAGCCCTTTCAGTAGATCCAGGTCATCGCGCGGCTCTTGTAAATACCAAATCGACATTCTCTAGTCGCTCAGCGGGATGCCCTCCACAAATCTCGAACCCGCTGGACCCGAACTTTTGGGCAGGGACGCCCGTTGAATACCCATGATAACTGTAAAGGATGAGCATGTCGACAAAGATAAAAACAAAGAAAGAATATAAAGGCGTCAAAGCTAACAGCAGGCTGGTTTATTCTAGCCTCTACCAGGCACCGCGGATCGCTGGAAAAATAGTAGAAATTGGCCGAAATAAAGGGATAGTATACCAGAGAAGATCCAGGGCCATAGAAGCTCCCGTGGGTCGCAAATTGGATCTTCTATGGCCCGGGATCTTCTCTGGTATACTATCCCTTTATTTCGGACAATTTCTACTATTTTTCCAGCGATCCGCGGTGCCTGGTAGAGGCTAGGTTTATTCGAGGTTTGTCACCTTAGATAAACCTGATACATGCACGTGCATGTTTGTACATTCCTCGTCTCAACAACTGTTCCAGTTTAAAACTTTGTTATAAAATAGAGGAAGAACTGTTTACTGTTCCCATTATATTTCACGATGTTTCCCTAGTAAAGATTAGTATTCCTGAGCACCCATGGAAAGCCAATATGTCATCTAACAGCAGCCAGACCGTGTCAGGTCCAGTAAGTAGTCTCCACCAGACTCTTTTGGAGGCTGAATAAGGCCATGTTGATTTGATTATATGGATGACATCCGCGCGCGCATGAATTTTCGGCCGTTTAAAAAAAAAAACGTTTTCAACCATACTGTAAAATCGTACAAAACAGTTGCAAAATGAGCAAAAATATACCGTAAGTTACAAAAAAAACATACCAATGTCGTAGAATGCCAAAATCAAACGAAAGGCGAAATTGTAAAGAAATGAACTTGAAGACTAGATTATTCGCCAAACCATATTCTGTCCCATTTGTTCAACCCTGATGACCACGTAGATTTCATAATGAAAACAACTTTTTTTTTTAAAACTTTTTTTTTATTCGCACGAGCGCATCAATTTTGGGGTTCCCGGAGGATGTCATCCATATGATCAAATCAACATGGCCTAAATAGTAGAAATCGGCGTAGAAATGTAGCTGATCAGGGTAGATGGCCGGCCATTTCCCCAAGCCAGCTACATTCTTTTTAGGCCTATTTCTACTATTTATTCAGCCTGCAAAGCTAAGGAGTCTGGTGGAGACTATCCTGTAAGGTCCAGTTGTGGTGCTCCCAAACGTTACCATATGACTCTCCTCCCACTGAGTGTAATCTCCAAGCAGATCCCTCTCGGTGGCAAAAAGACAGTATCAAATTGGCCAGGCAGTATCCATTCGCCAGAGAAGGTCCGCGGCCACCGACCATATGTCTTGTCATATGTTGGTTGGGGTCAGGACCAAAAAAAAAACGGCCCCCAAAAACGGCCATATATAAAAATGTAACGATCATTCCCCCACAACCTCAGCTTGGAGAGTAACTGAGTGGTATAAGTTAGTGGTAAGCTGGGCGTCACATGTTACCATCATCACATGTACATGCCAATATACATGTACATCCGCAACTTTTAATTCATTTACTATTAACTCAAGGGGAATCTTTTATTCATTGTCTTGGAGTCTGTCTGTGACTCGAGACGTAAGGACACACTCCAACACTCCTCAACGCACCTCCTCCATATCTTACCTCAACAAATTCACATCGAAGCCAACTTGTGAAATCCACCTCTATCTCCCCATGTGAGAGTAATCCTTTAATTTAGTACATTTCCATGGGACTAATCCCAAACATACGCAGTGCCGGGTGACATTCCACCACTGGAAGCCCTCAGCCGTTCCTGGCTGCCTGCCAGCCCGTTCCTAGCGGTTTGTCACGACGGATATTTTGTATGCAACAGGCGGAGTTTTAGACTCAACAGGCGAGGAGGATAGGGTTGGATGATGGATGCAGTGTGCACTAATGCCGTGTCTATCCCCGCGGCTTCTTCCCGAACACGCTACCTGCCGGAAAGGGTCTCAATCAAGCTTAGACTGAGAGCGTCCTACAGGACAAAAATCCCTGCAGTTTCAAGGATAACACGTACATCGACTTTTGATTTGAAGAGCTGATTCTATTTACAGCATGATTTGCCTGGCTGTCACAATGATACAGTATAATGTTGAGAACAGGAGTTGATTCAAATGTAGTATATGAAATATGGAAGACGCAATATTCTATAGGCTGTTGTTTTCCAAATGTATATCAGAAAGACATAATTATATATCTTTTGCTGCAGTCTAAAAGTGAACAACGATGTTTCGCGGTGGAAAAAATAATTCAACGCATACGAGCGTCCACTGAGTTTCAGAAACAGGGGGGTTAAAATCATCTTTATTTCAATATACATGTATATACAAGATGACTCGTTGAAGTACACCTAGACCAGCCCTTTATCTCATTAAGAGGAGGGCGCAAGGTAAGTAAAATGTAACAAGTAACTGTGTGCATCGGACATTAAACTTTCGATTAGAATTGTTTTCTACACATACATTTCATTTATACGTATACTTACAAAAAAGGTTTAATAGATCTTAAAGATTAAAAAAAAAAGAATCAAGCCTATTGCATCAAATTTATCTTTTACAAGAGAATATCCCTGAGGTACTTTTCCAACTCTGTGTGTTTCTAGCGCAGTATATGGCATAAGATGCACAAAGTGTGCACTTCCCCAGTCTACGTTTAGGCCACACCAAGTAAATTTTATGGATGACGTCCGCGCGCGCATTGATTTTGACCTGTTCCCAGAAAAAAAACCCAAGAAATTCCGCTTCCTGTTACTATGACCAAAGAGTCACGACAGTGCCGCAAATAGGTTTGTACGGACCAAAGCTTATGAAGCATCAAGCAAGACTTCCATTAGGAATTCAGTTTGGTACATGCTGCCATATTTGAAGAAACTTGCTGACCGCTCCATCTATCTTCCCAAAGCACAAGACGACAACTGCCGTTCCACCTGATTTATTGCTGTTTTAATTTATTTTGATGATGAATAAAAGATTTCTTGCTTGTTACACTGTGTCACCTCATTTAATTTGTGTCCTTACATTTGTCGTCTCTTAGTATATTTCTAATCTAGGCATCTTGTTTTTTAGGGCCCTTCTTGTTTTTTTTCGCCCTCTCGCATTAGATTTAGGGTCTCCAAAGAACGTCATCCATAAAATTTACTTGGTGTGGCCTTAATGGTGAAAACGTGTCTAGTATATGGTATGGTATCTACAGATGGATAATGGTGTAGAATAGGCGCAGCGGATGTACAAAATGATAAAGCATCTGGACCACACTCCATTCTTCCTCCGCACAATGCTTGGAATTTGCCAGCAGTGGCGAAGTTATCATTCATAGGTCGACTGAAGGGATATGCACTACTTCAGCGTCCCAAATAATGAAGAATACACACCATATACGACGGAAAATGCATGGTTATGGCTGTTGTTATTTGTGAGTATGTTCACCGTAGCTGCTATGACTGATCGAGTACGGTCGTATAGGCCTTTCAGGCAGAGCAGAATTACGTGGATGTATCATACATTGCCAACTCTGGGAGAAAGCTGTTCAACTCCATCCGCTGAGGTGTTTTTTTTTTCAAGAATTTTATTCAAGAAATATGAAACAATTCAAAAACAAAGAGAACATGGGTAACAGTAAACTACATAAAAACCAAAGACACGTTCAGTCATGGTTGACTAAAAGTAAGAACCGAGAATAACTCATGTAAAATGAGGCAAAACAAGTTAAATATGCTGAGGTGTTGAATTACCATCATCGCTCTATCGGTATGGCCACATTTCTATAGTTATTCCAACTCAAGCTCCAAGTACAAATTGCTGGGACTTAATACAAATCAAAACGTAGCTACAATCTGTTCTGGACATCCATAAGGTGTCACTTTCCAACAAAAAGTCAGTTCGCTTGACCTGTGGGCCAGTATCTCTCTCCATTCCGTGTCCAGGGCAGTCCATAATTATAGGACTGCGATCAGACCCACTTGTTAACCTGAGAGAAAATCAATAGACGGCCATTGTTCCTTCTCCGTATCCTCGGGTGAACCCGAGTACCCAGTCACTTCATCGCTATCATCAACTCCAGCGAGACCGATACAACCTGACGCAATCGGAGAAAAAGTCAGCCATGTGTTACAATTGCTCCCTTGGAGCCGGTCTATCTGGGAATAATACAGCCTTTCTGTAATTGAACTTTGAAGAGGCTATCAGGAATGAATGATATGTCATCAAGGTCAGGTCAAGTACAATTTCCGCCCGGGGTTTTGTGTTGACGTGCCGAGGTCACAAAGTGGTAAAAACATGGCCAAGGTGATACCGAGGTCAGTTTGGAGGATTTTTTATTGTTTTTTTTGTGTCAAGGCTGGAGGCAATATGACGTTCCTGATTTCATCCATCGTGAAGACACCCAGGGGTGTTGTTGTTGGATATATAGATCTGTATTTACAGCACAAAATATAGATTACATTGCTTTACGAGTATTGCTAGTCAGATTACGTTGCTTTACGGGCAGTAGTTATATATGCCTTGAAGAGTATGGACTAGTTTGCAAGGTAAGTTGATGGTGTAGAAAAAAAGACCGACCAGGCTCAGTTAAAGTAGTAAGCTTGAGTTTTGCTTAGTAATAAATAACTGACCACGAAATAATAATCATCTTACTAAATAAATAAAATAACGGGCATTTTCTTCGTAATAAGTCGTCGGTGCTGTTACCGCAGCTTCTGAAATGGAGATAGCCCCCCCCCCCCAGTCCTACTTGAATTCGAATTCGCACAGCCCGACCATAGTGCAAACCACGTCGAAATAGTAATTGTCATATGTATGTTCGCCACAAGTTCCTTTCTGTGACTGCGTTAAATTAATTGCTGGTTCAGTCGAAGAACACCTCTGTGAAACGCAGGTTCAATTCCAGATTTCAACTTCCAACAGTTTTAGGCTTTCAAAAGTGTGTGTTTTTTTCCATGTTATCTGTTGCATATGTGTTTTTATTTCTGTATGAACCCTGGAAGATCGGAATTAAAAAAAAGTTCCCTCGTTTTGTTTGTTTCTTTGTTTGTTTCGTATAACCGGTAAACCGCCTTTTTAGGTGTAACACACCAGTTTTGTACATGTAAGTACAAGCTGCGTAAGACCGGACTGTAAGGTTTGAACCACTCACACCGGGAATGACTCCTACTCTTTTCGATAAGTTCGGTGTGTGGGGTGTGACTCTCCCAAACACGGGACCTCAATTTAACGTCCTGTCCAAGGGATGTCCCTAACCGAAGCTAGGTACTCATTTACACCTGAGTGAAGTGAGGAAAGCAACTGTTACGCCACATAGAATAATTCCTATAGAATATATGACATTGTGCATACAGATATCGTGCAGTGTAGAATGCATCGCCTGCTCAAGCTCCTAACAACTGGGTCAACCGATATGAAAGTAAACGGCTCATTGTCCGGTAAGATTAATATGAAATCCTGGCGTTCAATCAGCCAGGGGACTTCCGGAGGAAGGTCTGCGGTGATGGAGCACCTGTCTCACGGTTCAATTAAAGAGATGCCGTCTCTTCGTACTCAAGACAAGGGTGGCCAAAGGTGACGGTGGAAATTATGGCCGAGGGCGACCGTGGTGTGGTACAATCTTCACGCACGGGCCCTGGGATATTACCCAAGCCGTTTGTTAGCCTTTCCCCGTGTTGTTTACTGAGAGGGGGCCTCTAAATCGCTGCGTTTTGTGGATATTTAGCAACTAGCAACTGTTAATGCTTCGGTCCCAATTGAAAAAAGGGGCCCTGCCGGGTAGTTCCCGGGCTGTTTTATGGCACTTTCGGGCGTGACCCCTACGTGGCCCCGCCGGACACCCTGCGGCTACCGGGCTATTTTTTGGCCCGGCGGGGACCCGAGAAGAATTTAATTCTGAATTAAATTCTACCCGGGCCCCGCTGACAAAAAGACGCCGTGACCTCATCGTGAGAACACCGACAGGTACCCCTCCGGTTGCCGGCATTCCACCGGGACACATTTGTTACGTCACAGACCAGATGAACAGAATAAAGGTGTGTACTTCGTAAACCCGGGTAAAATGTGTGACGTCACAGATGAAATGATCACAATAAAAGCGTGAACTCTATATTTAAACGTGGGTCAGAGAAGCTGCCGGGTACCTGCCGGGTGCCCGCCGGAGAACGACCAATAAGGGTGACAAAATGCCACTGAAGGAAACTTTTAATTGTGACCACAACAAACGGTGCCCGCCAGGCTTCAGAGTCCAGCGGGAGCCGGCCGGGGCTACATCCCCGACGGGCACCGGCGCAATTGGGACCGAAGCATAACCTGTGTAGGATAATTCAGTAAATGCTTTATGTTTGGGTTGCTTTAGTTTGGCGTATTGAGATCTCCATCAGTAACTAGTCTTCCTGGACTCAATTAAAATAATACAAAATGTAACAATAGAATATACTAGAATTATACAGCAGAATTAACTGAAGACTAAAATAAACTGAACTCAAAATCACAGTAATAATCAAAATAATAGAAAACAAATATGCAACAAAATATCTATTTGATTAACATAAGAATTAATAAAGCAACTCAAAATTGGTATGTATATATGTATTTATGTATGGATAGGATTCAATCTACATTGACTCAACTATAGCTAGCCATTGGGAACATCCAGGTCAATGGATAGAACATTGGATTTGGGACCACCAACGTGATTGTTTTGAAACTTTATTAAAGTGATATTATGTAAGATTTTTGCCTCAAAACTGTATATATATATAGATGATTTAAAATTTCTCATCTAGATAATTTTCAATGACTTTCAACATTTTCAAGCGTCGATATTTCGCTTTTCCTGCGACTCAGCGCAGCGCGAGAATAAGTTGCGCCAGGCCCGCTGTATTTTCAGGAGGCTCCTAAAAAGAATGTAAACAAACAGCGGTTTTCTTTCGGGTATCTTCGGCAGCTTCCAACACGTTTTTGCGGCGCAACGACGTTGATCTTTTACTCCCCAAATGTCATTATGAACCCAGGTTGGCTTATCGTGCAAGAACATGTGTAAAACGACGATGTTTAAAAGAGTGGAAAAATCTTACATAATACCACTTTAACGTGTTCGAATTCAGTCGTTCCTGTATTCAAGCGTGGGGTCACTAGAGGTCATTGTGCGGTGTTTCGGCAGCGGGCTAATCTGGGGCGTGCGAGCGCGGTTTAATTAAGAGAGCCCAAACATTATGCCGGGGCGAGTAGTGCATTAATGCCAATTGGCAAGGATGATGAAGGGGTCAGAAGGCTTGGGAAGGGCAGCTGATGATTATGCCTACACACACCTGCACGCTGACTTGTGGTTTACGTAGCGCGTTTTCATAGGCCTTGTTCATATGAAACCACCCGAACCGCGATTCGGGTAACTCACATTCCTCACATCTGGTCCACGTGCCATACATTCCTTGCAAACCGTGCCCGATCATGATTCTCTGAAACTGCATTCATTATTGTTTGATGAATACACACAAGGTAGCGTGTTATTAATGTCAGAGGTCAACGACCTGGTTGCTGGTGCCCCCTCCCAGCGTATCTCGGCCGAATGCCGACGTGGTCCCGCCAGAGGCGGTGAAGCTCATCCTAGAACGGACACATTATTTGACGATTACTGGTCTTTAATTTGCTGCCACGTAAAATTTGGTATTGCATATAAATAAAGAAATGTCACCCCGTAATCCATGACCAGGCGAAGTCACATTGAAATCACATTGCGTTCAGACGCAAATCGCGATGCGGGAAAACCGATTTGAAACCACCTCTAGAAGTGGTTTGGGATCGAGGCGCTTTCAATGTGATTTGGAGCGTTCAGATGGGGCCACTTGAAACCGGCTTCGGGGGGAAACCACATGTAAAGCGCCTTCACTGACTTCATATGAACAGGGCCATACACGAAAAGCAACACTGCATGGCAATTGAGGCTTACCACAATCAGGTTAAATGCCAGGTAAATATGGTAATGGTTGCTTTAGGGGATACACGTCGCCATCTAACATTTCATGTATACATTAACTGCTATTGCTAAGTCCCACTTTTTGTGGAGTGAGCCCTGCACATCTAACTCTACGGTTTTATTTTTCCATTTGGTAATTATGTCCAAGGTTAGCCTGGCGGGTACATCTGTGAGTTTTTGTCTAAACAACAGAGATACATGTCAAGTATGTCTAATAAGGCCACAGCAAGTAAATTTTATGGATGACATCGTCCGCAGACTCCAAATCTAATGCGATAGGGCGAAAAACAATACTAGTAAATCAGCATTGTCTTCTCTCTTATCATGTTTATCCGCCATCCACGTTCTGGCATGGCAACAGACATCTTTGCCCATTTTCGGCATGTTGACCAGTGTCATCATTCTAGACCGTACACGACGAGACTCCACAGTGTGATTACATGGTATCAAGTTGTTGGAACATGGGGATATTTAGTTCAATCTCATTTTCTTTGCCTTAAGCCCTGGTCACATTCCGCCTTACGTGCTTTTTGTCCGTACGTTTTTTGGGAGGCCACGCCTGCTACGTTTTTATGAAAACGTGCGTTGTACGCTCATAGGCTGTACGGGGCACGTACGCACGTCGCACGTACGGGTGGTGAATCCGCAGACCGCACGCATGAAAAGTTTTGCATGCACTTAAAGTTCTACGGCGTGTCTGCGTGCTCTCAAATCCGTAGGACTCCGTACGGAGGTGGTACTCACCACGCACGGACGCCCTACGTTTGCCCACGTTTTTGCACGTAGACAGCACGCAGAAACACGTACGGTACGGCGGGTTGTGACCAAGGCTTTATGCATCCGTTGGGGTAGCCTCTACCAGGAACCGCGGATCGCTGGAAAAATAGTAGAAATTGGCCGAAATAAAGGGATAGTACGAGCCAGAGAAGATCCAACCGGCCATAGAAGCTCCACTTTGCGACCCACGGAAATTGGAGCTTCTATGGCCGGTTGGATC
>NW_017803976.1:1580885-1630626 GCF_001625305.1 Branchiostoma belcheri
ACCGCACGCATGAAAAGTTTTGCATGCACTTAAAGTTCTACGGCGTGTCTGCGTGCTCTCAAATCCGTAGGACTCCGTACGGAGGTGGTACTCACCACGCACGGATGCCCTACGTTTGCCCACGTTTTTGCACGTAGACAGCACGCAGAAGCACGTACGGTACGGCGGGTTGTGACCAAGGCTTTATGCATCCGTTGGGGTACTCCCAATGGGTGTGGACGGCTAGTGGGACAGCCGCTTAAGCGACGGTCACAACCCGCCGTACTTGCTTTTTCTCCGTACGTTTTTTGTGGGAGGCTACGTCTGCTACGTTTTTTCTGAAAACGTGGGGAAGGAGTGGCGTCTACGCACGTCACTCGCACGTCACTCGCACGGTTGCACAAAGTGTAAGAGTATGGTCTGCACGCCAAGTCTGGCCGTGAGCGGTTGCGTGCATCGTACGTTGCGCAAGTGGTAAGTGAGTTGTACGTGCTTACAACGCACGATCTCCGTACGATTGCAACTTTACCATAAGGAGGCCGCACTCACACGTGCATCTTCCGCACGACACGTACGGGGCACGCGCGTCGCTCGTACTCGCACGCACGGGTGGTGAATCCGCAGACCGCACGTAGAAAAAGTTTTACATGCACTTAAAGTTCTACGGCGTGTCTGCGTGCTCCCAAGTAGACAGCACGCAGAAGCACGTACGGCGGGTTGTGACCGTCGCCTTAGCGCAATAAGTATTTATCGAACCCGTGCGTGCAGTCCGTTGATGTTTACTTCGTTTCCACCGTTTACCTATATTACATTACCTGAAGGATTACACGAGCCAGGACTTGGAAAGCATTAAGACGTCTTAAGTTGTAACCATTGGATGTGCCAAGAGGGCGAATTGTCGCATTAGAAGTAAAACTACTTGGAATCGCGCCGTCGCTTACGATAAGCCTGGGGGACGGGTGGAGTGGTTTTGAGAGCTGTAGAATTAGGTATATTGCATTCAGAGGTCGCCTCAAAATAGAGAACTTTATTGCACGACAATTACACAAGGTACAATGTATGGCAAACTACATAAAGAGAGTAACAATCAATAAAATAAATGTCGAATAAAACCTAACATATCTTAATTATTCAAACAGTAAGGGCTAGCACATGTCTTTGATAAGGTGTTACAATCGAGTGGGCTAATAACAAAGCATTCCTTTATATATCTACCAATTTTTGCGTTGTGGGAACCATTGCATGTAAAGATATATCCAAATCTGTCTACAACATCGAGACTCTTGAAATCTGTTGTACTTGATTCGAGAAACGTAAATAGCTTGTTACGTATAACATCATATTTGGTACATTCCATAACAAAGTGAATATAAGAATATACTAGGATAGAGTGACATCAAGGCAATGCATTACGTGCTGTACCGGTACCTGCACACATATTCTAACAATAAAAGTGCGGTTAGGTTGGGGACGACGGCTGGTGTATTAGAAGTATGGGGTACAGGGGCAAAGAATGTACCCCTGCCCAGAGTATTCCATGCCAACAGAGTATATTCTGGGCAGGGGTAGATCCTCGGCTGCTACACCGGGTTAGGCTGGTTACCAAACCTATTATAGCTCCCGAGTCTCGTCAACCTGACGGACGAACGACAGCTCCCGAGTCCTACATCATCTCCGCAAAGAGAGGATGTAGGACTCGGGAGCTGTAATAGGTTTGGTAACCAGGCTAACACAGGGCCAGATTTGTGCACAGTCTCACAAGAGGGCAGGAAGGTTACTGCAAACGTGAGGAAGTTTTCATCGAACGTGTTTTGATTGAAGCAGACACCTAAGAAGTATGAAAGAAATATGTAGCTCATGGTATACACACAGTGCACTAGCAGAAATAGGCTTTAGGCCACAGCAAGTAAATTTTATGTATGACATTCACAGCAGACTCCAAATTTAATGCGGCGAAAAAAGGCTGGCAAAAACAAGGTTCCTACACTTTTGAATTTTGACATCATAAAGCTTGTCAAACATGAAATTATGTGCAAAATTTACTGCCAACTATTACAATCTATTTGTCACTGAAAAACAAAAGTTGTCAATTATTGTACAAAATGGTTTCGATTCGGTGAATCATCATTTAGAAAGTAATGAAATGTATCGATCACTGCATCAAAGTAAAAGACAAAACATTAAATCAGAGCCTTGTCTTGTCTCCTCTCTTACTATCTATCTGCCATCTACGTTCCGGCATGGCAACAGACATCTTTGCCCATTTTCGGCATGTTGACCACTGTCAGAGGGTAACAATTTTTTTTCATCAAAATCAGGCAAAAATGCATCCACGCGCTGATGCCATCCATCAAATGTACTTGCTGTGGCCTTATGCAATAAATCCACAGTGACCTGCCCTCGCCCAGGCGCCCTTGTAACATGTAAATTCCCCGCCCTCCCCCAGTGCCCCTTGCTTAATATGCTGTAAACTTTTCACCTTTAAAGCCAGAGCCGCCGACCAGAAATCTATTCGCATCATCAACCAAATGTATGTCTGCTCACGTACCCAATAACCTGTCTGTTGTGTGTAAAATGGGTAAATTGAAGAAATCTGGTAGACTGGACAGTCGGGGGTGAGGTGGCGCGTTCAGTAGTAGGTCTAGCAGATTATTGCAAACTGTATTGTCAGCTTCAACAACACAGCTTTACAAAGTTTTTAATAGTAATAGTCTTTATTTGCAAAATCATGCCCGAAGGCTAATTGCTTTTACAGTCAAAGATACTATATGGTACATTACAATGATAGGAAACAGACAACTACTGTCTGGAAAAACAGACAACTACTGTCTGGAAAAACTTCTACTTCTATTATGAGGTTTGACTTCTTCTGGAGTGGCAGTGGATAAAATTGATAAAACATTGTCGAGTCAGATCCAAACGAAACAGTTGAGGTAGATTCCGTTTTCGGTGATTGGTACGTATTTACCATATGAACTACAGTACAAAGCCGTTGCACTCTGCAATTGCATTGCCTGCATTCAACCCACGATTGGTGCAGAAATGGGAGTAATCAAACCCTCGTACTCTACAAATTGCCCAATTTTCTCACCCTCAAGCCGTATACACGTCAATGTACGAGCACTGTGGGCTGATGATGATTAGAAGAACCCGGAGCGTATCTAGGGACTGCAGAAGAAGAGATAGCTGTAAGCCTCAGGCGTAAAACTAATTATTAGGATACAATCTCTGGCCTAAAAAGGAAAGGGGATTCATGGGCAATAAGGCAAGTCAATGAGCCAGTTGCCACAAACTCATCTATTTTTTTGTAGGTCTGGAGGACACAAAAATGAATTCGAACCGAAAATTACTACAAAGTTGACTTCAATTATTCAATTATAATTACAAAAATTACTACAAAGGCAACATACGTGAACCTGTAGAAGCTTCTACGCGATAAATGACGGATAGTCAATTTGGTGAATTAAAAAAAATTCAAATAAGAAATATCTAGATTGCATTGAGCAACAGCATTTTTTATTGGAAGATGGGCATTTAACCGATTTGGCAGTCTTTCGGTGAAGAGGAATAATTTTTGAGCCAAATTGTTTCACCTGATTTTTTTTATTGAAATCATTCTACCATTTGCTCTGCTCATGCCTTGCCTCTAGTGAACTTAAAATGGCTGTTTGTGAAATGAGATATGTTCTCATCTGAATGTCATTACACTCAACATTGCCAAAAGCTAGATGAGACTACACTCGTGGGCACTTGATTTGATTTGATTTGATTGTTTGCATATTAACAAGACGGACAATAATAATATAAAAACAATGATAAAACAGGTGCAGGAGGAGGGAGAAGCATGGCGTGCTTATACTAGGCCCTCCTCCTCTAAACTATACAAAATTAAATATAATTAATAAATGGAAATAATACAATAGAAAATGGAAATAATACAATAAGGATAATGAAATAATGTATGTATAAGTTAATGACAATGAAAATAAGGTAATAGATAATAATTGGTATGAGTTATAATAGGAGAAAACACTAAATAAAACTACTACAGGGGGCTAGGTTCGTTAATCAGATGGTTTTTCAAAGCTTGTTTAAGTGAGAGAAGAGACAAGGTAGGATTCTTTAGGGCTGGAGTTAGTTCATTCCATAAGGTGACACCTTTGTATCTAACCGACATTTGGGCAAGAGAAGTTTTTACTAGGGGGATATGAAAATCGGAACGTTTGCGAGTTTGATAGTTGTGAATCTGAGAACGAAAATTAAAAAAGTCATCAAATGTGTCCGGGAGTTTATGGTTTATATATTGGGCTACGAAAAGTACAAATTACACTGTGGGATCTATTCGGGTGTAACATTCGTGGGGGCTGATCCTTGCATTGCTTTTCGCTCTTTTCATCCACGCATGACATCCGTAGCGAATTCATTTCAGAATACAGTGCATATCATATTCTCAGGGGAGATAACCAATACAGTGTTCAAACAGGAAATTACATTAAAGAATGTTTTAATCTTAGAGACTACATGTTAGAGAATAGTTAAACCTTTATTGTTACATCATACATATACTCTGTACGTAAGATGACGTTATCCACACGGCCACATATGTATTTAGCTTTGTTAGATCTTTAGTTGTAGAAGACCATACAAAAGTCCCTGTACTTTTTTGTTGTGTCAATAAAGAATCTATATCAAATAAAAGGTAGCCATAGCATTTTACTACAATGGAACATATCTAGGAAATCATCGAAGGGGTGGTTAATATTGTTTTACAATTATCTGGTTATTATCATGTACTCTTCTACAATTCCTAGTATCAACTAGAGGACAATAAAGACTGCCTGGTTGCTTTTTGGCAGCACACGGAACGTTCCATCTCGTATCATCAGTTTTAAATGGCCATACATATGCCCGTCAGAAATACTGACACTGTATATCACAATATTTGTGGCAAATGTTGTTAACCCAGGGTTGGCTGCGCGGTTTTATATTGGATTAATACCCGGTCTAAATCATAACTAACTCTGTTATATCACATCAAAACTCATCTGTTCGTCACGGCCGACCCTCCACGACCTCATTCCACACGCCATAAACGTACAGAGACGTGTTCGCGAATACCGGGCTGTTTTTCCCTGACCCACGGACCCTGCCTCCCATCAAACTTGCACTTGGTTCGGATTTGATGAGACTTTCCAGATCATCAAGCCGGCTGATGGGGGATTATAATGCCGTGATTCGGCTGTGATTATCCGCCTGGCCTTTAGAAAGCACGAGAGATAGGTCGTCAAACGACTTCCAGCTCTTCCGTGAGACCTTGGATAGGATTACCCCCACAGTCGTGATTCCCCAATCAATGTGGTTATTGCCATCCACCTTTCACCCAGTGTGCCGTATAGAAGGGTTTTAATGCCGTTTTACGTTGTAGGTTTGATGGTACATTAGGCCATGTTGATTTGATTATATGGATGACATCCGCGCGCGCATGAATTTTCGGCCGTTTCCAAAAAAAAGTTTTCAACCATACTGTAAATCGTACAAAACAGTTGCAAAATGAGCAAAAATATACCATAAGTTACAAAAAAAATTAATAAAAACTATACCAATGTCGTAGTATGCCAAAATCAAACGAAAAAAGACGAAATTGTAAAGAAATGAACTTGAAGACTAGATTATTCGCCAAACCATATTCTGTGCCATTTGCTCAACCCTCATGACCACGTAGATTTCATAATAGAAAAGAACTTTTTTTTTGCAAAACTTTTTTTTTATTCGCACGCGCGCATCAGTTTTGGGGCTCCCGGAGGATGTCATCCATATAATCAAATCAACATGGCCTTATGGTAGAGGGGATCTAGCTATTGACTATTGCCAGGGTGGTATAAATGGTACACGATTCAACAGAAGTTAGCTCTCCTCTAAAACAAACGCCACTTACCATACTTTTGCAACGTGTATAATTATATCGGCTGCAATTGTACTAGTAGATGGCTGCTTTATCCAACGTTAACTTCATGATATGTCACAGACGATAGGTTAAACAATTGCCACGTGTATGTCTGGTATAACCACTGTATTTCACTCATGGTAAAGATTTTATAGGTGGTTATGTGAATTGATCTTTTTTTAGTTTACGACTGCTATTTACTATGTAATCACGTAGTTTAAAACAGTCTAACCCCGTAAAATGGAATATTGGTAATAAAACTCGACAAATATGCTGAATCATTGGTATGGCCGCCTACAATATTACCGGCAGTAAATAATAATAACTTTATGGATGTATAAAATCTATAAAGCATTGGCTAAGGTCATGTGCAGTTTATAAAAGATTTTCTTATATCTATGACTAGGCACTACATCATTAGATTATTTTTGTTTTCAATAGAAGTGTGTTTTTATTGTATACATGATGCTGATCACACGTCAATAACAGTCAGTATTTGGAGCGCAGAACCAAATCAGTTAATTGACTGCACGGAAATGACTTCTGACCTCCGACCCGAGGTCGCATTCGGTTTCCGTTCTAGTAGCGTGCTGTTAGTGCAGCCACTCTAGCAAATCCTCGAAAAAATCCTCAAAAATTCTCGTTCAAATCCGACAATTTTTCGGAAGATATGACTCCCAAACGTTCGAAGAAGTGTCCAGGATGCCATTTGGACGTCGCCCTGCACAAATCGGGCGTTGCTGGCAAGGATTGCACGGGGATTCTGGATATACATGATGCTGAGCACACGCCAATAACACAAGTTCTGTTAATGTGATCACCCTACTAGCGTAGTAGCTATAGCTAGTAGTATAAGCCAAGAAAGGAACAAGAAACAGTTATTGCCTTCGAATTCAAATATCAGAGTTATCAACCAAGAATTGAGGTGTTCAAAAACTCGTATTTTCCAAAAACTATCGCAGAGTGGAACTCGTTGCCATCACTAGAAAGCTTTAAACAACTCCTGCAATCAAATGGGAAAAGACTGAATGTAACAAGCCATTCGGTGTAATGTAGCTAGCTGCCGCCGCATCGTGTGCCTGTGAAGCTGGTGTGTTACACCAAAGGGCGGTTATACCAGGTATACCGATACAGATATAGATAGTTAATCTCCAAGCAGATCCTAGTTTCTAAAAAATAGAGTATCAAATTGGCCAGGCAGTATCCAATTGGCCAGAGAGGGTCCATGCTCGACCCAGCGACAAAAAAGGCCACATATCAAAAGCTAACGATCATTCCCCCACAACCTCTGCTTGGAGAGTAATAGATAGTAGTAGTCAAAAATTCTGTCTTTTCCTCCCTACAGGCGCCCTTGGACTTGAGGCCAGAGAACAGCTGTACCGAGACCTGTTCCTCAAGTACAACAAGGTGCCGCGTCCGGTCAAGAACGTTACGGACAAGGTCACCATCAAGTTCGGCATCGCCATATCACAGCTCATAGATGTGGTAAGGCAAATATGTAACCATATTTTATCTATTCACATATATTTATTGAGTATTAGGCCATGTTGATTTGATTATATGGATGACATCCTCTGGGAACCCCAAAACTGATGCGCGCGTGCGAATAAAAAAAAGTTTTGCAAAAAAAAAGTTGCTTTCACTATGAAATCTACGTGGTCATGAAGGTTGAACAAATGGCACAGAGTATGTTATGGCGAATAATCTACTCTTCGAATTCATTTCTTTGCATTTTTGTCTTTTTCCTTTGATTTTGGCATTCTACGACATTGGTATCGTTTCTAAATGTTTTCCTTGCAACTTATGGTATATTTTTGCTCATTTAGCAACTGTTTTGCACGATTTACAGTATGGTTGAAAACTTTTTTTTTGGAAATGGCCGAAAATTCATGCGCGCGCGGATGTCATCCATATAATCAAATCAACATGGCCTTAGGCAAGAAACACAGTTGCTTATGTGACGCCTTGTACTCAAAAACATAAAACGAGAGTAAAACACAATGGCAAAATACATACATAAGTACAAAATGGGTAAAAGAAAAATGAGTATAAACAAGACAAGTTGGTGATCTGTCAATTACGAGAGCCTACCTGTATAGTAAATAAAGGTTTGAAAGACATTACAGTTTTGTGAATGTGAAAGTGATGTGGACCCTCGTAGCAGTAAGGAACATAAAGAACTGTGGCTGAGATGCTGTAGCTCTACTATGTTGGAAAGAGATGATAACAGAGTACTTCCAAATGTATATAACACACCCTGTTTTACCATGAAGAGTGTACAGCAATTCGACGAGAAATTTTGTCATTTCGCTTGGGTTTCTGTTTCTGTGTCTTGTCTACCATACCTTGTCACATTCCCTTACAAGTGTAGAATTTGAGTAAGGAAAACGAAAGAGTGCTAGGACTAAAATGACCACATGCCACGTCGAAAGTATGACCTTTTACGATATTCAAGATCATCCTAGAGAAATTGCGTATCTAATTAATTATTGATTGCCCTACTGCCTTATACACCATCTTGTATATCCCGAAGTACATGTAGATGACACAGCCAACTAGAGCAGCAATAGTAAGCAAATGCTTAGAATTTTCAAAAATGTACACTGGTACCAAAAGATACCAAATAGTGTACTATACGAAAACCTACCCACAGTGAGCGAAACAATAAGGAAACGAAGGTTGAAGTTCATAGGACACTGCTACAGATTTGAGGATGAAATCATAAACCAGTTAATACTGTGGGAGCCCTCACATGGAAAAAGAAGTCGTGGTCGTCCAGCAAGAAACTACATAAATCAATTAATGGACGACACCCAGCTCGACAGGAAAAACCTGATGGTAGTAATGAAGGATAGGAAGAGATGGAGAGCTATCATTGGCACCGAGGGAAGCATTGTGATGTCTATCGTATTCAGAACCGTGCATATCTAGTTTCATATGCCTAAGTAGGTTAGGGTTAGGAGCAGGCATGATTCTGGATAGTCTCTGCGTAGCCAAGGACTTATATTTTTACACTGTCACGGTTCTGGATAAGCGTGGACAATCCAGAACCGTGCCTGAGCATGGTTCTGGATGAAGCACGGTTTTGGATCATACAACAAAGGCCAAAGACATGCTGGAAGCACGGGATCCGGGCGATTTTATACGCTTTCAAAACGTTTCGTATATGTAGCAGCTCAATTCATTACTCATACCGGGCTTCAGTAAGGCCATGTTGATTTGATTATATGGATGACATCCTCCGGGAGCCCCAAAACTGATGCGCGCGTGCGAATAAAAAAAGTTTTGCAAAAAAAAAAAGTTCTTTTCATTATGAAATCTACGTGGTCATGAGGGTTGAGCAAATGGCACAGAATATGGTTTGGCGAATAATCTAGTCTTCAAGTTCATTTCTTTACAATTTCGTCTTTTTTCGTTTGATTTTGGCATTCTACGACATTGGTATAGTTTTTATTAATTTTTTTTGTAACTTATGGTATATTTTAACTGTTTTGTACGATTTACAGTATGGTTGAAAACTTTTTTTTTTGGAAACAGCCGAAAATTCATGCGCGCGTGGATGTCATCCATATAATCAAATCAACATGGCCTAACATTCATGAATCAAGTGCCACGCGATGATAAAGCACGTCAGTGGCTGCACCATTTGTATGATTAGTTACAGGGTCCGAGCAGCTGTGTCTCCGCCTCAAATACAGTTCCAAACGTAGTAAATAATTTCATCAGGTTGTAAGATATTTAGGGTATAGAATTTTCTTCTTACACAACCAGTAAACTTTCTCACCTGCTTACGTTTCGATGTCTATCAGACACCTTCCTCAGAGCTTCTGACTGGAGTACTGCACCTACATATGATAAATAGCGGCGAGTTGCAGAACTCCAGTCAGAAGCTCTGAGGAAGGTGTCTGATAGACATCGAAACGTAAGCAGGTGAGAACCTTACTGGTTGTGTAAGAAGGAAATTCTATACCCTAAGGCCATGTTGATTTGATTATATGGATGACATCCGCGCGCGCATGAATTTTCGGCCGTTTCCAAAAAAAAAAGATTTCAATCATACTGTAAATCATACAATCAACAGTTGCAAAATGAGCAAATATATACCGTAAGGTACCAAAAAAATATTTGAAAATGATACCATTGTCGTAGAATGCCAAAATTAAATGAAAAAGACGAAAATGTGAAGAAATGGATTTGGAGTGTAGATTATTCGCCATACCATACATTTGTTCAACCTTCATGACCACGTAGATTTTATGATGAAAGCAACTTTTTTTTTTTGCAAAACTTTTTTTTTATTCGCACGCTCGCATCAGTTTTGGGGTCCCCAGAGGATGTCATCCATATAATCAAATCAACATGGCCTAAGTTCCAAACGCCGCTGGGAAACACGGAAATAGACAGGAAATAGGCCGTTATGAGATGCCGTTGATAAAGCACAGGGATTATCAAGGTAGACACGTTACAGCTTTGAAGCAAAACCGAAAGAGTTGCTTATCAGTACCGATGTATACAAATCATGAAACAGATTGTCGTTGATGTATATAAGACCCTAGGCATTATGAGGTTAACAATACATTGTCAATTCGAATTGGAACCGAATGTAATAAATTAGAATGCTGATAAACCATGTAAAGCCGTTATTCATGTATAACCATTGCATAAACAGGGCCATGGAGTTGCTTGATCGGATCCATACGGACTCTTGCCATTGCTTGGCTCGAGTTCTGCCTGCCTCCAAACCTTATTCCCCCATTTTTTATATGTTTGGGACTGTTTCAACTCGATAACCTCGACTCTTATATCTCATCTAATATTGGCATTCAAGGTACAAAATCATTGGAATTCAATCATTGTATCCTCTTGCAAACAAGTCATTTGGGTACCATATCACAATTTAAATGCTTTAGGTTCAAGGATAAGTCTTGAGTACATTATTGTAGTCGGTGAATGGAAAATACACTATCATCAATCTGGTGACCAGGTTTTCACCCTATAGGGTGATGTGTTGAAATTTACTTTCAGGGTCATGAAGTAATCTTTGATACAAATGTCACCATGACAGCACCAAGGGAACTATAGTCTTATTGTATCTGTCACGAGGCAATACTTTGGTATCATGACTACTTCTCTACCTCAGTAATAGCTAACCATAAATAATTTTGTTGTATTTTGTCTTTCCTTTCAGGATGAAAAGAACCAAGTTTTGACTACCAGCGTCTGGCTTAGACAGGTACGAAATAGGGGTTAATAACCCGCCCCGAGGTGTATATAGATAGTGTCCTAAGACCTAGTCATTTCCTATAACGATTGAACCGCCGAGTGAGCGCTAGCCCACACCCTGTTCTCTAGCCCGATTCATGTTCCACCATGTTCGGTCTGACGTTAATCGAACAGAACAGTCGACGCTGATTGGCTCCGGGGTTTATGAGATTTAATCACCGCTGCGTAGATTATGAAGTCATAACCAATAGGAAATGGGGACCCTAATTGGTCAACGTCATCTGCCTATATGATAATTACAGATAGTGGTTTGAAAAATTTTGATACTTTTATCAATTTTTGATACTTTAATCAAATATTACTGCGCTCCGGAGCTACATTGGTGACCAACAGATAAATCATTTCATGCTATATTGCTTTCGTAGAGCCAATTGTCTTTGTTCCACTGTACTAGGAATGGTTTGATTACAAGTTAAACTGGAATCCAGAGGATTATGGGAATTTGACGTACATCCGGGTACCTTCAACGGAGATATGGGTCCCGGATGTTGTCCTCTACAACAAGTGAGTACCGCCATATATAGTTTGTGTTTCACATCATCGCTTTGCATGGCTTGTCTGCGTCTCTGTGGAAATAACCCCTCGAATGTGACAAAGCTGCAGTAATATCATTTGACACTTTCATGCATGCTATAGACCTAGAATCGCCCCCCTCCTGCCATGTTACGGTGAAGTCTTCAACTTTGAATGTTAATAACATTTTTGTGTGTGTGGAATGTTGATATCTTACTCAGCTACTTTATAAAAGAAATTCAATACAAATGCTTTAATACTCTCTATATACAAAAAAATGTCTGCAAAGAAAGATATTCCTATGATAAGATACTCATAGTTACACACTTATAGCACTGTCGAATCTCTAATTGGATGAAGGTTGACTGGATATTTTTTAGAAATGGGTAATTATAGAGGTTTATGATTTCAACTCCCCCCTAATGTTTCTATGATAATAATTTCTGATTCATAATCAAGCGTTGGTAGCATCTGGCCGAGGTATTCAGAGCTTTTGTGGCACTATAAGAGTTGTCGTATGCGCTAATTTATTTGGTTCAGTATCTTACTGCCTGGCAGAAATCTTTATGACTCCATGGCTCCAAAACAGAGCGGAATATTAGATTCCTGGCCTCTGCCATTTGCGACTAAATTAATCTGCGTGTTAATAACATCAATATGTGGCAGTAGTAAGTCAAAGTGAAGACAGACATGTATTGGGTTGTGGCTGATCTGTTCTACACTAATGCGCCTCCTTTGGGTGGTAAATTCAACCTTTACTGTTACCAGAGGGGGAATTAAACCCGGTAGTCGGTCATTATCTGACGATCACAGGTCCCTTTGCGATTAAACTTGTTTTCTATATAAAATAATTACAGATATATAATGGCTGATGTGGTAACATTAACGTTACAGACACTAGCAATTCATGATGTAAATATGAACTGAGATGCTACTATCCATGTATAGACAGCTAAATAGTTGTAAAATAGAAAAACATAATTACCCAATGTATCAAAATGTTTTAAAATTAATATTTGCCCCCCCCCCCTGAAGAATAAAGTAAATCAATAGTTTGTATACGTGCATTTCTAGGAGTTATTCTCCAGTCAAAATGACATTTTTAACCCTCTAAATGATGTTTTCATTCAAGACTATCAATTCCATATAACAAGCTCTTCAACCCCATGATGCCAGGCCGTTTCGTGTGTCTATCAAGGGTAGGTAGATGAGTTGGATTCATCGACAGAGTTAATGAAGAGGTGACCGTAATTATACTGCACATCACCCTAGAATTAACCAAAAGGACCCAAAGTGGGCCGAGTTTAATCCGATTGGGTCTGAACCCAATCATAAGTGACCTTTGCCAAAGTAAAACTCACATCAACATTCATTGAAGGGTAAGACATTAATCAGAATATGAATTTTTTGCCATCATAATTTTCCAATAAGGGATGATGGATGTGCTGCGTATCGCGTGGAGTTAATCACGGAAAAGGAGAGAAAATGTCAGATTACTTAGCAAACCACCTGGTTGGTCTACAGCGTTATTAGTTAGCAGAAAGTTTGGCAGTCGCGAAGTTTGTAGACATTGTAGCTTTGCATACTTAGCATCCTTACACGTGTTCTGTATTTGATATATACTCTGACTCAATTCACTCGTAATAGAATTCAGAAATCTGGATAATATTTTTGTTGGTTAACAAAATAATATGGGTAAATCTATCGATAGAAGACAAAGCTACATTCGTAAAATAATATCACGGCAGTGTTAACGTTATGTTGTTAAACTCTATTACTAAGTACGAACACGTCTTAGACTTTGTGAAGCCATTTGATATTGAGCTCTAGTAAGCGCAGTATCATTCGGTGAGAAATCCTGACCGGACTTTTAAAAAGGCACTCACGAATGGAGAAATGGAAATCAATAGGTGCCAAGTATGACGAGTGGCCTCAAATGAGCGAGAAAATTGAGACTCATTCTTATCACCTTGGCGCAGTTCTGTCCAGATTTAGCCTGATGGGGCATCAGGTGGGGCTGCGGATGGTGATGGGGAATCTATTGGGGTGGTCTGACCTACAAACTACAGCCGGGCGGACTCACAACTCTCCATGTGGGGCACGCTCGTATTCATGATATCCATCCAAACCGTGCTGAAACACTTGAAGTACGACTGATTACAGAAACTACAGTTATTTCTACTGAGAGCTGCATGTCCGTAGCCAGGATTTTGAATGGGGGGGGGGGGGTTCTTCCCACTGCTTGGGGGGACCTCGAGCGGCGTAGGCGCGAGGCGAGCGCCGAAGGCGCGAGGTTCCTAGGGGGGTCCGGGGGCATGCTCCCCCGCAAAATTTTGAAAAATGAACCTTCTAAAATGGCATTTCGTGCATATTTGAGAGGATTTCCAAGAAAAATCAGAGATAAATTTTATTCAATGACAAAGGGAGCAGTTTTTCTTCGATTCCAGTCCATCTTTTCAAGAAAAATCTTGGACCTTTACATAAAAAGTGGACCAAAAAGTGGACCTTTACATAAAAAGTGGACCAAAAAGTGGACCTTTGAGCCTTGTGTGTGTGTGGGGGGGGGGGTTCTTCCGAACCCCCCTGGCTACGGGCATGGGCTGAGACTTAAGCTGTTGAAGTGGAACAGGGAAAATGAGTGCGATTTCAACCATCAATTGTACTGATGACCAAAGTAGTGAGCCATGCGAAATTTGCAGTTCACTGGTCACGTCAATAGTTCTGGAACATTTGCTTCAGTGAAAAAAAATGAGTGCAATTCTCATCCATTGTACTGATGACCGAAGCAGTGATCTTTGCGAATTTTTCAGTTCAATGGATCAGTTTAATAGTCCTAGTGGAATGCTTGCTCCTGCGAGACTGACAGTATTACCCACAGGGACGATTATGATAATTGCAACCCAATCAAACGCACTTAAGTGTTATGACGACACTGCAAGAAGCACAAGCACTTTTGTTATTTTTGGTGAGAGAAAGCTCCATTGATATTGCAACACATCATAGTCATGTACCAAGAAGAAACAATAATATCACAGTGCAAATTCTATGAAACATCTTACATAAGAAAATCATAAGATTATATTCCTCACAGCCCTCTTTTGCATGGTAGTAATAGTGTATCAATGTAGGGTTCTGTTTTCTGTAGTGCATTCCCATTGTAGTCAATGTAGAATATGCCTAGGTAGCAAATAACATAGACCAGTAGTTATATGATACGTTGTAGACTAGACCTAACACATTATCTAATGTATTCTTCAGTGTATATTTGTGTAGTCTCTGTCCTACCGTGTATGCTACGAGAATGTGCGGTACAAAGACACAGTGTATGGTATATCGTCCTTGTTCTGTGTACATGTGATTGAAAAAGTCCGTGACTACGGCCATCAATGTTGTGATTGTTGATGCAATAAAAAAAAAGCAGTGTATGATTCCGTTTTTGTCTTGTCTGGTCTGGTCAAAACCAACATTTCACATGTCAATTTTCTCTACATCTTCATCACTTGATAAAATATTATACAAATTTGTCTCAATTGATCTAAGAGTTACGAAGAAAAGCAGACAGCATTTCGATTGCTGGAAGATGTTTTTAGCCTTCAAAAGATGTGATTCAAATAATATATCCTTTATGTATATGCACATATGCTGTATTCCTCTGATTGCTGATGTTACAAAGATAAAAAAAATCGTATTGCCTAAAACTGTACTCATTTGGTTGTCTGTATGTGTTGTCAGACGGAAAACAACGATGTAGATGTTGTTCGCCACTCTAGAATGAGCAAATTTTATTCTTTAAGAGTACAATATTTGAAACTCATGTTCGAATGAGATTTTTCACAACTAATTCACTAGATAACAAAAAAGTATATCTTTGAGATGATATCACGAGAGTAAAACTTTTCTTAATAATTCGAAAAGCAAAGTTATGCATTTGTCTTCGACGACCATAAGTGAGATTTATTATTAGATTTTGTATCCGAAAAAAAATGCCCTAAAATCTTACCAACCTGAAATTGTAGAAAGTACATACTTTCTGTCATATCATTTCATGTTAAGGCAACACCCAGGGCTGCTCAATGACGTGCAGTGTCTTTGATTGTAAAACAGTGATCTAGTCCAACGCAGTCTTTGTCTGTTGGTTAGGCCACACCGACTTAATTTTATGGATGACATCCTCGCGCGCATTGGTTTTCGCCTGTTCTCAAAAAAAAAAATCTCGATCACGTCCTCCGAGTCTCTGACCTGGCTCTAGGCCTGGGTCGGGGCCATGGTAGTTAGCGACAATACTGAGCCGGGCACCAGGCTACCGAAGCTCCTCGACTCAGGAACTCAGTACATACGTACAGTGCCGATTCATAAATTACGAAAAAAGCCAGCATGTACCAGCTTGTCGTATACGTCGCTATTTACTGCCGCAAATTCACAACACCAGGTTGTATGCCCGTGGTTTTGTAGCATTTTAAAATTATTTTTGACCGGAATTTTTTTTATTCGCCCGCGCGCACCAGTTTGGAAGTCTTCAGAGGATGTCATCCATAAAATTAAGTCGGTGTGGCCTTACTTTGTTATGATGGAGTATCAGGAACCCACAGAGACTGTGTTGGACTTCACAAAATACCGACTGAACGTCTGTCACCCCCCGGGTTACATATGTTCAAGAGAGACTGCCCATTCATTGAGTAACCTTCTTTTCCAGCGCCGACGGCAGCTTCGACGTCGCAGCGAAAACCCGTGCGCAGGTGTTCCATGACGGCCGGGTGCGCTGGATCCCGCCCGCCCTCTACAAGAGCTACTGTTACATCGACGTGCGCTTCTTCCCGTTTGACCAGCAGAACTGCTCTATGAAGTTCGGCACGTGGACGTACGATTTCACGCTGGTGGACATGACGCTTTGGGAGAACGCCATGGACAGAGCGAACTTCCGTGAGTCCGGAGAGTGGATCGTGATCGACGCTCCCGTCTACCGACACGTGGAAGACTACGCCTGCTGCCCGCCTTACGTAGATGTCACAGGCTACCTGGTGATACAGAGACTCCCTCTTTTCTTTACCGTGAACTTGATCGTGCCATGTGTGCTCTTCTCCTTCATCTCCCTCTTTGTTTTCTACCTTCCTTCTAACTGTGGCGAAAAGATAACGCTCAGCATTTCTGTCTTACTGTCACTGTCTGTGTTCCTCTTGGTCATCTTCAACACCATCCCGTCCACTTCATTGGCTGTGCCGCTCATTGGGAAGTACCTCCTCTTCACCGTTACCATGGTAGCAACGTCAATCACGGCGACAGTGTTCGTGTCGAACATTTACCACCGCTCGGGCAGTACCCACGACATGTCCGAGTGGGTTAGAGTCGTGTTTCTCCGCTGGCTTCCCGGCATCCTTTGCATGAGGCGTCCTGGGGACGAGGCTTCCATCGAGAAAGACCTTCACATGTCTCTGCCTGATCTTGAGGAGACCAAACTCGCCACGGCTCTCCAGTACGTGAAGATGAGACGGATGAGAGCCAGACGACAGACGGGCGAGGACCGGGAGGAATATCAGAAGTGCCCCGTCAGGACTATAGAAGCCCCCGAGGAAGCCAGGCCGGCGTTAGAGGGGCTGGAGTACGTCACAAGTTTCTTGAAGAGGCAGGATAAATGTGATGCGGTAAGTAAACAATTACTATACATCAGATATGACGTCGAATCAATACATTTCTATATTCATCCTTCTATATTCTACATCTACAAATGCATGTCTATATGCAACTTGCTAAACGCAAGGGTGACAAAGCTAGTATGAAACATTTCAAAGATAGCAAACAATGTGATATCATAAAGCCTATAATTATGCAGTCTTTTTTTACAACGGTAACGGCTAGCTGATAATGATTATGATTCTCCCATCGTATTTTTTTAATGACACTTGGAATTTGTAATCAGTGTTATAAATAATGTATCTTAAATACTGTTATGTCCCGGAGGGAAAGTTATGCACTAACAACATTAAACAAGACTGGCAATGAAAACATACATTGCCATGGCGACGGTGGTTGCTGTTAGGGTTATTGTTTGCATGGCACTGCCATCATTTCATGATTTTGAGGAAGCTTGGTACCTGTTATAAGACTAGACAGATACAGTGCACTCTTCCCCTGAGTGTATAGTGAACAAGCCCTGGGGTCACAGAAAGTAGGGCCATCCGGGGCAGAGAGGTCTTCCCAGGGGTTTCCAGGAATGTGGGCATAGATGTGGGTCAGAGCCTGTGGACATTCCATTCCTGTGGACAAAATGCCTGTACCATTCCTAGAATTCTTGAAAACTGCACACAATACTGTACCATTAGGCTCCTCCCTCAGACGTCGCCAAAAAGTGCCGTCAGCGAGTTTATATTTTAGAAACACAAAATAATGTTCAACACACTAGCATAACATCAAAATATTTTTCTTCATAGTTGGAAGAGGACTGGAACTACATTGCCATGATCATAGACCGGATCTTCCTGTGGGTTTTCTCCATCGTCTGTCTCCTGGGCACCGGCTGCATCTTCCTCGAGCCCTTCGTCACCGAGAACAAGGCAACACCGGCGTGATACCAACATCACCACTTACAAGAAACTGCAATGCGATACCACTTACAAGAAACTGCAATGCGATACCATCCTCCATCTTGAACCGAAGCAACTATCGTATACATTGTATACGCATCGTTATATTTGTAAACAAGAATTATAAGCTCAAATACCTATAGTAAATGACACGGGGCAACGTAAGATAATATAAACGAATCATGTTTAGAAAATGTTTTCTTATGTCCTGAAAGCTTACAAGATGGCTAAGTGCTTTGTAATGTACATTCCAAACTTACTGTTGTATAGAGCAAAAGTCACTACACGTGTATATGTCCGGGAGTAAAGTAAATGGTTTCATGTTCAGAGGTGCTTCTGGTTTGTATGTAAGTTTAGAGATAGAGAGGTATATTTTTAGAATAACTCGCAACATAGAGCTATGTTTGTACAACGATGTAGACTTTGTAGCCAAATCTTGTGGCAATTGAGGAAACATTGCGTAACACGGTACAAGTGATTTTACTCTTCTTTACATGATAACATTTGTAAGACATTGTAAATATTAGCAGTTATCGTTGAAGAGATTCATCAGTCACGTAAGTTCAGTAAGATAATTCTTTCAATCAGTGACTATTAAATCCTAAGGTACATACCTCCGAATTTTCGACGACTAGTCAGTTAGCCCTACCTACCTCTACTCCGCAAGGAGGCAGAGGGGGGGGGAAGATCCACGCAAGTCTCGTCCTAGTCTCGCGTTCTCTTGCGAGACTAGGATCATTCCGTGACCAAGACGAACTGACTAGTCGTCGAAAATTCGGAGGTATGTACCTTAGGATTTAATAGTCACTGATTGAAAGAATTATCTTACTGAACTAGCAGCTATCGGGTGTTAGGTTCGATAGCTTAACTGTTGCCATCATGTCGGCAGCCTGCACTTGGACTAATGACATTACAGCATCACAGTACAGTTACCTAAAACTTAAGAAAAAAAACTTTTGATCAGCTTGTTCATGAAGAGTATATATTCATAGTTAGCAAAGTTATAAGATCACCCAAAATATTGTGCAGCACCTTATTTTTGTGCGCCATTGGATACACTGGCATTAGGCCATGTTGATTTGGTTATATGGATGACATCCGCGCGCGCATGAATTTTCGGCCGTTTCAAAAAAAAAAAGTTTTCAACCATACTGTAAATCGTACAAAACAGTTGCAAAATGAGCAAAAATATACCGTAAGTTACAAAAAATAATAAATAAAAACTATACCAATGTCGTAGAATGCCGGATGCCAAAATCAAACGAAAAAAGACGAAATTGTAAAGAAATGAACTTGAAGACTAGATTATTCGCCAAACCATATTCTGTCCCATTTGTTCAACCCTCACGACCACGTAGATTTCATAATGAAAACGACTTATTATTTTTTTGCAAAACTTTTTTTTATTCGCACGCGCGCATCAGTTTTGGGGTTCTCGGAGGATGTCATCCATATAATCAAATCAACATGGCCTTACGTACTAAAAAGAGAGTATCAACGTCAATTAGGCTACCTATGGGCACAGTGATATGGATGTACAATAAAGAGACTATTGGGCAATGTGCTTCTGATTTGACCACCACTAAATTAGTGACTCGTATGTAACACAAGAGTTTTGAATAGATTTTAAAACATAGACAAAAGTCCACAGACCTGGTAAGCATCTAAAATATCTCGGAGTTCTAAAATCAATTCTAAAACGTATATGATATATGTGGGTGCACGGTTCAATACAAAAAGCGGAAGACTAAGCTCTATGTAACTATGAATCATGAATGAAATAGTTTCATATAAGGTTGACATATGTTAGTCAGGCTTCCCCTGACCTATTTAATACACATCTAATGCGATATTATGTCAGATTTTTTGTGCAAAAACTGTAAATGTAAGTAATTTTCTCATCTAGATTGTCATTTTCAATACCTTTCAACATATTAGCGCCGCTATTTCGCTTTTCCAACGAGAATAAGTTGCGCCAGGCCCGCTGTATTTTTAGGAGGCTCCTAAAAAGAATGTAAACAAACAGCGATTTTCGTTTGGGTATCTTCGGCAGCTTCCAACACGTTTTTGCGGCACAATGACGTTGATCTTTTACTCCCCAAATGTGATTATGAATCCAGGTAGGCATATAGCGCCAGAAAATGTGTACAACAACGATGTTTAAAATAGTGAAAACCTTACATAATGCCGCTTTAAAAGCTGCTAAATGACTATAACAAAGTTAGACAGGCCAAACCAAAGACTAGCAGACCACCGCCCAGTTGACTATTTATTTATTTATTTTATTTATTTATTTGCATCAGGCCCATGGCCCATATCAACAAACACAGTACATACAATTAAAAACAAATCTAAAACTATTTGGAGAAGACTAAGTCCACATAATGCCGCCAGAACGTACTGTGGCGGAAGGCATCAGAATGCACAAGGAGATGGATAATCTCATTGTCTGACGACATGTACAACAGACGGGAAACGAATGAGTGGGTGACTTTACGGCGTTTAGCGTCAAACGTGTCTGTCCGGTTCTTAGCAAACAGATAACTTGTACTTGCATACCTGCCAGCACAAAACAACAACTTAAAAGCACTGTGGTATGCCTCCCGTAGTTTGGATACTGCTCCCACACTATACATAGACCACAATTGTGCGCAGTACATTGGCGAACAGAACGCCGAGAACAGCAACATTGATCAGATCTATTGATCAGAAAGTGATGTATTTAGTAATTGATCCCCGGTCTTCAGTGATTAGGTCTCCGGAGGTCGATAGGAGGACCCAGGTGTGCGAGGGAAAACGTGTCCAAATAGATCGAAACCGAGCGGACTAATTATGATGAAACCAACACAGGAAACTGCGAAAGCCTGTTCGTTCCTACTCTCCAAGCAGAGGTTTGGGTTTTGGGGGTATTTTTAGTGTGTTTTTAGGCAAAAGAGAAACCCCCCAAAAAAGCCTAAAAACACACTAAAAATACCCCCAATACCCAAACCTCTGCTTGGAGAGTAGTTCGTTCCATCTATACAATCAATAGGTTTACGTAGTGGTTTACCAGCTAAAAGGTTCAGCTTATATGAAAGACACAGCCCGTCCCAAATCATAGTTTTTGGATAGATACCCGTTGACTACTGATCTCTTAATTAACAAAGGTACCGGTAGTGAATGCTACCTGAAAAGTCTGTTTTCAAAATCTATCCAGATGCTTGAGTAGCTTTTAACTCGGTATCTGAATATCCTGGCTATCTTACCTTCATTGGTATAATATTAGATCTCTTACTTTTAGTCGACTAGTCAAAATCTAGGTGATAAATTGCAAATTGCCGTGTTTCTAAGAGGTTTTATAAGGCTAGCATTTTACAGTTTAAGATTTTTTTTACAACATAGACGAACGTATACAGACCTGGAAGACTTTTAAACAGTTCGGAGTTCTTAGATCAAGCCTAGAACGACTAGATATGTTCTGCATGTCGGCACAAATAAAACAACAACATCAGACTAAAACACACATCGTAATCACGTCTTTATTGCAGTGCTGATGGTAAGTTCGAGGTGACGTCATACACTCGTGCCCAGGTTTTCTATGACGGCACGGTGCGCTGGGTCCCGCCTGCCATCTACAAGAGCTACTGTTACATCGACGTACGCTTCTTCCCGTTTGATCAACAGGTAAATATATACGTAAGCTGTTGAAGTACTCATATTCCTAGAACGTTATGGAGGGCTGTTTGCATGTGCAATGTACGGGAATGTCTAGAAGATCATTGTACTATGTTGCGCGGTGCTAGCCCTACCTGTCTATGGAGAGTTGAAGATAATACCCAATATACAGGTAGCCACTGCGGAAAACGGAACTCTTGATTAATGATAATGAGTCGATAAAAATACCAAGGGACCACCAGAAAGTGCCCACAATTACCAAACGCTCCTAATGCATAGGTGGTCACTAGTACAGGTTTGACTGTATGAATGTATGAAAATGTCATTGTTAAGTACTAGTATGCCACATAATAAATTCTATTGAAGAAGGTACAACGCATGGCATCTACTGCTATATAACAGTCCAGTCTACCTTACAAGGTAACCTGTACAGTATGAGCTGAAAATGAAACTTACATGTATCACATAATGTTTTGTCCTAGAACTGCTCGATGAAGTTCGGCACGTGGACCTATGACTACACTCTGGTGGACATGATTCCCTGGGGGGACCGGAAGGTGAACAGAGACGACTTCCGGGAGACAGGCGAGTGGGTCATCATAGACGCCCCTGTCTACCGTCACGTCGAGAACTACGAGTGCTGCCCGCCCTACGTGGACGTCACAGCCTATCTAGTCATACAGCGCCTCCCGCTCTTCTTCACCATCAACCTTATCGTCCCCTGCGTTCTGTTTTCCTTCATTTCCCTCTTTGTCTTTTACCTGCCGTCACGAGGTCAAAAGATCACGCTAAGCATCTCGGTCTTGCTCTCCATCTCTGTGTTCTTATTGGTCATCTTTAACACAATACCGTCCACGTCATTTGCCATCCCCTTGATTGGCAAGTACCTGCTCTTCACGGCGACTCTCGTGACTTTGTCTATTGTGGCCACTGTGTTTGTGTTAAATGTGTACCACCGCTCGGGCAGCACTCACCAGATGCCCCCCTGGGTGCGGATGATTTTCCTGCAGAAGCTGCCCACGATGCTGTGCATGCGGCGGCCCAGGAGTAAGGGGAAGGACTCGGACATCAACGGGTCTCAGCTGGAGCTGGAGGAGAACAAGATTGCCACGGCCATCAAGTACGTCAAGCTGAGGCGTCTGCGGATGGCAGGCAGGCGGGCGGAGGAGAAGGAGGAGGAATACGCCGGGTACAACACCAAGACTGTGGAGGCACCAGAAGAGGCCAGACCGGCGCTTGAGGGGTTGGAGTACGTGGCGAGCTTTCTGAAACGTCAGGATAAATGTGATGCGGTGAGCCTCTTAAATTTGTCACTTCTTTTACATCCAAGGCTCACATTTCTAAAGCAGATACACATTGCATGGAAACGTAGTGTACAAAATATTACGCGATGGATATTGCTTCTCGTCTTTACCAGACCAACTACGCTGGCTGAAGAATAGTAAATCTTGCCAAATAGGGTTAACAATCTGGTAGTTTTGACCACTAGAGGAGTTCAAATGTAAAACTAACGGCGGAATCACTCCCCGAGCCTCATTGACTCTATTTTGCCGAATTCTGCAATCTTTAACCCCCATAAGAAGGCCTGGTGGAGGCTATGTTATTTAAATCTTTGTCTATCCTCTTCCCATAGCTGGAAGAGGACTGGAAGTATGTGGCGATGATCATAGACCGGATCTTCCTGTGGATGTTCGTCTCGGCCTGCCTGGTGGGAACCTGCAGCATCTTCATAGAACCTTGGATGCAGGACGACATCCACGGAGCTGACAACTGACGTAGAACCCCGTCACAATTATGTCGTACGACAAGTTTACAACAACAGAATGAAAAGCTTCGTTAGTCTGTCGTGGATTTGTCGTGCAGACTAATATCTCTTCCCTATGATATCTAACGTACACGTGTGTAACATCTGATCAATGCACGGACGTTTTCACACAAAAATATTAATCCATTGAGCCATATGCATATGGCTAGAATGCATGTATGGAAAATAACCATGGCCGAGAAATACTGCATGGGCACGTCATTTTATCTGTGAAAGCTCTGTGATAGTGGCTAAGGTGACAAACTATTTGCAACCTGAACCTGTATGATAACGATTGTGATTCTCGCCTACTGAAATAAGAATGGAATACTGTAAGATATCGCCAGGTGTCTCATATACATACATGTATATTGCTGATGTGACTGATGTTCATCCTGAGGAAAATTATAGCATGACATGTCCAAACTGGGTTTCCTGTTGGGTAGTAATACTAATGTTGAATGGTAATGTGTATTGCAATATCCATACCATATAGAGTTTCATAAACATGATAAAGGAACTGGGTTATGCAGTTGGATGCTTAAAATATAATAAGTGATACTTCATAAGTATGTTTAATGTTTAAAATGTTTAAAAAAATCCTTAAAGAGGCCATTGTGGTAAAAAACTTTTAATACATATTGTAATTGAGAAGTCTTAGACAGAATGACGGTCATCATATGTCAGGTATTTCACATACAGTATGTGGTTTGCATGGGGATCCTTTTAAGCATTTAACACAACAGAGTAGGTTACCTATTTAGTATGACAATTCTAAGAAAGCCACACCACATCCCAAAAAAACTTTGTTCATCTTACATGTATTGTTAACATCTTAAACAGTTGGTAGGTAAAACTGCATCGTTAATTGTGTGATGTTCTCATCGCCCTTCTTAACCTGGAACCTCAGTGTGTCAGGACTGTCCTGGTCTTCCCATGATTCAACGTCAAGCACGTCGCCCTCTAGTGATTCTTTCTGGTATAACACCTCCAACATCTTCAGGTCATACTTGTCAATGTCTCCTCTGATGACAGAATATGCCTTGCTTCTTGCTCCCAGAGTTGCACAGTCCATGCCGTACCAGATATATGATGATTGGTTGGTGTGATGATAGCTGTCAGTGGCCTCGGAGCCACAACTTCAGAATATCGGAAGACCTCGGGGTTTTGGGGCACATCAAAGGATTGAACTGTTGGTGGGCGTGGCATCGATGATGTAAGATAAGAATACCTCTTCTTCAACCAATCAGGAAGCGGCTCTGGTCTGCGTGTGGTGGCATCAACATTGACTCTTTGAATGACACACCTAGCCATCACATCATTGGTGGAGTAATCTCTGATCTCTTCCATAGTCACCCAAGAAGTGTTGCCAAGGGAGCACAACTTCTCAGTAACTGTAGTTCTCTTGCCAGGTGCCAGGTGGCGATAATACGCGGGCAGGAACTCAAAACTTTGACCTCGTATGAAGATCAGTTTCAAATCAGGCTCTTTCTTGCTTTCTTCAGGCGGCTGGAGGAAGTACCGATGTCCGATCAGGTACGAGATCAGGGGCATCTGCCTGGCAATATTCCCCACAGGAACTTTTGCTTTTTGGTGAGAAAAATATTGAATATTATTCAAAGTCAACATCGAGCAAGGCAGCTTATTACAGCTTACAAAAAGGACAAGTTTACACCAAAGAGAAATTTATATAGTTTGCTATAAAAAGACAACTGACATACAAACAAGACTGCATAATCAAATGCTAGGTGTCGTATGCACTTTTGAAGTTATTTTTTCTATTCTTACCTAATTTGTCAAAATCTTCAAAGTCCCACGGCCGGAACACATGAGTGCAGGTAACAGTGTCCTTACTGACGACGTTTATTCCTGGTAACATCCAGTCTTTGGAGCAAGAAGAAAGAAAAAAGTCAGTTTATTATCATAATTATAAGGAATGATTATTATTGCATGCTCTTGCCCACTCCAGTAGTTATACCATTGCAACAGAGTCTAAAGGTACAGTATAAGTACCTGTGTTGAAGGGGAGAAAAACCTAAGCATATACATCCATGTTTCACTATCTACACACTGTATGCTAGATTTTTTTTCATTTACAAAACAGCTACACAAGTAAAGCTACTGGAATCCATAGTTATCACCTATCTATAATCTATGGTATCCATTGAAAGACCAGCCTTTCAGCAATTGCGATCCGCATTACCTCTCCAGGATTTTATATGTTTTAACAGTTTGCAGTTCAACATTTTTTTATGTCTCAATTTTGCATTGCGATTGTCTAAGTACAATGTATCACAAAATTTCAAACCGATATCCAGGAAGAATTCAGCTTTGACTCACCTGTGGCCAGTGTCTTCACCCTACATAATGCAGCACTCATGGGATGGTGAGGGGACAGCCATGCCCCCAGTCTCCGGCCTGCCACTGACAACATGCTTTCTTCTAGCCTGTCTGCACGAGAGAAACGTCACCACTGGAAGATTAATTTTGGAACGAAAGTTTGATGCCTTTCAAAAAAAAAAAATTTGTTGCTCATTTCGAATTAAAAATTTTAACAAGATGGATTCAATTGAACTATGACGCTCGTATATGTATGGATCCACTATATGACAGGTGCAAAGTTGGCGAAATCTAATCAACCGTTTGGATTTGAGGAAAACTTTTTGCCAAGGAACTTCTTACCGGATATGGTAGTTGTAGCTAATAGTGTTACCTAGTACAAAACTACGTAGGCTAAATGAGCAATAGGAGTAGGACTAGGAGGGACGTAATAACTACGCAGTTTGATAGCCGGAAAAAAGGACACAACAGGCGGAAGCCTTCTCTCCTGTACGGTGTATCAAGGTAACAAATTATGTGAGTTTCACATCTTGTCTAGTTTTGTCGTAGGGATGATACGTAAATGAAGGTCACGATATGATAGAAGATCATAGAAGTACAGGTAGTACAGAAGGTCAGGGGAAAGGAAGGAATTCACATGGAGGATCTATTCAAACTAGCAAGTAACCCCTATGCCACAAGGCTATCACCTCAAATTGGAATTGCCACTTGCTAAGTTAAATGTCAGGAAAAAATTCTTCAGTGTCAGAGTGATCCAGGAATGGAACAAGTTACCACCGGAGACGACAGTAAACAGATTCAAGAGTAGTATCGACGAATACATACGGAAGAAGATGACCATAGGAGATACTAAGGGCTATCCGCCTTCTGGCTCCTGATTTTTCGTCTCTGCAATTCAGGTAAATTCAGGTAACACGCCCCCCTCCCACGTTGGCTTTACAACTGACACCTGGCATTGCATGATCCTACGTACGCTGCCATCGATGTCTGTAAACTGTTATTTACCTACGAAAGGACAAGGACTACAAACCTTTCTGTTTCTGAGGCACAGGTCTGTCCTTGTAAACAAAAACAGCACTCATGAAATCAAGGATTGTTGCTGATCAAAGTTACGTGACACGCACTGAGAGAAAAACACGGAAGAGAGTCAAAGTTCACGGACTATCCCATCGTCAGCGTAGGGGTGTCCAACACATTCATAGTCGTTCTGTTTGATGTCCTTGCTCAGAGTCCACGTAACGTTACTTTTAAGTCGCCCGTTTATTGTAAAGTAAAATTATACTATCATGTCACTACGAGGAGGGCTAAGTCGACAAACATCAGGGTGACATTCGAAGTAGTTTGATCTTTTGTTATATTATTCCTGCCAGTTTTATTTATCGGCGTGCCTCATCGGATGCGAACATGGAACAGTGAATGCAGGACGACATCCACGGAGTTGACAACTGACGAACAAGTTACTACAACCCCGTCACAATTATGTCGTACGACAAGTTTACGACAGCAGATTGAAGAGCTTCGTTGATCTGTCGTGGATTTGTCGTGCAGACTAGTAACTCTTCACTATGATATCTAACGTACACGTGTGTAACATCTGATCAATGCACGGACGTTTTCACACAAAAATATTAATCCATTGAGCCATATGCATATGGCTAGAATGCATGTATGGAAAATAACCATGGCCAAGAAATGCTGCATGGGCACGTCATTTTATCTGTGAAAGCTCTGTGATAGTGGCTAAGGTGACAAACTATTTGCAACCTGAACTTGTATAATAACGATTGTGATTCTCGCCTACTGAAATAAGAATGGAATACGGTAAGATATCGCCAGGTGTCTCATATACATACATGTATATTGCTGATGTGACTGATGTTCATCTTGGGGAAAATTATAGCATGACATGTCCAAACTGGGTTTCCTGTTGGGTAGTAATACTAATGTTGAATGGTAATGTGTATTGCAATATCCATACCATATAGAGTTTCATAAACATGATAAAGGAACTGGGTTGTGCAGTTTATAAGAGATACTTCATAAGTGATACTGTGCAAAACCTATCTGAAACACTGGTTGGACAATGTTTAAAAAAAATTCCTTCAAGAGGCCATTGTGCTAAAATACTTTTAATACATATTGTAATTGACAAGTCTTGGACAGAATGGCGGTCATCATATGTCAGGTATTTCACATACAGTATGTGGTTTGCATGGGGATCCTTACAAGCATGTAACAGAACACAACACAACAGAGCAGGTTACTTATTTAGTACAATTCTAAGAAAGCTACACCACATCTCCAAAAACTTCGTTCATCCTACATGTTAACATCTTAAACAGTTGGTAGGTAAAACTGCATCGTTAACTGTGTGATGTTCTTATCGCCCTTCTTAATCTGGAACCTCAGTGTGTCAGGACTGTCTTGGTCTTCCCATGATTCAACTTCAAGTACGTCGCCCTCTGTTGATTCTTTCTGGTATAACACCTCCAACATCTTCAGGTCATACTTGTCAAGGTCTCCTCTGATGACAGAATATGCGTTCCTTCTTGCTCCCAGAGTTGCACAGTCCATGCCGTACCAAAGGTAGGATGATTGGTTGGTGTGATGATAAATGTCAGTGGCCCTAGGAGCCACAACTTCGGAATATCGGAAGAACTTGGTAATTTGGGGCACATCAAAGGGTTGAACCGTTGGTGGGCGTGGCGCCGATGATGTAAGATATGAATGTCTCTCCTTCAACCAATCAGGAAGCGGCTCCGGTCTGCGCGTAGTAGCATCAACGTTAATTTTTTGAAAAATTCCCCTAGCCATCAGATCATTGGTGGAGTAATCTCTGATCTCTGCCATGGTCACCCAAGAAGTGTTGCCAAGAGAGCACAACTTCTCAGTAACTGTTGTTCTCTTGCCAGGTGCCAGGTGGCGATAATACGCGGGCAGGAACTCAAACCTTTGACCTCGTGTGAAGACCAGTTTGAAAACAGGTTCTGTCTTTCTTTCTTCAGGCGGATGGAAGAAGTAACGATTTCCCAGCAGGTACGACATGACGGGCATCTGTCTGGCAACAGTCCCCACATGAACTCTGGCTTTTAGTGAAAAAAAATTAAATGAAAAGTCAACAGATGTTAACATGTACATGTACAATGCCTTCTGATTGAGAATCATGCTATTTTAAGTGTTTACCATTTGGACTGATTATTGCTTCAGTTACCTAATTATCATGATTATGGTTGATATGCTTTAAATGATTTGCAAAAGCACAGAAGAGACTTTTTGGTACAACAAACACTAGATAATCCATGAAAATTGTTATGTCACATTTTGAAGCTCCCTGGTCTGAGACATGCATGCTTATTTATTTAGTTAGGTTCAAAAAGACAACTTACATACAAGCAAGTGAGCTAGAATACCTTCTTTCGGTTGAGGCGACCACCTTCAACATTTTTGAATATTCTGTCGCCTAAACAATAAGCCAGTCTTATGCACTTTTGAAGTTAATTTCTCTACTCTTACCGAGTTTTTCGAAATCTTCAAAGTCCCACGGCTGGAACACATGAGTGCAGGTAACAGTGTTCTTACTGATGACATTTATTCCTGGTAACGTCCAGTCTTTGGAGCAAGAAAAAAGAAAATAGTTTATTATCATAATTATAAGGAATAATCATTACTGCATGTTCTTGCCCACTCCAGAAGTTATACTATTGTAACAGAGTTTAAAGGGTCAGTATAAGTACCTGTGTTAAAGGGGAGAAAAACCTAAGCATATACATTTATCACTATGTACACACTGTATGCTAGATCTATCAGTTACAAAACAGTTACACAATTAAAAGTTAGCCATAGTTACCACCTAACTATAGAATAATCTGTGACATAATCCATGGAAATACCAGCCTTAAGCTTTTAGCAATTACTACCCGGTATCTCCATTACCTCTCCTGGATTTGATGGTTCAAACAGTTTGTGATGCAACATTTATGTTTCATGTTTGCATTGCATTGCAAGTACAATCATTACTACAATACTACAACACAATGTATCACAAATTTCAAACGGATATCAAGGAAGAATTCAACTTAGTTTGAGTAACCTGTGGTCAGAGTCTTCACCTGACACAGCAAAGCGTTCATTGGATTTTGGGGTACCAGCCATGCCCTCAGTCTCTGGCCTGCCACTGACAACATGCTTTCTTCTAGAGCCTTCTGCACGAGAGAAAAACGTGGTCAGATTATTCGTATGACCAATCGTATGCGTGTGTGTATGATATGAACCCCCTACATGACAGATGCAAAGTTGGCGAAATCTTATCAACTGTTTGGATTTGAGGAAAACTTTTTGCCAAGGAACGTCTTACCGGATATGGTGGTTGTAGCTGATAGTGTTAGCTAGTATACAAAACTACGTAGGCTAAATGAACACTGTGACCAGGAGGGACGTAATAAGTACATGTATGCAGTGTGATATCCGGGAAAAAGGACACGACAGGCGGAAGCCTTCTCTCCTATACGGTGTATCAAGGTAACAAATTATGTGAGTTTCACATCTTGCCTAGTTTTGTCGTAGGGATGATACGTAAATGAAGGTCACGATATGATAGAAGTACAGGTACAGTAACACGCCCCCCTCCCACGTTGGCTTTATATTATAAACTGACACCTGGCATGATCCTACGCTGCCATCGATGTCTGTAAACTGTTATTTACCTAAGAAAGGACAAGGACTACAAACCTTTCTGTTTCTGTGGCACAGGTCTGTCCTTGTAAACAAAAACAGCCCTGATGAAATAAAGGATTGTTCCTGATCGATCAAAGTTACGTGACACGCACTGAGCTGAGAGAAAAACACGGAGGAGAGTCAAAGTTCACGGACTATCCCATCGTCCGCGTAGGGGTGTTCAACACATTCACATTCGTTCCGTTTCATGTCCTTGCTCAGAGTCCACGTAACGTTACTTTTAAGTCGCCCGTTTATTCATTACAATAAGTAAAATTATACTATCATGTCACTACGAGGAGGGCAAAGTCGACAAACATCAGGGTGACATTCGAAGTAGTTTGATCTGTTGTTATATTATTCCTGCCAGTTTTATTTATCAGCGTGCCTCATCGGATGCGAACATGGAACTGAATGCAGGACGACATCCACGGAGCCGACAACTGACGTACAACCCCGTCACAATTATGTCGTACGACAAGTTTACGACACAGTAGATTGAAGAGCTTCGTTGGTCTGTCGTGGATTTGTCGTGCAGACTAATATCTCTTCCCTATGATATCTAACGTACACGTGTGTAACATCTGATCAATGCACGGACGTTTTCACACAAAAATATTAATCCATTGAGCCATATGCATATGGCTAGAATGCATGTATGGAAAATAACCATGGCCAAGAAATGCTGCATGGGCACGTCATTTTATCTGTGAAAGCTCTGTGATAGTGGCTAAGGTGACAAACTATTTGCACTCTGCACATGTATAACAATGGTGATTCTCGCTTACTGAAGTAAGAATGGAATACTGTAAGATATTGCCAAGTGTGTCATATACATACACTTGATGTGACTGATGTTGATTTTGGGGAAAATTATAGTATGACATGTCCAAACTGGGTTTCCTGTTGGGTAGTAATACTAATGTTTAATGGTAATGTGTATTGCAATGGCTATACTATATAGAGTTTCATAAACATGGTAAAAGAACTGTCTTATGCAGTTGGATGTTTAAAATATGAGTGATGATATGATAAGTGATACTTCATAAGTGAAGTGGTGCTGTGCAAAAACCTGTCTGAAACACTGGTTGGACAATGTTTAAAAAAAATTCCTTCAAGAGGCCATTGTGCTAAAATACTTTTAATACATATTGTAATTGACAAGTCTTGGACAGAATGACGGTCATCATATGTCAGGTATTTCACATACAGTATATGGTTTGCATGGGGATCCTTACAAGCATATAACACAACACAACACAACACAACAGAGCAGGTTACTTATTTAGTACAATTCTAAGAAAGCTACACCACATCTCCAAAAACTTCGTTCATCCTTCTTGTTAACATCTTAAGCAGTTGGTAGGTAAAACTGCATCGTTAACTGTGTGATGTTCTTATCGCCCTTCTTAATCTGGAACCTCAGTGTGTCAGGACTGTCTTGGTCTTCCCATGATTCAACATCAAGTACGTCGCCCTCTGTTGATTCTTTCTGGTAAAACACCTCCAACATCTTCAGGTCATACTTGTCAATGTCTCCTCTGATGACAGAATATGCGTTGCTTCTTGCTCCCAGAGTTGCACAGTCCATGCCGTACCAGATATAGGATGATAGGGTGGTGTAGTTATAGATGCCAGTGTCCCTCGGAGCCACAACTTCAGAATATCGGAAGAGCTCGGGGCTTTTGGGTACATCAAAGGGTTGAACCGTTGGTGGGCGTGGCACCGATGATGCAAGATAAGAATACCTCTCCTTCAACCAATCAGGGAACGGCTCTGGTTTGCGCGTGGTGGCATCAACATTGACTCCTTGAATGAAGCACCTAGCCATCAGATCATTGGTGGAGTAATCTCTGATCTCTTCCATGGTCACCCAAGAAGTGTTGCCAAGGGAGCACACCTTCTCAGTAAGTGTAGTTCTTTTGCCAGGTGCCAGGTGGCGATAATATGCGGGCAGAAACTCATACTTTTGACCTCGTAATAAGATCAGTTTCAAAGCAGACTCATTTTTGCTTTCTTCAGGGGGCTGGAGGAAGTACCGATGTGCTATCAGGGACGAGATCATGGGCATCTGCCTGGCGATATTCCCCACAGGAACTTTTTCTTTTTGGGGAGAAAAATATTGGATATCATTCAAAGTCAACATAGAGCAACACAGCTTATTAAAAATTAAAGGACAAGTTTACACCAAAGAGAAATTTATGTAATTTGCTATAAAAAGACAACTGACATACGCATATACTAACAGGACTGCATAATCAAACGCTACAAAAGGTGTCTTATGCACTTTTAAAGTTAATTTTCCTATTCTTACCTAATTTGTAATTTTCAAAGTCCCACGGCCGGAACACATGAGTGCAGGTAACAGTGTCCTTACTGACGACGTTTATGTCTGGTAAAATCCGGTCTTTGGAGCAGGAAGAAGTTAAGAAAAAAGTCAGTTTATTATTATGATTTTAAGGAATGATCATTATTGTATGTTCTTGCCAAGTCCAGTAGTTATACTATTGCAACAAGTATAATTACCTGTCGTGTTGAATGAGAGAGAAAAAAACTAAGCATATAACGTTACATCTACATGCATGTTATCACTATCTACACACTGTATGTTAGATCTATCATTTACAAAACAGTTACACAAATGAAGCTATCCATAGTCACGACCTAACTTTTATCTATGATATAATCCATTGAAATAGTAGACTTTCAGCAATTACAATTCCCATTACCTCTACCGGATTTTATATGTTTCAAACAGTTTGTGATTCAACATTTTCATGTCTCATTTTTGCTTTGCAATTTTTTAAGTACAATGTTATGTATCAGAAATTTCAAACCGATATCCAGGAAGAATTCAACTTTGAGTCACCTGTGGCCAGAGTCTTTATCGTACACAGTGCAGCACTCATTGGATGGTGAGGGGACAGCCATGCCCTCAGTCTACGGCCTGTCACTGACAACATGCTTTCTTCTAGCCTGTCTGCACGAGAGAAAGTTTAAATATGGTCAGATTCTTCTTTTGACCCCTCGTAAACACACACAGTTACTCAAGCAACTTGTTTTGACTTGTCTACTTCTTGGACTTCAAACATTTTTTCTTAACTTATTTGCATATCAATCAATAGTTTGTGCTTATAAATCGGCATTTCTTACATGTCTTCAGTGTCACTGACGAAAGGTAGTGGATGCTACCTGAAACGTCTGACCGTTTCCAAAATCATATCCAGTTGCTTGAATAACTATTTTTTGGTGTATCTTATTACCTGGATGTCTAAACTTCACCGACGACGGACCCCTCGTATACATGTGCGTATGGACCCCGTATATGCAGGTGCAAACTTGGAGAAATCTCATCAACCATTTGGATTTGAGGAAAACTTTTTGCCAAATGTCAACAGCTGGAACTCCTTACCGCATACTAGTAATAAAGGAGTTAGAAAAGGTACGGGGTGGGGAGGGGGGTGAGAGAGGTGACGCACTACGCAGTGTGATATTGACAACATCGATAACAGGACATAACAGGCGGAAGGCTTCTCTCCCGTACGGCGTTTTAAGGTATCAGTGTATGTAAGTTTTGCATCTTGCCTACTTTTGTCCTACATGTAGGAATTAAAAGTAAATTATCAAGGTCAAGATAGAAGTATAGTAGGTAACACGTAACACGCCCCCCTCCCACTAGCCTTGGCTAACACCTGGTCGGATCTTCGCTAACGTCGATGTCTAGCTGTTATAATAATGTTATAAAATGATGAAAGGACACGGTCTACAAACCTCTCTAATTTCTGAGGAGCCCCACACGTACAGCTAGGTTTGTCCCTGTGCCCAGTAAAACGTTGACAGGACTGATACGTCTCACGTTTTGTTGTTGATCAAAGCTCCGTGACGCGTAGCCGTGGCGACTCTTGACTTCATTGCCCTCATGAAATGTGAACCAGGGTCAAGGCCGCAAAACACAGTATCAATGGACGCGAGTATAGAATGTAGTGCAGACAAAACTCTTGAATCCTGGATAGAGCGATTTATGTGAGACGTAGCCATCAGTAAACTGTGCTGTGGGGTATAGAAAGGTATCGGCTTGTACACCGTACAGTGGCGGCGGCAGTGGGGGCGTCGCCCCCCAAAAAATCATGCTGAAATTCTAGTGTATTTTCTCTTGATGTAAGGAAAAGCCAGCAAGCAGTTCGATTTCTACCTTAAAACCGCTTGTAAAACGCATTTTCCGCGCTGCGCGGCCACTTGAAATCTGAAATCACACGAACGCCGTCTTCTACATGTAGGTATTACCACGAGTTGTAAGCTCTGATTGGTTCACCCCCCGCAAACCTGCGCTCTGATTGGTTTATGATTTGGATTGTGAAGATTTCCCTGTTCGTACATGCGCGGTATTACGCAGTTCCGCGTTCGGGGTGAGCCGGCTACAGTTCCGTTGACCTCCGTAGAGGGCCAAATCAAAGTGGTCGTCATGGTGTTAAAAAACGATAACTATTTGCATCCCTTCAGTCTTTACGTATCTCTCCGGTATTCAACGAATGTTAGAAAATATCGAAACTCAGATCATAACATAACATAACATAACATAACATAACATAACATAACATAACATAACATAACATAACAACGCATCCATTTATTTTCGATACCTGGAATCCCATGTCTCAACATTTCTTTTCAACACTGGTGTTTTTTAACATAAAGCTCCGGCCAGTAGCTTCTTGGCAACTCTGAGAAAAGCTAGAGCAAAATAAAACAGATTGCGTCTGAAACAGTTGGCAGGTAAAACTGCATCGTTAACTGTGTGATGTTCTCATCGCCCTTCTTAACCTGGAACCTCAGTGTGTCAGGACTGCCCTGGTCTTCCCATGATTCAACATCAAGTACGTCGCCCTCTGTTGATTCTTTCTGGTATAACACCTCCAACATCTTCAGGTCATACTTGTCAATGTCTCCTCTGATGACAGAATATGCCTTGCTTCTGGCTCCCAGAGTTGCACAGTCCATGCCGTACCAGATATAGGATGATAAGGTGGTATGGTTATAGGTGTCAGTGTCCCTAGGAGGCACAACTTCAGAATATCGGAAGAACTTGGTGCTTTTTGGCACATCAAAGGGTTGAACCGTTGGTGGGCGTGGCACCGATGATGTAAGATAAGAATACCTCTCCTTAAACCAATCAGGAAGCGGCTCTGGTCTGCGTGTGGTATCATCAACATTGACTCCTTGAATGATACACCTAGCCATCACATCATTGGTGGAGTAATCTCTGATCTCTTCCATGGTCACCCAAGAAGTGTTGCCAAGGGAGCACAACTTCTCAGTAACTGTAGTTCTCTTGCCAGGTGCCAGGTGGCGATAATACGCGGGCAGGAACTCATATCTTTGACCTCGTATGAAGATCAGTTTCAAATCAGGCTCTTTCTTGCTTTCTTCAGGGGGCTGGAGGTAGTACCGTTGTCCTACTAGGTACGAGATCATGGGCATCTGCCTGGCAATATTCCCCACAGGAACTTTTTCTTTTTGGGGAGAAAAATATTGAATATCATTCAAAGTGAACATAGAGCAACACAGCTTATTAAAAATTAAAGGACAAGTTTACACCAAAGAGAAATTTATATAATTTGCTATAAAAAGACAACTGACATACAAACAGGACTGCATAATCAAACGCTACAAAAGGTGTCTTATGCACTTTTAAAGTTAATTTTCCTATTCTTACCTAATTTGTAATTTTCAAAGTCCCACGGCCGGAACACATGAGTGCAGGTAACAGTGTCCTTACTGACGACGTTTATGTCTGGTAAAATCCGGTCTTTGGAGCAGGAAGAAGTTAAGAAAAAAGTCAGTTTATTATTATGATTTTAAGGTCCAGTCCAGTAGTTATACAATTGCAACAGAGTCTAAATGTAAAGTATAATTACCTATCGTGTTGAAGGAGAGAAAAAACTAAGCATGCATTACATCTACATGTATAAGTTCAGTAAGATAATTCTTTCAATCAGTGACTATTAAATCCTGAGGTACATACCTCCGAATTTTCGACGACTAGTCAGTTCGTCTTGGTCACGGAATGATCCTAGTCTCGCGAGGGAACGCGAGACTAGGACGAGACTTGCGTGGATCTTCTGACCCCCTCTGAGGTATGTACCTTAGGATTTAATAGTCACTGATTGAAAGAATTATCTTACTGAACTTATACTATACGTGACTGATGAATCTCTTCAACGATCTACATGTATGTTATCACTATCTACACACTGTATGTTAGATCTATCATTTACCAAACAGTTACACAAAATGAAGCTATCCATAGTCACGACCTAACTTTTAACTTTTATAATGATATAATCCATTGAAATACTAGCCTTTCAACAATTACAATTCCCATTACATCTACCGGATTTTATATGTTTCAAACAGTTTGTGATTCAACATTTTCATGTCTCATTTTTGCTTTGCAATTTTTGAAGTACAATGTTATGTATCAGAAATTTCAAACCGATATCCAGGAAGAATTCAACTTTGACCCACCTGTGGCCAGAGTCTTTATCCTACACAGTGCAGCACTCATTGGATGGTGAGGGGACAGCCATGCCCTCAGTCTCCGGCCTGCCACTGACAACATGCTTTCTTCTAGCCTGTCTGCACGAGAGAAAGTTTAAACATGGTCAGATTCTTCTTATGACCCCTCGTAAACACACACAGTTACTCAAGCAACTTGTTTTGACTTGTCTACTTCTTGGACTTCAAACATTTTTTTCTTAACTTATTTGCATATCAATCAATAGTTTGTGCTTATAAATCGGCATTTCTGACAAGTCTCCAGTGTCACTGACGAAACGTAGTGGATGCTACCTGAAACGTCTGACCGTTTCCAAAATCATATCCAGTTGCTTGAATAACTATTTTTTGGTGTATCTTATTACCTGGATGTCTAAACTTCACCGACGACGGACCCCTCGTATACATGTGCGTATGGACCCCCCTATATGCAGGTGCAAACTTGGAGAAATCTCATCAACGTTTGCATTTGAGGAAAACTTTTTGCCAAGTGTCAACAGCTGGAACTCCTTACCGCATAATAAAGGAGGTAGAAAAGGTACGGGGTGGGGAGGGGGGTGAGAGAGGTGACGCACTACGCAGTGTGATATCGACCGTTGAACATAGATAACAGGACATAACAGGCGGAAGGCTTCTCTCCCGTACGGCGTTTTAAGGTATCAGTGTATGTAAGTTTTGCATCTTGCCTACTTTTGTCCTACATGTAGGAATTAAAAGCAAATTATCAAGGTCAAGATAGAAGTATAGCAGGTAACACGCAACACGCCCCCCTCCCACTAGCCTTGGCTAACACCTGATCGGATTTTCGCTAACGTCGATGTCTAGCTGTTATGATAATGTTATGAAGTTATGAAAGGACACGGTCTACAAACCTCTCTAATTTCTGAGGAGGCCCACACGTACAGCTAGGTTTGTCCCTGTGCCCAGTAAAACGTTGACAGGACTGATACGTCTCACGTTTTGTTGTTGATCAAAGCTCCGTGACGCGTAGCCGTGGCGACTCTTGACTTCATTACCCTCATGAAATGTAAACCAGGGTCAAGGCCGCAAAACACAGTATCAATGGACGCGAGTATAGAATGTAGTGCAGACAAAACTCTTGAATCCTGGATAGAGCGATTTATGTGAGACGTAGCCATCAGTAAACTGTGCTGTGGGGTATAGAAAGGTATCGGCTTGTACACCGTACAGTGGCGGCGGCAGTGGGGGCGTCGCCCCCCAAAAAATCATGCTGAAATTCTAGTGTATTTTCTCTTGATGTAAGGAAAAGCCAGCAAACAGTTCGATTTCTACCTTAAAACCGCCTGTAAAACGTATTTTCCGCGCTGCGCGGCCACTTGAAATCTGAAATCACACGAACGCCGTCTTCTACATGTAGGTATTACCACGAGTTGTAAGCTCTGATTGGTTCACCCCCCGCAAACCTGCGCTCTGATTGGTTTATGATTTGGATTGTGAAGATTTCCCTGTTCGTACATGCGCGGTATTACGCAGTTCCGCGTTCGGGGTGAGCCGGCTACAGTTCCGTTGACCTCCGTAGAGGGCCAAATCAAAGTGGTCGTCATGGTGCTAAAAAACGATAACTATTTGCATCCCTTCAGTCTTTACGTATCTCTCCGGTATTCAACGAATGTTAGAAAATATCGAAACTCAGATCATAACATAACATAACATAACATAACATAACATAACATAACATAACATAACATAACATAACATAACATAACATAACATAACATAACATAACATAACATAACAACGCATCCATTTTTTTATCGATACCTGGAATCCCATGTCTCAACATTTCTTTTCAACATTGGTGTTTTTTAACATAAAGCTCCGGCCAGTAGCTTCTTGGCAACTCTGAGAAAAGCTACAGCAAAATAAAACAGATTGCGTCTTAAACAGTTGTTATGTAAAACTGCATCGTTAACTGTGTGATGTTCTCATCGCCCTTCTTAATCTGGAACCTCAGTGTGTCAGGACTGTCCTGGTCTTCCCATGATTCAACATCAAGTACGTCGCCCTCTAGTGATTCTTTCTGGTATAACACCTCCAACATCTTCAGATCATACTTGGCAAGGTTTCCCCTGAGGAGAGAATATGCCCCGCTTCTTGCTCCAAGAGAAGCACAGTCCATACTGTACCAGAGGTAGGATGCGTGAAATGTATGGTCATTGGTGTCTGTCTCATTTGGAGCCACAACGACGGAATATCTGAAGCACTTTACGTTTGTCGGTGCATCAAAGGGTTGAACCGTCGGTGGGCGTGGCACCGATGACGTCAGGTAGGAATATCTCTCCCTCAACCAATCAGGAAGCGGCTCTGGTCGACGTCTGGTAGCTGAAACATTAATTCTTTGAAGAATTCCTCTAATCATCAGCTCATTGGTGGGGGCATCTCTGATTTCTTCCATGCTCACCCAAGAAGTGTTGCCTACATGGCGCAAACTTTCGGTAACTGTCGTACCCCTACCAGGCGCAAGGTGGCGGTAATAGCCTGGTAGGAATTCCCAACTCTGACCTCGGATGAATACAAGATCTAGAGCGGGTTCTTTGCTCCCTTCTCCAGGTGGTACGAACAGATACTGATTTCCTATGACGTACGACGCTAGTATCATTCGCGTGGTGATAGTCCACACAGGAACATGACCTATTGGTGAGCAAAACATAAACATTCAAATATCTGCTGCCGCAATAAATATAAGACAACCCATGTACAAATCAGCTGCTTCATTATTTGTTCAAACTTGTCGTTTTGTTTTCATTTTCGCAACACACATGATAGCAGAGCTGGATACCAGATTGCAACAAAACTAAAATATCTATCTTATGTGACCTCTATACTAAAAGTGGCTCTTTTTTTCTCCACTCTTACCTAGTTTTTTGTAGTCGTCGAAATCCCATGGCTGGAACACGTGGTTGAAGCTCACAGTTTCCCTACCAATTAAACGGATGGCTAAGGAAGTCAAATCTTCAAGAGAGAAAGAGGGAAATTGTCATAACATACATAAAACTACAGTTCCACGATCTCATACCTTCGCCAAGTGAAGTTAATCTTTATGACGCACAAATTATATTTTATTCCCCTGATTATATTCTCCGCCAAAAGACAGTCTTATCTTAACAAAGAATGCCATTCTAGCATTTCCTCATTAATTATGCAAATGAGGTCATTATTTGAATGAGTTATGTTTAATGATGTTCACCTTTACTTTACTTTCAAATAGCCTAAGTTTGAAGTTCCAGGCAGTTGCCACTGAATTACAATATTTTCTATCCATTTAAGCCTTCTCAAGTTATCGTATTTCTGGACACATAGACACACACACACACACACTGACACACACACACACACACACACACACACGAACGCCTACGAAAACATAACCTTCTTGGCGAAGGTAATCAACTCAAAACACTGAACCCAGCAATCGCTAGACGACGTTTAATATCTTTTCCGGATTTAAAAAAATCTTCAGAAGAAATTGAAAAGAAAACCTATGAGTCATCTTACCTATGTTTTCTCGGTGCCAGGGATGTGGCCCGATGTTTTCTGCTTTGCAAAGAGGACCTCTGTAGCTGTGCAGACGACCAATTGCAGGCAGTATTGCATGAGTAGCCCTTCGGCCTCCAACGGAAAACATTTTATGCTTTTCCACGCAAAAAGGAGAAACTGTTATTCAGTAGGTTTGTTTATAGGAATGTGGGTAAAAGAAAGAGCAAGAACACGGTTTGAAAAAAAGACACTACAAAAACCAACTATATATACCGAAGGACAAAAGAATATATTTTACTTTTTTACTGTTTTGTCAACGAAGACACACTGTGCTAAATATATGTAATATCGTGTAAATATTTTTCAATGTGCAGCTCTACTACCACATTTTGACTCCAAGATTGTGCAGTCGTTAACGTTTTTTTTTAAATACATCTTTGAACGCAATTCAGCTTTCTGCTGCAATGTTCGTGATTTTAGCAATAAAATGATTTTAGCAATAAAGCATTTTTGATTGATTGATTGATTGATTGATTGATTGATTGATTGATTGACAAAGTTTGGTACATGAATACTGTACAGCTGTGTTGGAACGGGAAGGGGATGTTGGTTTTGGCCGTGTCTATACGGAATCACCCAAACCGCGATTCGGGTAACTCACATTCCTCACATCTGGTCCACGTGCCACACACACCTGCGAAACCGTGTCCGAACATAATGCGCTTGAGCTACATTTATTGCTGTTTGATGATAACACGCAAGGCGGCGTGTTATTAATGTCAGAGGTCAACGACCTGCTTGCTGATGCCCCCCTCCCAGCGTATCTCGGCCGAATGCCGACGTGGTCCCGCCAGAGGCGGTGAAGCTCGCCCTAGAACGGACACATTATTTGACCATTACTGCTCTTTAAGTTGCTGCCACGTAAAAGTTGGTATTGCATATAAAAAAGAAATATCACTCCGTAATCCATGACCAGGCGAAGTCACATTGAAATCACATTGCGTTCAAACGCAAATCGCGATGCGGGGAAACCGATTCGAAACCACCTCTAGAAGTGGCTTGGGATCGAGGCGCTTTCAATGTGATTTCGGAGCGTTCAGATGGAGCCACTTGAAACCGGCTTCGGGGTAAACCACATGTAAACCGCCTTGGGTGATTCCGTTTAGACACGGCCTTTGATGAGTACTTTAAAGGCCTTTAACTACCCTAGAGTTATCTTCCAAGCAGATCCTAGGGTGGCAAAAACAGTATCAAATTGTCCACGCAGTATCCATTGGCCAGAGAGGTGGGTGGCGTGTGGACCCTAGCTCTCTGGCTGAATTTTATACTGTCTTTCGCCACCCTAGGATCTGCTTGGAGATTACCCTACAGGACATGGACAAACCGGTCGAACGACTGCGGTCCAAGGACACAGCACCTGACACGAGCTCTATCAGGGCCTACAGGGACAGCAGGTTGCTTCACAACAATACCCTTGTATATCCCCTTTGAGGAGTATCACCATTGCGCGTACGCGTATTATTATTATAAAGTGGTTTGGGCTTATGTTCATAGTGCCAAATAGATCTAGACTAGGTACGCCTACCTTCCTTAGTATCTGGCGAAAAATAAGCCAGCTGTTACTGCTTCAGATGCGTCACGGTAACACCCACACGTACAACTGACAGGTCAAGGTTCATGGACAAGGACTAATTCATTGTTTACACGGGGGTGTACTTTTTGGGCAACACACCAAGGTCATGCCACTGAACAGTCCCTTGGGAGGAGCACTTAAAGGTTTCACCAAGTTCGGTTTTCCTGTCATAGGAAAATAAAGTTTATCTGTGGGGACATCCTAGACTCTACCAGGCTTCGGGAGGCGGCTGGAAAGTGTAGAAATTGGCCAAATAGAGAGATAACATGCCAGGGGAGTTGGTCAGCCCAATTGTACTCTCTAGCGGACCAACTCGTCTGGCATGTTATCTCTCTAGTTGGCCAATTTCTACTCTTTCCAGACGCCTACCAAAGCCTGGTAGAGGCTAGGGTCATCCCAATGCGTCACATTATGAAAGCAGTGTTGGTCACGTAGAGGCTTAGCCTCCTGTGCAGGCTTCGGGGCGGGTGGGAATTTTGATACAGCGTTTTGAAGAGTTTTTAACGCGTTATTTTAATAGTCGGCCATCCTACAACCAGCCGCCAGCGAAGGTTCCATTCCGCCCACACTGTATCAAAATTCCCGCCCGCCCCGGAGCCTGCACAGGAGGCTAGGTCAACAGCTGACTGATCAGGAAGTCACGATGAAAACAGTCTGAAACTCACTAGCCTGTATCACAGGGTATTATTTAATATCCGTAGCTTTGCGGTTTCAAGGTTTCGGTGGGCTGGGCCTGATGAGAAATGTACCGGAAGACAACGAACGGTATTGAGTGGGTGTTTCGCCCTGTCACTGTGCAAAAAGCTACTCTCCAAGCAGAGGTTTTGGGTTTTTTGGGGTATTTTTAGTGTGCTTTTAGGCTTTTTTTGGGGGGGGGGTTCTCTTTTGCACTGAATTTTTTTCCCACGTTGGGTTTGGTGGGAAAAAAATTCAGTGCAAAAGAGAAACCCCCCCAAAAAGCCTAAAAGCACACTAAAAATACCCCCCAAACCCAAACCTCTGCTTGGAGAGTACAAAAAGACAGATATTGGTGTGGTTGTTTGAAACACTTTGCTTTGTTTTGAATGCTGATCCAGGTATCCTGATTATTCACAAACAATATCAGTAATGAGTAATTTGTTAAGAAGATATCTCTGCAAATTGCTATCAAAAATTGCTTTATGGTAGTATTTTTGAGATGACAGAAAGGGCTCACAATCGTACACAATTGCTCCGACAAAGTATCATTATTAACTACCACCTAGTATGTCCATCCAACTGTTTGTTCCTCAAAAGAGCAAATGTCAATATTTGCCCATGGCGACACGTTATATAGGTTACTTGAGGTTAAATGGTGATTACATTGTCGGAGGTATTCTGGAAACACCTAAACGGTGAACAATGCCGCAGAACTAGAAGGGAGGACGTAGTGGTTCCAGAATCAATGTCAGCAAATCTGTCCGCCACATTTACATTATCAAGAAGGGGCAGACAAGAACTTAGCCTGGTATACAGTCTTACGTGGTAGGGGCGAGTTTTCCTCGGGGCCATAAGAGCTCATTCCCGCCCGTCTCAGCTAGGTTTCCCGGTAGGTATTTCACGATGGGAGATTTATTAGCCCTACCACGTGTTGGGGCAAATCAAATCCCCAAGCATGCCATTTCTTATTAGCGTATCACTCCTACCGGGTCGACCTGTTGCACTGGGCGGGGGAAGCTATTAGAGCCCCCGAAGACACAGCCTGCCTGAACACCCCTACTATGCCCCAATCACCTAAGACTGGATACCAGGCTAACAAGAACTTAAAATCTACAAGATTTTTCGTGATCTCATTTTAATCTGGAAAACATCTGACTCCTCTTGCGCGCATGCACTTTTGAATGTTGCTATTAAAAAGGCCTTGATGTGGATTTTGAAATTTGACGAGTAATTTCTCAAAACTCTTAAGTTTCGTTCGTCTACAGCAGCTAGAAAATGGCCTTACATCAAGACCTTCAAAACAAGTACAATGTACCTGCATCTAGTATATCATCTCTTAGATGTCTATTTGTCTTATTTCTGGGTTTTCATGGTGTTCTGAACCCTCCATTGAAGCAGAGGTTGGTGGGGAAGATCCTTTCTATATGCCCCGTTTTTTTGTCGCTATCCCCACAAAAAAACGGGACATATATAAAAGTGTAACGAACCTCTGCTTGGGGGGTACTGAATACCGACATTTGGCATGAGAAGGGTTTTGATAGAAACTGTAGAAACCTGATCCGATGTCGACTAACTTCCGGTGAAGATCCGTGAAGTTTCGCACGTTCACGACTCAGCACTTCCACGCGCAGGGCACGCCGGGAAATATGGAGGGCGTTAGGAAGTTAAGGTGGGTCGGGGAAATACATTTCTACTTGTTTCTTGTCCCATTTGTGAAACGTTTTGCCCAGGAATGTCGTTCCTATCCTTGCCCTGTAACGGTCCAGCATAGATAGCCGACTGTGACAGCACCAGAAATGGTTTTCCCCAGCTATAAATCGGCGTTCACTGCTACTTGCTATTTAGCCGTGACCTTATTCTTCACTAGACTTCTTTTGCAGGCTGAATAAATCGTAGAAATCGGCCTAAAAACTGTATCAATTGGCGAGAGAAGGTAGCCGGCCATCGACGATCAAATCCAGCCTGCAAAAGAAGTCAGAGTGGTGGAGACTACGTGACCTCACGTCTTACCGTCTTGCCGGTCCCTTGACCGGGGGTGGTCGTGGGTACTCTCCAAGCAGAGGTTGTGGGGAATGATCGTTACCTTTTTATATATGGCCGTTTTTTTTTTCTTGATCCCCACCTGATCCCGTCGGTGGCTAATGGAGCTTCTCTGGCTAATGGATACTGTCTGGCCAACTTGATACTGTCTTTTTGCCACCGAGAGGGATCTGCAGGGGATCTGCTTGGAGATTAGGTCGTGGGGGCACCTAGTGGCTGAGCACACTGCCTTCCTCCATCCCTCCCTCACGGTCATGAGCCAGCGCTTGGGCACTGGCAAGGGGCAAGCCGCGAGCGGCCGGTCCACTCCTTAACGTTGTCATCCCATTTCTTCCTTTGTCTCCCTCTTTTTCTCTTCCCTGGTACTGTTCCTTGTAGGATAACTTTGGATAGGCCTTTACTTCTACTTCTAACCTCACGTACAGACGGTTAAAAACCTGATGTTCAACACACTACCCGGCCGGGCTAGTCCATTTTCAACCGTTCAAGTGTGTTGTAAGGAAAGTTAGGAAACAATCATGACAGTTGTGCCGTTTTAATGGCGCCACACATTCCTTTGAATGTTTACATGTCTTGCAAGCTTTCATCAAATAATTGTTTTACATATTCTTTTTCGTACACCGACTTGTGTTATCGTACAACAAATACTATGCATTAATCTCCAAGCAGATCTTTTGGTGGGGGTAAGACAGTATCAAATTGGCCAGTCTGTAACCATTTCCCCACCCAAGTTGGTGGTGGTAGCGACAAAAAAGGGGCCATATATAAAAAGCAAACGATCTTCCACCATCAACCTCTGCTTGGAGAGTAACTATACTAGTATGCCGATGCCACTTAATCTCCAAGCAGATCGCTCTCGGTGGCAAAAAGACAGTATCAAATTGGCCAGGCAGTATCCATTATCCAGAGAAGGTCCGCGGCCACCGTTGGTGGGGGTCAAGACAAAAAAAAAACCGGCCATATATAAAAATGTAACGATCATTCCACCCACAACCTCTGCTTGGAGAGTACATGTCACTGGAGTCTAGACCTCATTTACAATATCTGCCAAAACAGTCTTCCTGGCGACTAGATTGATAAGTAGTTTAATATGCAAGTCGACAAAGTGTAATAATCGCCGAAGCCAGTGTTGACCAGAAGGATTTACATACACTAATCCGTCAACTCAGCGCTTTAGCAAGGCGCGAAATCTTGGGGATCCCCGAACCCAAGTGTTCTGAGAAGTCCGGGGATCTTGGAATCGCCCCCTGCGCACCGTCCCAGTAGGGAAGCGCGGTCACATGACGTGACTTCCGGTGTAGCGGGTATAAAGAGGCCTCGCCAAAACCGGGACTCAGTCAGAGTGTACCCGCAGCCAGACTTCAAGATCACGACACAGAAGACTTTTCCTTCTTCATACTTGTCTTCCCAGTTCCTCAGACAGTCACACAGGTAAGCCAACGTCTTTTCTTCATTAGTTATTAGTCTCGACCAGGCTTGGGGAGGCGGCTGGAAAGAGTAGAAATCAGCCAAATAGAGAGATAAGCATACCAAGGGAGTTTGGCGGCGGCGAACTGTTCTCTCAACGGACAAACTCCCTTGGTATGCTTATCTCTCTATTTGGCCGATTTCTACTCTTTCCAGCCGCCTCCCCAAGCCTGGTAGAGGCTATCGTTAATCCACCTTTGGACTTCTAACAAGGATAACCGCCTTGCTTCTACCAACCCTTTTCCTTCTACTGTGACCTAATTTAGCTAGATCAGATTAGATTAGCTAGATTAATAAGCTAAATGGGTGACAATTTTTGCTAATCGTTACACGGGATATTGTGTTAAATTCACAACCGATTGGTTACATAAACCTGATTTTTAATTAAAATTCACGGCGATGTTTGCTAGTTCTTACTAGGTCCTCATTTTGCCCTTTTTCTGTACGGACTGCGTACTTAGCGACACCAGTGATTGAAAGAGAGTATTTTCCAACTTCCTGAGAGTTGTATCCTGTAATTTCTCTGTAATTTCTCTTTTTTTTTGGGGCAATCGACCTAGTATGAACCGACTGTACAATAGATATGTCAGAAAGGGACGCTTAATTTATAACTCACTTCATGCGATCAGGCGATTCAGTGTTGTTTGTTCGGCCACCAGATGCACAAAGTCCAGTTTGGCGTCTCGCTACCACCGCTAAAATGTTTCTACAGCGTTTCAAAAAGTATAATGACAGTTTCCGAAGGAAGTCAGTCTCGCCCAGGCCTCACTAGTTTTCTGCCCACTTGTTGTTAATTTCCGGTCCTCTTCTGGTTAAATAGAGAACAAAACTTTTTACATGCATGGTGATCTACTTACGAGGACACCAGGAAATGGTTTAAAGCCACGAAGATATATTTGAGGAAACCCAGCACATTGACTGCCCTTGGGTGACTTCCAAGTAACGCGAAGTGCCAAGTGTACTGACGGGATCAGTCATCAGCCAATGAGAACAGTAGACGTCATAATGACCGGTTATGGGACAAACCACTTACTTGCGGGGGGACTACCACTTGAAACCAACAACCTGAAACCTTGTGGTAGTTGTAGTACGATGTTGTGCTAACCAGCTTCTCCCAGGCTTCGGGAGACGGTTGGAAATAGTATAAGTTGGCCAAATAGAGAGATAACATGCCGAGGGAGTTGGTCCACTAGAGAGCACACGGGTACGGCAAAATGTACTCTCTAGCAGACCAACTCCCTCGGCATGTTAGCTCTCTATTTGACCGCACCGTCTCCCGAAGCCTGGTAGAGGCTATTCAATAACTACAACCATGGAGCTTTCATAACAAGCTTTTTCTCGAAATATTCATGACACATCCTTTTATTTCCACCAGACATGAGGTGCATGTTTCGCCTGCTGGTGTTGTTTGCGGTGGTGGCGGTCCTGGCCGTGCCGTCTGAGGGCTTGTGGCGGCGGCGCAGGAGGAGACGTGCCCCGCCGCCGCCTCCTCCACCCGTCCACTGTCAGGTCGGGGGGTGGTCGCCCTGGTCCACATGTTCCAGGTAATCATAATAATTTGTTTTTGTCTAAGGCTTAGGGTTATGTTTTTACCTCAAGCCAACTAGCTAGTGCACGGGTATAATTTCTTTTAAATAAGCAAATTCAAGTTCTTTGAAATAGAGATTGAAATCAAAATATTATATTTGAATTTTTTCACATTTTCCGTATGATGTGAACTTCGTGAATGAGGTAAAACATGAATACAGGAATAGATTATTAGAGTATAATTGAAGGAATAATGAATTAACCTCGATCATTTCCTAGGTCTGACTTTTTTTACCTCCTGCCATTCTACCTGTCAATCTTTCCCAACCCACGTGGTGTCAACCTACTCCGAACAAACACAAGTGACACAAGTGACACAAACCTACAACTCAGTCACCCAAAAAAAATATTTCGTACCCGGAAGTAAAAATGAATATTTTTATAATATGATGCAATGTGATGTGTTCTCAGGTCCTGTCAGGGCGGGACCCAGGCCCGTACCCGCGCCATTACCCGTCATGCCGCGCACGGCGGCAGGGCGTGTCCCGGACTCAGCCAATCACGAGCCTGCAATCTACAGACTTGTCCCATCGACTGCATTGTGGGAACGTTTGGGAACTGGACACGGTGCGACCCCTGCGAGAGGAAGGAGGTATGGACATTATCATGAAAGTTCATCTGTGTTGGTAATAAGGCCATGTTGATTTGATTATATGGATGACATCCTCCGGGAGCCCCAAAACTGATGCGCGCGTGCGAATAAAAAAAAAGTTCTTTTCATTATGAAATCTACGTGGTCATGAGGGTTGAGCAAATGGCACAGAATATGGTTTGGCGAATAATCTAGTCTTCAAGTTCATTTCTTTACAATTTCGTCTTTTTTCGTTTGATTTTGGCATTCTACGACATTGGTATAGTTTTTATCAATTTTTTTTGTAACTTATGGTATATTTTTGCTCATTTTGCAACTGTTTTGTACGATTTACAGTATGGTTGAGAACTTTTTTTTTGAAACGGCCGAAAATTCATGCGCGCGCGGATGTCATTCATATAATCAAATCAACATGGTCTAATCATATTAAAATGTTGAACTTGTCTGTAACGTGTCTGTAACCGTACCTCTCGCGAGATAACGTTTTGAAGTGATTGGTCATTTATTATCCTGATGAAGGCTATAGTGGTTGTTGAAAATTTGATCTCTGTGTAACCCTTGTGTTGGAATTAAGTTCAACATTTTACTTAAAGTATGGACATCTTCTAGTATTCCTATTCTTCTTGTTCTCATTTCAACTTTGATAAAAAAAATGGACAGCAAAGATACCTACAAAGTTTGATAGAATGAAACTGATATTTACAGTTGAAACTAATGAAGATATGAGACTCGGTGAACGGTTTTGAGACATTTATCAAACTAAGTTAAATGTTTTATTTCATAGTCAATTGCGAGGTTTTTTTTTTCATTTTTGTTGGGCCGCAGCAGCTAGCTGCCCATCTTTCTATCATTTTGACTTAGGCCATGTTGATTTGATTATATG
>NW_017803976.1:1630817-1631643 GCF_001625305.1 Branchiostoma belcheri
GTTTACTTTTTTTTTGACTAAACTTTTTTTTATTCGCACGCGCGCATCAGTTTTGGGGCTTCCGGAGGATGTCATCCATATAATCAAATCAACATGGCCTTACGGGTTTCTTTCTTTTTTTTTTCTCCATGGCCAGGAGCGGGACCGGCTGGTGATCAGGCCCAGCCAGTTCAAGGGGCACGGCTGCCCCGCCGACCTGCACGAGACGCGCCCCTGCATCACCAACGAGCCCTGCCCGCCTAAAGACAGCTGCAGGGAGAACGAGTTCACCTGCCAAAACAGTAAGACTTCTTCATAAATCGAATTCTTAACTTAAACTCTTAGCAACTTTTAATTGGTGTCAGACAGTTATTGTTTCATATCTAGCATTGTTTTGTTTTGTAAATTACTTCCGAATGGAATGTTTTTAGAATTTTCAACGTTGAATAATTGAATTTTATCGTTGTTTGCTAAATGATGACAAAAATTAATGTGTAATCATTTTATAGCAACTTTTAATTGATATTAAAATGTTATTGTTTCATATCTAGCATTGTTTTGTAAATTACATCCGAATGCAATTGTTTTTAGAATTTTTAACGTTGAATAATTGAATTTTACCGTTGTTTGCTAAATGATGAAAACAGTTAATGTATAATCATTTTATAGACTGATAAATAGCCTCACAATTCAGCCCTTCAATAAGGCTGCCAGGATGGATGTATGCCTTTTGCTGAGAAGTATCAAACCAGTCTATTACTACTGCATATAGTGCCCCCCTAGGAACACATTGTTGAAGTGCACCGTGAATACTTATGTCAAATAGCCTCACAATTCAGCCTCATAG
>NW_017803976.1:1631890-1701890 GCF_001625305.1 Branchiostoma belcheri
CACTGCTTATAGCGCCCCCTAGGAACACATTGTTGAAGTGCACCATGAATACTTAAGTAAATTGCCTCACAATTCAGCCCTCCAATAAGGCTGCCAGGAGGGATGTATGTCTTTTGCTGAGAACTATCAAACCAGTCTATTACTACTGCATATAGTGCCCCCTAGGAACACATTGTTGAAGTGCACCGTGAATACTTATGCAAATAGCCTCACAATTCAGCCCTCCAATAAGGCTGCCAGGAGGGATGTATGCCTTTTGCTGAGAACTATTAAACCAGTCTATTACTACTGCTTATAGCGCCCCCTAGGAACACATTGTTGAAGTGCACCATGAATACTTAAGTAAATTGCCTCACAATTCAGCCCTCCAATAAGGCTGCCAGGAGGGATGTATGTCTTTTGCTGAGAACTATTAAACCAGTCTATTACTACTGCATATAGCGCCCCCTAGGAACACATTGTTGAAGTGCACCATGAACGAAACCTGTTAACTCTCCACCCCTCCTCCCTGCCACCAGAGCGGTGCATCCCGGAGCTCCAGACGTGTAACGGCGATAACGACTGCGGAGACTTCTCCGACGAGCGGCGGTGTGAACAGATCTTTGACGTGTGCGACGGGCAGGACTTCGACGCTATCCCCAACATCGAGTTCGCTGGCAGCGGGTGAGTTTCAACTAAAGTTCTGGTGGTAGGGTAAAAAGGGAATTCGAACTCCCAAGAAGGCTAGACAGGGAGAAGGACGATAGGGGGGGATAGGTAATGTTCTTTGGCAAAAGTAGATAGATATAGAAAACATAGGGAATAGGGTCAGTCCTGAAAAAAATAGGGCCGGTAGGTAGGGATTATATTTTCCTTTCCTTTTTTTTAGACTTTGGCGATCTCTAGTGATCCAACAAAGTAAAACTTGCATAATGAAGACACTTTCATTTCCAATGTCAATGTTGGAAAACTGATTGTGTTTCATCACTCAGTTGTCAGATCATGGAGCTAGAAAATAAAGGTCGAAATATTTATGTCCCTTGCAGCGGGCCACACAAAAAGAAGGCTAGGAGTAATATTCTGTATACTAGTATTGGAATGCTACTGCTATGCTCCGTTGCTGACGTCATGTTTCCATGGCGACAGGTATAACATCCTGACCGGAGAGGTTGCTGGGAAGGTTCTGGAGAACAGGCTGTACGGAGGCACGTGTAACACTGTCTACAGCGGGGACCACGGCAAGAGCTTCCGCCTGCCCGAAAACCTACAGAACTACCGCTTCCAGGTAAGCCTACAGGCCTAACATTTTATTTCATTTCATTTCATTTTGCGTTTACAGTCCCGTGTCTATGGCGTAATTCTATCAGCCCATGATGTGGAGAAACAAGCACGTCGGCAGAACGTACTGCACCTGCGCGAAACCCTGATTTTTTTCACGGTTTTCGTTGGATTTTTGGTCAACCTTGCATCAGGACTTTGCCTATTGCAGACGATATTTTTTCCGACTTAACATTTGGAAACTACAATCGGGATTTTAACCTTAGCTTACATGCACGAATACTGCATTACATGAGAAGTTCTACCGAAGTATGATAAGGAACTTGACTGATAACGGACTGATGATTTACTATTTATTTTTGTATTATATTTTGATTTGTATTTTGGTTTGATTTTGTATTATATTTTCGTTTGATTTGTAATCCGTGACCCCTCCCTCACCCTCGACCTTGTTGAAAAGCGGTCAGATGTATGTACCGAACAAGCTTTCGAGTTTAAATAAAGGCTTACTACTACTACTACTACTACTACAATACATTGCGAGTTTCTCGCAGGTGCAGTACGTTCTGCCGACGTGCTGATGCAGAGAAACATCGTGTTTGCGAAATTTCTTTATTGTACAAATACAAATAAATGAGTAAATGGAGGTGGTTCATTAAGATTACAATAGCAAAATCCGTCCATTTTTGGCACGAACCTACACAGGCCCATAGCGTATTGATACAGAGTCATTTTTATCGTTAGGTTCTGGCTGACAACTCCTTCGCCACCACGGCGTACAACAGCGCGGAGGAATACTACCGCGAGACGAGGAGCAACTCCCAGCGGAACGTCAAGGTGGGCGGGTCGGGCAGCTTCTTCGTGATCAAGGCGAGCGGCGGCGTGTCGCACAGCCAGTCCCGCATGACGCACGAAGTCATCGAGTCCGCGCAGAAAATAGACTCCAAATACTTTAAAGGTAAGCAGATACTTTCATTCATATCTGTTGCATTTTCAGATAAATTATTCAAATTAAGCTATAATACGTTTTTGATAGATGAATACTACAAATCTTAATACTACTGTTAGTGTCCTGTCCCCTACATGTATATAATGTTACGGTCCCAAAAGTAGTCGGTTATTAGAATAACCGACCACTTTTGAGGTTACGAAAAAATAAATGGAAAAAAAAAGGATTGGGAAATGGAGCCTTCTGATTGGTTGACGTCTCCTGGCTAAATGATATTACTTGTTAAATTTTGACTGAGTTGTGGGCTTGCTTCTCTTTAGCTGTCTGCTCTAATTCCTTCGGTTGCATGGTGGTTGGGAAGTGATTTTGACAGTTGATTGATAGGGACGTGGAATCCTGAAGGTGACCCAGCACCAACCGGGTGGTAGTAAGTGAGTGTATGGAGGAATTCAGGTCGTGGTGTAATACCGGATTGAATTACATCCCCTCCACCGTTCCAATGCATTCTCGAAAACCCAAAACACTTCCCGGAGCTCTGTGAACTTGGTCACGAAAAAAACCCACTAGCTTCACGAAAGTCTTAAATCTAAAATTTCTTGTTTTCATCGTGCGTCCCTTAAATCTGTGTTAACCATTCCTTTGTTAGGAAGTTCATGGCACTTATTTACATTTTGAATCCACAGTAATGAACACAGTTGAGCTGGCCCAGTTCAAAATGCGCAGAAGCGACCTGAACCCATCCGACATCTTCCTACGGCGCATGAAGGACCTACCTGTGTACTACAACTACCTGGACTACAGGTACAGGGTTCGAATCCCTCGAATGATTTCGATTTTAGAACTATCAGCTCTATATCGGTTGTGTTGCCTATCAAAAAAGATACATAAAGACCTTGATGATGCTTGATCTTACAGGCCTCTTGCAAGTATTCTGTGTTTTGCCTGCTCTTTTCTATAGCAATTTAGTCTCAACATTATAAGGTTCAGACACGCAGTTAGTAAATAAAACTTAAGAAAAAGAGTGCCACATTGTAACACAATATTTTTTTTAAGTTTCGGTATTTTGCCATTATATATTTCAGTTTCCTTATTGAAGACTTCGGCACGCACTACTTTTCCTCTGGGAGTCTGGGCGGACAGTATGAGTACGTGTACCGGTACAGTAGAGCCGACCTGTCACACTCTGGTGAGTATATGTTACTCTAGCACATGTTCTAATTTATACAGACATAGCGTAATAACAACTAGTAATACACAGCTTCATTAAAGCGATATTGTGTAAAATTTGCACTTTTTTAAACATCGTAGTTTTACAAATTTTCTTGTGCTATAAGCCTAAGTTCATAATCACATTTGGGGAGTAAAAGATCAACGTTGTTGCGCCGCAAAAATGTTTTGGAAGCTGCCGAAGATACCCGAAAGAAAACCGCTGTTTGTTTACATTCTTTTTAGGAGCCTCCTAAAAATACAGCGGGCCTGGCACAACTTATTCTCGCGCTGCACTGAGTCGCAGGAAAAGCGAAATAGTGACGCTAAGATGTTGGAAGTTATTGAAAATGACAATCTAAATGAGAAAATTTCAATTATCTATATTTACAGTTTGGCGCAAATATCTTACATGATAATATCGATTTAATACTCATAATGACTACTTAAGCTTATTTTCCCTTAGTCTGAGTACATGTATTAGATTTGCACACTGTAATCGTACAAAAATAAATGATGTGCGTTTTATGATATTATTTATTGAAAATCAACGTGTTTGTTTCAGGTCTGACCGAGGAGGAACAGAAATCGTGCCTGAGTGCCGAAGCTAAGGCCTCATTCTTCAGTTTCTCCGGCAGCAGCAGCGGCAGCAGGTGTAAAGAGAACGCGCTTTCCCAGAGGAACAGCGGTAAGAGACCCATGCATGTTGTCCATGAAAACTCAATCCCACTCAGTCCCATCAATCCATCGTGGGGTCGTGTGGCGTAGCGGCTGAGTGCGCGACTCGGAATTTAGAGTCCCGGGTTCGAGTCCTGACATGCCACCGATCTTGTGCCCTTGGGAAAGGCACTTTACACGGCTTTCCTCACTTAGCTCAGGTGTAAATGAGTATTGTCCTGTCATGTATTTGTCCCCTGTGTTGGTGGCGGCATTAATATAAGTTGAAAAAACTTGAGTGTGCCGTCACCACGTCTTGTGATTACATGTTGGAATTTAAAAAAATCAATCCGTCATAATCCGTTTGTTATAGGACACGATTAAAAAAAATAACGATTTTAAAAATATAGCAATATGATTCAAAAATCCTTTATTGATAGCTGTTATTTTTTAAATTGTGATAGATTTTAAAGATGTCAGATGTAAATTAGCATAATACTTCAGACTTAACTATGTAAGTCTGCTTTTTGCAAATAAAGTCATTGTCATTGTCAATGTCATTGTCACACAAAATATCCCAAAGTTCTTCATATCTGCCAGGAATATCCCAAATTTATTGATACCTGTCATGAATATCCCAAATGTAATGATACTTGTTAGGAATATCCCTATTTTGGTGATACTTGACGGGATTACGGAAAAGCTATCATGATAGAAAATGGAATGTAGGCCTGTCCTTGGTGCTGATTGCCATCCACTGCAGTGCACACATTATGCCTCGATCTAGCCTGTGTTAAAGCAAACTCGCTAGCGCTGTCAGTGGCTTTTTTTATTTAACAATTCACACTCAAGTTAAACTTATTTCATGCCGCTACTAACGCAGGGACAGGACAATACTCATTTTCACTCAAGTTAGTAAGGAAAGTCACGTTAAGTGCCTTTTCCAATTGCAAGGGCACAAAATCGGTGGCATGTCAGGACTCGAACCTGGGACCTCTTTGTTCTGAGTCTACAGTTACGCTACACGGCCCCAGCGGCTTTTAGAAGAACAGGATGACCACTTAAAAATACGCGACCATGATGCAGTATCTCATATTTGATTATCCCCATTCTACAGGAAGTTTCACGCTGTCGGCGTCCGAGTCCTTCTCCCACGTGAAGGGCGGCTCCTCTGAATCTGCCGGCCAGCTGGCCTTCGCCAACGGACCGAACCCGCAGAAGTACGAGGCGTGGATCCAGGACGTCAAGCGGAACCCCGCCATCATCAGCTACGAGGTACGACTGACAAACACGTTATGTTTTTTTTAAATTTTTTATTTATTATTTTTATTTATTTATTTTACTTATTTTTTTAATTTTAATTTATTTTTTATTTTATTTCGTTTTTATTTTTTTTAATTTTTTAAATTTTTTTTATATTTTGTGATAACGCTCTTCGTTTGTACCGAATTCATTTGTGATATTTCAGCAGCGACATCTAGCTGCAGTACGAACAGGAATAAGTCATTATTGTTGCCCTGAAGACGGATACACAGATTTTGCTATTCCTTAACCGGACGCCATAACCGCGCTCCCCTGGAACAACGAATATGTAGGCATTGTAATCTGAATAGGATAGAGGATGAGGAACACTTTGTATTAAAATGTAGTTTACACAACGAAGAGAGAGCTGAGCTTTAAAAACTATTGCAGTGTATGTTTCCCCATTTCATACATCTTAGCAACACAAATAAGTTCATATTTCTAATGGCTTTAGACAAACCTTCGATTATAAAACAATCTGTACTTATATCTACATCGTTACTAAGAAGCGAGAAGAAGCCAAATTATCGTAATTATTAGACTATATTCCATAGTACATAGAATTAGCACTAGCTTGTACATTGTATATATTCATTGCAAACTGTGACGTCTTCCCTGTTACCTGTACTGAACCCAGTGGGTATTTGCGTACAATAAAGATCTTCATTCATTCTTATAGATCACGCCCATTTCTGAGCTGGTGGTCGGCATCCCCTACGCGGACATCAAGCGACGTAACATGGAGAAGGCTCTGGTGGAGTACCTGCACTTCTACCACTCCTGCAAGTGTAACGCCTGTCAGAACAACGGCCAGGCCATCATGATCGGCACCGAATGTGTCTGCGTCTGCAAGGCGGGAACTTACGGCGTCTCCTGCGAGCTGGGAACACAGGTTGACAACGTCGGTAAGTACAGCACTAGTACGCTAAAAAGCCAGTTTCTCAAGCAACAAGATATTGTTTTGGAAACGGTCAGGCGTTTCAGACAGCATCCACTACCTTTCATCAGGGACACTGACCGTTTCCAAAATCATATCCAGTTACTTGATGAGTAACTGTTTTTTGGGGCGTATCTTATTACCTGGGTGTTTAACCTTCACCTACATCACTGTAGTACTTGTACACCTTAAATAATTGGATGTTCCTCAGACAACTACAGACGTTTCTGTTCTCTTCTGTATTTCACATTTTACTCATATTTCCTTAGCTTTGTGAATTGAATATTTGTGATTTAAGTTCCTTGATTTATGTTACAACGCCAAGGAAATATGAGTAAAAGGTGTATAGTAAGACAGAAAAAACGTCTGGCAGACATGTACACGCTGTGAAGTATAGGATGTTTTTCTAAGGCTATGAATGCTTGTGTCATAACACATGGGTACACTTAGAAAATGATAATTGTTTGAAAATATAAAGAAGGTGTCCTTATCGTGATTTTTTTCTGCGTTGTTTGTTTTGTTAGGCACTGCTGTTCACGGGAACTGGGCGTGCTGGGGATCCTGGGCGCCGTGCAGTAAGTCGTGCGGGTCAGGACAGCGGGTCCGCCGCCGAACCTGCAGTAACCCCACCCCCAGGAACAACGGCCAGACCTGCCCCGGTCAGGACTCCGAGACCGAGACCTGTAACTCCCAGCCATGCCTCAGTAAGTATTGTGTACAAATAGACCGATCCTGAATGTCCATCACAATTAGTTCAACCAATGAGAATGTCGGCAAGTATCGGTTCGACCAATGAGAGAGGTCCGTCAAATATTTGCATTTTTATGTTTCGGCGGAGTTTCAGGATCGGTCTACAGTCTTCATGAGTCTAGCACAATTCTCCTTTTTTTGGCTGATTCAGTTTTATTTAGTATTTACCATTGATTTTGTATACGCGAACACAGAATTTATGATATACAGACGTTTTCCTCGAAAATTCAATGTCTTATGCAGATACGTACACATATTGTTCTGTAATGGCTTTTCTACCGACATTTTGTATACATAACGTTTTTCTGTGTTTTATAAAAGATATACAATCCACACTTGTACATGGCTCTTTAAGACAAAGCACTACGTATACATCTTCGGTATTGTCTAAGTTTCACGTTGTCTCTTGTTTTCTCCGCAGCGCAATGCCAACCGGGGTACTACTCCCGTACAGGGTACGCGCCGTGCCGAGCATGTCCCCCGGGCGCCTTCCAGACCCTGCCCGGTCAGAAGACCTGCCTAGACTGCCCCCGCGGGAAAACCACCGGCCGCTCCGCAACGGTCCTGTTCGAACACTGTGTTGAAGGTTAATATACCTTTCTCACAACTACCCAAACCACCCACTAAATCATTAATAAACCCCCATTAAAACCCCAATAGAGTCCACCCCTCTAGATCCCAATAAAATCACGTCTTACGACTAATCTAATTCTTCCAGACCTAAACAAAATAACACTCTATGAAACTAAAATGATGTTATGATTCATTATCATTAACATGGGGATAGGTCATAAGATACAGCACCACTCCCTTCCATCAAATTTAAATATTTCCACATGTCCTGATATACAAATTTGTATTCATATGCACATTCCCAAACCTTTGTTGATTTGAAAAATAGGAAATGATGATTGTTTGAAAAATGATTTTGATGATCGCCTTCGAAAGGCCACTGTACAAACTGAATCACTTCATACTTATACCAGTTGATAATTCTAGATTCCCAATCCTAAAGAATCCAACCCCTCAACCCCTCTAATCTTAAATATAACGTTGTTAAAATCGTTGTAAATTTGTATTCAGAACGTAGATGAAGTAAGCACCGTTCAATGACTACGCACTAGCGGATGGGTGAAATAGCGTATGTTCTGAATTCTTGTAGATGAAGACCCTGTTGAAACAGACGCCCGTGTCCTGGGCTCTAGCGGTTCATCTGGATCGGCGGGAGGGTCAAGAGCAGAGTCCCGGCCAGACAGGCCGAGGTTCTTCGGCTCCAGAGGCACCAATGCCAGCTATAGTGACGGGGCGAGTGCGGTATCCAGCGGCTCATCAGCTGGTAGAGTAGGGGTTGAAACAGACAGAGTTAGGGACACGATAAGGATACCAGTTGAAGAGGACGATGATCAAACAGAGCCGCCATCCGAGCATCCTCGTCGACACCACCACGGAACGTCTTCGGCATCCTCCGGAGGCGGTCGGCACGGTGCCGAGGAGGAGCCGGAAAATACCGACAGATCTGATGAGAGAAGCACCGATGCTCCAACGGAGAGTGGCCCGGATGTTGGTGGTGCTTTACCAGCTGGTGCTGATGCTGAAACGTCACCAATTGCAAGAGGTGATGAAACGTCATCAGAAGATGCTGAAACGTCATCAGAAGATGCTGAAACGTCACCAGCCGATCCTGATACCGTCATCTCCGGCATTCTAGATACCTGGAGAAACAACGATGATGACTACTATGATTATTAGTGATGAGTCCGGATTAATTATTGCATGTCAATATATAGAAATAAGAGCCTGTCTGTGCCACTCACCAAATAAGCGAGTGTATTTTAGTCGAATTATTATAGTTCCCCCCTTTTTCCCAACATTTATATGCTTTTCCAAATGTTTTTACGGTGTAAAATGAAGCTTGATTCTTCTCTAAGCAAAGTAAAATTTAGTTGACTAAGAAGGATTTCTACCATGTATGTTGGTATACTATGCAAAGCTTTTTTACGTACAAGGTTGAGATGTGTATATAGAAGGCACTTGGACTTTGTTAAGGCCATGTTGATTTGATTATATGGATGACATCCGCGCGCGCATGAATTTTCGGCCGTTTCCACAAAAAAAAAAAGTTTTCAACCATACTGTAAAGAGTGCAAAACAGTTGCTAAATGAGCAAAAAATATACCATAAGTTGCAAGGAAAACATTTAGAAACCAGATACCATTAGATACCAATGTCGTAGAATGCCAAAATCAAAGGAAAAAAGACAAAAATGTAAAGAAATGAATTCGAAGAGTAGATTATTCGCCATAACATATTCTGTGCCATTTGTTCAACCTTCATGACCACGTAGATATCACAGTGAAAGCAACTTTTGTTTTTGCAAAACTTTTTTTATTCGCACGCACGCATCAGTTTTGGGGTTCCCAGAGGATGTCATCCATATAATCAAATCAACATGGCCTAAGTTTACCGAAAATTGAATTGTCTGTTTGACCCAGTGTTACGGTGTAAATTGCCGAAAGCTTTTCATAGCTTTTGAAGATTTTGGGACCAGTGAAATGTACATTTAGGAGACTAGAAATCTTATATTCGTCAGAATACATTCCATATATCCCGACTTTTTCAAATACATGTGTGTTTTTATTGTACCTAGTAGGAAATGCTGTTATCCTTCCCTTTTATCTAGAGGCATGGTATTGTGCCCGGTCATACTGTGCACGCAAATAAAGTCATCAAATAGAAGAACAGCGTGTCACTAATTTTCTGAAAATAATCCCAGTACCAAGAAATTTAATTGAAAAGTATAAGTTTGGCATAAATATTTACATATCTTAGCAATGATATGTCAAATAATTTCTAAGAAATTAACCATCACAACTCAAAAACTCGCTGAGACATGTTATGTAGAGCAGGAGAAAATTTGACTTTGCCGCCAGGAAGTCTACCCGTCGCCCCTTGCGCGTGAAACGAGCCTCGATCTCGTGAGTGCCGCCGTTTCCCAACCACTTACCTCCCTGTTAGTACACACCCCACCCCTGCATAAACACACAAACTAAGAAACAAGTGCTTCTGCAAAAGCTGACCATTTTCGCCGCTTACAGGCTTACAGTTTTTACGAACATTTTCCCCATCCTAGCATTTCAATTTACCTAAGTTATATAAATGGTTCTAGTTCTCATAAACATTGTATATAATGAGAGAACATGCACTTCTATATTTCAACTCTTTAAGTTTAAAACATTACAAAAATCAAGTATATAACAGTTTATAACCTGTTTTCTCTCTTTTAAGAGTCTTTTTAACAGAATAAAAAATGAGACACAAAAGTACATTTTAACTTAAATTATAAGTAACGTTAATATATATATATATAATTTTATTCAAAATCTCTTCTATGGCTTTGTCCCCAACATCTAAGTTTACAAACCTCGTGACATTCAACCAGGGCTTTAGCCAGCGCCCGTTTTACCGTCAATTGACGGTATTTTTTCCCGTCGGACGGTAAAAATTTAAGTCCTTACCGTCAACATTGACGGTCAAAAATCGTGGGTGAAGACATTAAACTTAGCAAAAAATGTAGCGAATTTGAATGAGCCACGGCGCGGGGTCTTTCCAAAGCGCGTCGCGTCTTTTCAAAACGCCGCGGGCCCACACATTTCTTATTTAAATACGGCGGGAAACCTGACTTCAAGGAACGTGCCGATGTCTGTTAACTCGGTTCTTTTCTTCAATGTTGCTGTCTGTTTAAACAACATGTGCTAACGGCCACATAAGAACAATGGCTCGACTCAGACTCACGCTGGTAACTGTACATGACAATAAGATAAATAAACAACATGTGGCAACGAACAAAGAAATATCAAACGTTTTGAAAATATACTGTACTTGAATTTTCATACCATCGCAAGAAAACGGAGATCGATCTACGCAAAGTGGCTTTATTATTTATATAAACTTCGTTAAACCACCTTCGAAGACTTGAGCGGCAGCATAAAGATAAATTTTCTGGAGCCGATCGCTGAAGCAAGTTTTTGCCGGCGTACGTAACTCCCTCCGCGGCAAAATCCCATATGCCGTAGCGAAATCGCGTCTCAGCACTTCCCCAAATCAACTCCATGGCCGCTAAAGTCTGCAAATGAGGTTAAACTTCCTCATTTCGGTTGAGAAGCGAAGCTACTAGTATAAAATCATGTGCATGGCGGCCATTTTGTTTGCTACCCGAAGTCTTCCGAATGATCTAAATAAGGAAATCGTCGGAAATCTGAGCCACATCCCTCGCTGTCGGCATGCGCTCGGGGCTGGCTCGGTGGAAATCGGAGGCTGTGGCGTCAGGACTAGGTTTATTTGCATGGCTCGGGAAGCCGCCGCGGCTTGAATCGCAGCGGGATTTGGGCGCCGGGCGGGTCAAACAAAGGGAATATGAAGTTGTGAGGACCATAGTTTTTTTTTTTTTCTTCAAATTGCAGATTGTGTAATTTTTATCCTGAAATCTTGAAAATCTATCTGCAAATTGCAGACTGAAGACGGGTATTTAGAACACTGAATACATGAAGTGTGCGGGGGGGCATGATGTCGATCACCGGATCATGATTTTTTTTCGCGTTGACCCTGATTCAACCCTAAAATAATACTCGAAGAGAACTTCAAAAGTCATCTTTTACTAATCATATATAATTGTTTACATTATATCATTTGATCAACCTGATCCATTAAAAATTGTCAATGGAAAATACCTTGCCAAACAATGCAATACCTATTTAAGTTAATTAAACACTCACTCATTAATTAATTAATTTCCTAAAATACAAAAGACATGTTGGTGAAAGTTAGGCACCCAGGTAATATCAATAGTTCCACGGACAGCTATGTAGGCCGGAGCTTCTATTGCGTGCGATCTACGTTTGGTCAGAAAATACACCCCCCCCCCAACACACACACACACAAAAACACCGATCCGGGAACGCCTGAAAAGGAGGCTTTTAATAAGCTTTGCCTGCAGCGCCTTGATTGGTCGGACGTGTGACCCTCTGGACTGCCGGCTAATGGAAATCTGAACATCTAGACTAATCCACACTGCTAATGCTCATTGACATAATTTATGCAGTTTATTAAAATCCTTGATTACTGTGATTATAGACATGTCTTTATCAACATTTTTGGCAAATAATAAAATCAAGTTATTGTTCAAGACAAATTAAGTTTGTTTTGTCAGCAGCTTTGTTATGCAACATTAATAGAACTATGATTTTGAAATTAGCAACCATAATGGAAAGTATACAAACGTCCAAGGCATAAATGGTAAAAAGTGCACTCGCAACAACGACATCTAGCGACATGCGGCAACTCAGCATGTCTGCATGGCCGTCGCAACAACGACATCTAGCGACATGCGGTGACTTAGCATGTCTGCATGGCCGTTGAAGGGTGGAACCGTTGATCCATCCATCCAATCTCAATCTCGTCTGAGTTACCATTTTCGCGCATGCGAAAATGGTAAAAAAACAAGTCAGAGACCAAGTCTTGATCAACTCAAGTAACTTACTTTTACAGTACTTTGTACAGCTGCCGTGTTGACGGTGAGAATGTCTGTTTTCAAGAACACGAAGCCTTTTCTTCCACGTCATGTCAGGTGTCCATGTCAACAAAACAAAGGACCGACCGGTTAGACCGGGGACGTACCAGTGTCATGCATGACTGGAATCAGATCGAAAGAATGCCCCAGCAGGAAAAATCATTTCTACGGTAAATACGACGTAGAGAGGTATGTAAAAACGGTCAACTGGTGTGGTTGAACAAGAGTGTAGTTTAATACGAATGTCGGACGACTCGGACCATTACCATCTCGGCCCAGACAACTCGGCCCATCTACCTGGTCAACTCGGCCCATCTCTCTGGTCAACTCGGCCCAATACCGGAGACAGTAATTTAGGCAGAAACACACGCACACACGATGTCAATTTTCGAACAAATCATGGAGGTCAATAAGAAGTTCATTCAACTTATGTAATTCCTTTCTTTTTCCACAGGTATAACGAATAGAACTAGCGCTATACTCCTTAGTCAACAAACGTCACGTTCATCGAATGCTTACACTGAACATGAAGCCTTTTCTTACACGTCTTGTCAGGTGTGTCGACAACAAAGGACAGGTTTGACCGTGGACTTGGTTTGAACAAGGACATTATACACAGAGTGTGTATAATGTCCTTGGTTTGAACAAAACTGTGCCAAAATACACAACCGAACCACACAAGCCATGCAGGTACATGTATGCTTGGAGCACGCGAAACATATGACTTGATATAGATATCTGTATCGAAATATTATAGATATCTGAACGAAACCCAAAAATATTGCAGAACCTTTGATTTACAAATGACAAGGACATTTGTCATGTGTAAATCAACACACTTACAAGCGTAAGTGTCCACTGCAAGCCGACCATACCCCCCCTGTAAATTATCGTACAGTCCATTATGTTGTTAGTCTAGACATCGTGCATGGTGACAAGGGGAATCTAATTTTTCGATTTGTCCCTTTTTTGACGATTGTGTTTTGCCTTGTAATACGGACTACAGCTATGTCGACCTTCAACAGGAGGCGAGCTGCCCCGGTTTTGGTGTCGTTTGTCGCGGGTATGGTGGTTCAAATGTTCCTCAACTCGTATGAAGTCAGCATGTTCGAAGGTTGGCCGGCCATAACGCCATACACCTGTCCGGTGAGGTTTCGGGTGATGGGGAACTGTTCGTGCGTGGATCTGCAGTCTCAGCTGTCCAAGTGCCATCAGACAAAGTTCGTCACGCAGTGAGTATTGATTTGAGTGGACGCATATTGTGTTACTGCCCTAACCAACCTGTTAATAGCTCTTCTAAACTAGCTTCCAGCCGTGTACACGTCGTAAGTGCATGATTTATTAGTATTACAGAGACCTACCCACATGGTACGTAGTAAGGAGGTCACCACTTAAATCTTGTTTGTACGTAGTAAGCGCCCTGTACGATATTGAACAGCAACGTTAGCAAATTGTGGCCAAGAAACACTCAAATGCAAGTGGTTTTCAGTTTCTGGCTGATTCAAATCTGGTTATGTTGATAGGAGGAAGCGAAATTAAATTGCGTTTCATTAATACCCAGGCCCAGGAAAGAAATTTTGTGTTTCTGATTTCCCAACTGACCCTATCAAAAACCCGCCGACCTTACATGTAGCTTTAGGGTGAAATATTTGTCCCTTCTTAACAAGTAAACGTACGGGTGGACGGTGTTCTTGGAGACAGCTAGCCCTTGTTTTGATGGATTTCAGTTTTACATTGTTAAATCAGCATTATAAATTTGTTGGATCTCCTCAGTCGAAATCTACAAAAAGCAGAATCCCTATCTGTCGATCTTATTTTTTTCAAGAATGTAATCGGAAATACAAAGTGCTTTTCTAGGATTCGTAACGTTTTTTCCAAGATCGGCCGCCATTGTAGTAATTGTTGATGTAAGTGGTATAAAAGGCGGCCATCTTGCTCAATGTGTGCAAGAACGTTGAAAGCGTATTACAAACAGGAAGTCACAACCGCACACCTCTGGAGCAAAGAATTTGCCATTTTTGTAGCTTAAGCAAGGTAGAAGATGAAGTCCACTTTGTCGTAGAATGTAGTTTATATAGTAACGATAGAAATAATTTTTTTACATATATTACCAGAACGTTTCCATACTTCCAATCTCTGACTAATTTGGAAAAAATTATCTTTATTATGCGCTTTGATTATCCTGTATTAAACCAACCCATTTCAAATTATATTTTTAACATCACAGAAAAACGAGAAGAAGCCGAACCTCAGTATTAGAGTAGTTTTAGAGGTGATGTAGTTATATCAGTATCAGTAGTGTACTACCTTTCCATCTGTTCTCCTGTACCCAGCCCGATAGGACATGAATGTACAATAAAGGTTTATCTCATTGATGATTAATTATTCATAGCAATGGTCCTATGAGACCGAAGATTGATGTCTGGCGAATTTGATACTGTCTTTTTGCCACCGAAAGGGATCTGCTCAAAGATTAACCCCAGACAAAGCTTGTCTATTTTGCAGGATGGATAAACAATATTTGGTTACACCCGTCCTCACAAGAACAGTTTAAATAATAAGTAACTACAGGGATGAGGACCATGGGTCCTGCCATAAACAAGTACTCCCAACTGTGGCTTCTCCAGCAGCTTGAATAGTGAATTGACCCCCATAACCACATAAACGGTTATCCCAGACGGTCCAGCCACCAAAAAACAATGGCAGGGATATCAGGATAATAACTGTCAAGCTTTGGAACAAATTCAAATATGAACTAGAAAGGTAACATTTGCAAAGCAAATGCATAATGTTTACCTTCGCATGGTCTGCTCTGTTAATTCTTACTCAAATACACTCATATATATGATCAGACAGGAGTCTAAATCCCTCCTGCTATAAAATTGCAATATGGTGTAACCCAACACCTGTTACCATGGTAAGAGACAACATTGGTTCAGGTCATTGAGGTCACTGTTTGGAGAAGAAGAAAAAGAGGAAGAAGAAACTGAGCAAAAACAATATGTTTTCCTTCGGTAAACATAATGAATGTTTGAATGAATGAATGTTTATTTACGTGTCATTACGACCATACGTCGCCCAGCCCATGTGGGCTTATAAGACACCGACAATTATAAAATCATAACAGCTAAAAAAATACAGAGAGTCAGAATCAGATATAACATAAATTATACCTTAATATAATATATAAGTAAATAAATACAGGAAATTAAGTAGTACTGGTCATAATACAGAAATCAAATCAAATGTAACACAGATGATAAATAATGATAATTTAGGTTCAACCAAAATTGATAATGCACAAGAGGTAACTGTAACATGAATGGTACATACACAGAACCAACTATTTTTCTATACAGGTTTTCAAAGTAACAATATCAAACCATGCAGCATAATCGGGATAGTTGTAATTGAGTCACATAATCAAGAAAATACTATCTGCAACAAGTTTCACCTGGAAAACCAACCTTGTGGTCAAATTTCAATTTTTCAAACTGCCCTGTCAAAGTTTTATCAATGTGTCTAATATCTATTGTAGATCTAAAATGTCAACCTCACAACTGAATTAGCTTGAATAGTAAGTTTCAGTTTCAGTTTATTGAGATACCCTTTAGCCCATTATGGGTTATTCTTCCAGGGTTCCAATACAAATACATGTAACATCACAATTACAGACACAATCCTACATATTTACACTTAACTTACACCATAAATCATTTAAAAACAGAGGAGTTACACGTCGCATAAAAAAACTTAACTATTTACATGGCAATAATAAGTGTTTCTAGAAATATGGGGTGTACTGTGGTGTCAATTTGGTAGTATGACAAAACAGTATACATGTAGGCTGTTAGAACTGTACAAGTAACTGCCAGGCAATCTCTACCACACTACCAGGCAAACATTGGCAAGACAGTGTTGTCATTACATTTGTACTTTATATTATGTGTCACTAACTTCTATATGTATATGTACAATTGCACATAGATTCCTTACCTGTCGTCAATGTGTTTCAAACCCAAAGTGTCTTCAAGAGTCTTGGTCAGCCCTGTGCCCATGTTACCACCACGGTAGTCAGGGATAGAATATGAGGCCTGGTAGTTTACGTTAGCCGAATTTATTGGGTGCTTATATAGTACAAGGTCTCTAAAACTGTCAATGTGCAAGTAAACATCTTTACGGATTTCTCCTTATAGTCAATGTTTACATGATTTTGTCGATTCCAATGACACAGGTTCAAGACATGCCACGTCCCGATACAGAAGACCAAGACTGGCGTCAAGAGTCCAAAGAAAATATTCTTAGACTGCGGAGCAAATGTCGCCTCCAGCGTTCAACTATTCAGGTAGCCTACATTTGAAACTACTTTTATGTAGCGAGATTATGACATAAACGCGGTTTTAACGTTGCTAGTCTTAGACTCTGGTAAAGTGGTGAAGCCAGACGTCTAGACTACCACTTCTACACACACATTCTGAACCTTCTTGATCTAATTAAGTACCCGAGTACTTGATTACGTCATGCATTGTTGGCAAGCGAGTCAGAAAGCTCGTATAACGTTACGTCATGACAACAAATGACGTAATCAAATACTCGGGTACTTAGGTCACGTCAGCAAGGCCATGTGTGTGTATACCGTATACGTAGAAGTTGCGGACTGATACTGAATAGTTCCATACTACTCCTACTTAACACAGTGTGTGTAAACGTGACTTTTATATTGTTTATAACTTGTTTTCATTCCAAGATGGCCACGAGTACAGTATATTCACGAGTTTCCCATTCCCATGACACATTGCGCCTGGGGGGGGGGTAAAATCTGCCAGGCTGCATAGCGCAGGAAGGGAGATTTTACCCCTAGGCGCAATGAGCCATGTGTATGGGAAATTCGTGATGTTAATGTATTACCACAGATATAAGGGTATGTCGATCACCAGGAATCTCCCGAGGCCGTTACCAGGTATATAAAAAGAGCTAGCTATTTATCTCATTTTTTTAGTTCAGATTATTGACAATGACAATGATGTTTATTGCATATTCATGCCTTCTGGGCTAAATGCATTGGGTGACCTAACATACTGTATGATACTAGTTACTAGTACATAGGGAATTGTATAAGAAGAAAAACAAAACAAAACTAACATCTACTGTATACTATAATTCATCTAACTCTAAAGCTTACAATAGCTTACTAGTTTCTTCTCTCCTCTTGAGACATGCGTATACGAATTCACAGAGTTTCTCAATCACCAGGTGTTTAGACGATGACATTATGTATGTGAACAGTTCGTCGTTTGTTAACTTTGTAACTCTCTAGCCCAGTTTAATAGTGTTAAAGAGAGAGATGCGTAGATCTCTGTACAATGGGCATTCCAGGATAAAATGTTTTTCATCTTCTATACAATTATTTTTACAGAGTTCACAGAGCCTATCATTCGGAGGAGTCCGGCTGTATCTACCAGTTTCAATGTGTAGTGGATTATTATTGTAGTATGTGTAGTAGATAATTATTTCATTCCATACACGTGGTAAGCTCTTTACCTGTGTTAACAAATAATTTTCCACTAGTAAGAGATATTCATACAACCTTTTACTAGTGAAAAAATGAGTTAACACGCCTCTAACTCATTTTTTCACTAATAAGAGATTTCATAGAACCTCTTACTAGTGAAAAATGAGTTAACACTCCTCTAACTAATTTTTTTCACTTAAAAGAGAATTCATAGAACCTCTTACTAGTGAAAAAATGAGTTAACATCCCTCTAACTCGTTTTTTCACTAATAAGAGTACAAACTACGTATTAGCACTACTTGTTCTCTTAACTCGTCTTTTACCACCTTTTGCAGATACCATCTAAATAAATGTGCTAAATAATCAGGTCTTATATAAACACACATGTTTACCATTGCAGAGAAACGTACCCAGGCGGACATGACTACGTCATTCATTCATTCGAACTGGACGGACGGTTACGGCCATACTTCGCTCCGTACTCAAACCACGAGCTGCACTGTCCAACTGCTGTCTCCGACACAGACGGTATTGTAGCCAAAAAATACTAGTTACTCAAGCAACTGGAAATTCCAAAATAATACCCAGTTGCTTGAGGAACTCCTTTTTGGATATCGATAATACTTTGTAGTAATGTTTAAAGTTAAAACTTTTGGTCCAACACAAAAAATTCTCTCACCTAGAGCTTTCGACCAGTCACTCTGGTCTTCCTCAGTAGACTGACCCACTATGGTCTACTGACGAAGACCAGAGTGACTGTTCAAAAGCTCTAGGGGAGAGAATTTTTTCCCAGAGGGGTCTACTGAGGAAGACCAGAGTGACTGGTCGAAAGCTCTAGGTGAGAGAATTTTTTGTGTGGGACCAAAAGTTTTAACTTTAAACATGTAACTACCAACACATGAACTTTCATGATAATTTGTAGTAATATTTGTAATGATAGTTACCTTTTATAGTATTGTTGTCTTACTGTCATACATTGTACCATGTGCGATTATTGAACAATTAAGTTCATTCATTGATAGTAAAATGTTGAACGGTAGTAATCATTATGGTAAAATGTTGAACTCTATTCCAACACAAAGATTACACAGAGATATATATGTGCATGTATATGTATGTGTATTGTACATATGCATATACATCATGATGATAATATATAATAATATATAATGTATTTTATAATATATAATGATGGTAACATATGATAATATATGATAATATATAATGCATTTAATAATATATAATAAGGATGACTATAAAATATGGATATTGAGATATAATGTATAATGTGGCTAAGGGAGGCAATGTGCACTTATTTGTTTTTTGTAATAAGAAAAAAAAAAGATTACACAGAGATCAAATTTTCAACGACCACTGTTGCCTTCATCAGGATAATTACTGACCAATCACTTCAAAACGTGATCTCGCGAGAGTTACGGTTACAGACACGTGACCTTATTCACTTGATCTCTGTGTAATCTTTGTGTTGGAATAAAGTACAACATTTTGCAATGATGGCTACCAACACAGATGAACTTTGGTAATAATTATGTTTACCTAAGGAAAACATATTGTTTTTACTACGTTTCTTCTTCCTCTTCTGTTCCAAGCACTAACCTCTGACCTGACCAATGACATGATTTGTTGACGTCTGTCACCATGGTGACTGGTGTTGGGGTACGTAATGTTGCAAATTCATGGTCTGCTCTACTCCTGTCACCACATACTCGTAGTACATGTATGTGAATGTGTTTGAGTAAAAATTAACAGGGCAGACCATGTCCGAAGGTAAACATTATGCATTTGCTTTGCAAATGTTACTTCTCTAATTAATTCATGTTTTAGGAGAGATGACGGCGTTTTCGGAATCGGCCTGGTCGCCAGACAAGGGGAAGAACAACGGCGTAGACATGCAGTGGGGAGGGGGGTCCCTGTTCGTCAGTGAGGACGAGAAACAGGACACGGACACAGGCGGGCTCAGAAAACTCTCCTACCGCAGAGCCGTGCCAACGGTTGACCTGTCCCGGTGGATACAGGCCAACTTTGCAGTAGAGGATGACATTGGTATGGCTATGGGTTCTCTTATGTTACAAACGTTTGAAATAGACCATGTGTGATTTGTGATATTTTCATTTATTGGTTTATTTGTTTGTATCAACATATCAACAACATATCTCGCAGCCTTGACATACGTACAGGGCTGAATTCTGATCAAGTTGTTTACAATATAAATTGTTAATAGTATGTAGGGAAATACAAATTACAATCATATCGGAATTTACAGATTAATATATAATTTTGGTTCGAAAGTTAGGTATTTACAATCTTACAATCGTACAAACTATGACAATCTTACGTCGTACAAACCTTATATCACTTAAGTTTTAACATATATGTAGAAGAATAGTAATCATAAATAAATAAATAAATCATCGTCGTAAATCCTTTCATGTAAAGGACATGCCCATATTTTCTATGACTGCTGTTGAACTTGCTGTTTAATTTGAATCATACGAGTTTATACTTAATCTTAGCATGATGAAAGCTGAAACTTTTTTCAGAAGCTGTACTCAGTTAATATCACTGGCATCAGACTTAACATGAAATAGGACAACCACATGCACTGTCTACCTTTAAAAATCACCTAACCTACCAGTAGGTTGCTAGTACAGTACATGTCAGTACAGTACATGCAGTCTTTACATGTACTGTACTACCAGTAGGTTGCTAGTACAGTACATGCAGTCTTTACATGTACGTAAGATGGTGATATCATTAGAGAACAACAGTTTTAAGTTCATGATGTCCTTTTCTACATGTTCAAATAACCACAAACAAGCTATGTTCAAACAAGCATGTTTAAATATTAACCACAAACAAGCGTGCATTAGAAGCTAGGAGAGCAGCACATTGAATTTTCACTGTTCTTTTCTGCAGTGTTCAAACTCGACGTAGAAGGAGCGGAGTACGCCATTCTGAAGAAGATGCTGAAAGACGGTACATTCCGCTGGATTGACAAGTAGGTACAATGTATTAATTATAGCACACATTTTTAGTGTGAAAAATGGTATTAGCTAGGTATGCAATGCTTTGACAAAACCCGCAGTACAGTGACTCCTAAGTCATTCATGCTATCAACAGATGATATAGTAGTATCTGATATATGATATGTGAACAGAATTGGTCTCTTGGACCGGGTCAGGAGTAACAACTTGCATTTGGAAGGATGAAACGACATCCTCCATCTCAGACTCCAAGTATACATGGCTGCGATGTCATCTTGTAGCTTGGAACAATCACTCATGCTACAGACTTCTCTAAAACATTTAAAGTCGTCCGCGAAGAGAGCAACAGATGAATGTTCCACTATACAAGGTAAATCATTTATGTACAAAAGAAATAAAAAAAAGGCCCAAGAATTGAGCCTGCGGGACACCAGACGTGACAGGGAGCCATTCTGACGCATTCACACGCTGACAACAGTTAGTATAGTTAGATATGAATTAAACCTGGCAAGAAGATTTCCTCCAAAGCCAAATGTTGACAAGGAACATACATTGTGTGAATATTGTTAATGTTTTGGCTTATGTTTTCTCATTTAACGTCTGATACATGTGACGTTCTCATGATGCCCGTTTGTCGATGTTTAATCTGCAGATTTTATGGTGAGTTCCATCCCAGGCAACCAACCGGACTCAGCTGGAGCGAAAAGAACCAGCTGATGGACGAGTTGGCGAAGAAGAAGATCACTCAGCTGTCCTGGGCGGCAGAGGTGCAGGATTATCAGGATATAGAGGAGTTGCACCAGTCACAGGTTTGGAAAAATACACAAATGTAAATGACTAAAACTAACATCAGTTCCCTGTCGAAACTATGTCGTACCACAAAAACACGTATTCATGAAATTGAAACCATCACGAATGTTTCAAGTTGTGCAGTTTGTACTTAAATCACAGCTGCAGGTTGCACCAAGGAGGTTTAAAATAAAACTTCCTTGGTTGCACCGATTCTCCAACCTTCTTCATGCAGAATGACCAGACACTTTCGACGCGTGACCTCCATACCATTGCTTTGTTTACTATCTGTTAATAATTAGATCATAATTGCCGTTGGTCACTATGGGTCCCAGCGTTTCATGAACGTTCACCTGAGTTGGTATAGTTACATGTTTAGAGTTAAAACTTTTCAACCAACACAAAATTATCTCACCTAGAGCTTTCGACCTGTCACTCTGGTCTTCCTCAGTAGATTGACCCAGTGAAGCTTATCACGTGACTTCCTTGAAGTGTGACGTCAACACCGGGTCAAGACTCCACGTGACAAGCCTCACTCACGAATTGAGAGTGACTGGTCGAAAGCTCAAGGCGTGAGAACTTCTTTGTTGAATCAAAATTGTTAACTCTGAACCGTGTGAATACCAGGGTTTGTGTACGCTTAAGAATAATCCTTGGAATGTCGCTTAGGTCCCCCGTGGAACCAGCGGTACAGCCGGGACTGTCTACCGGTCGTGTGGGTTCGGTAGCCCGTCAGTTCCCGGCCGGGTCTCCTTGGTCATAGAGGTGGGCATGAACGCCAAGATGGCGCACAGACTGATCGAAGCCATCCGAGCTTACAGAGTGTACATACCACTCAGGTATGGAAAAAAAATTATATTTCAAGAGTATTACAAAATGCTTATGCAAGGCAATATTATTGTGATTACATATACTGTTTCACAAGTTTCTTGTCTTGTCGCCTGAATATTTTTTTTCATGCATGTTTTCAATGTTTTAATGTCAAGAAATAAGTACGGATACACAGTACCTGTACCACTCTCTACTCCCACTCTAATATGTGAAAACATTTGAATGTTTCGCAATACTTCTCTGTTGAGTAGAGTTGGATTTAGTACTGTCTTCAAATCAATTCAAGGAATCTTCAACGCAGGCTGCGTTTTCCAATGAGCCTGTGCGGTAAGAATTTGTAGTCGGTTGTTATGCCAGGGCGTGATGCGATACAAAAAGGTTTTTTTTTACACAAATTACATGACGTACGATTTCTAACGAAAAGCGTCTGACATTTTTCAAAATATATCTCTAGTTACGTCAGTGAAGATTAGACATCCAGGTAATAAGATACGCCAAAAACAGTTACTCAAGCAACATGGATATGACTTTGGAAACAGTCAGACGTTTCAGGTACCACCCAATGCCTTTCGTCAGTTACACTAGAGGCTTCACTTATTTGCATATCAATCAATAGTTCTTACTTTAAACCTCTTGTTCTGGCAACTCTCTAGCGTCACTGACGAAAGCTAGGGGATTCTACCTGAAACGTCTGACCGTTTGCAAAATCATATCCAATTGCTTGAGTTACTGTATTTTAGCTTACATCTCTAGTTGCTTGAGTAACTGTTTCTTGTGGATTTCTCAGCGTATTTGTGTACGGAGACTTTGCCGAGCTTTTCCCCGAGATGGTCCTGAACTGGTCCCTGAACCACACCGTCGGTGTCCGGGAGGGGCATCCGTACCCGCCGGGACACTTCGACATCATCAACCCGAGATGGATCCGTACCAACCTCATCATCAGTGTGCTCCGGTCAGTTTTTAAATATAAAACTTTGTTGGAAATACATGCCTGAGGGCTAATTGCAGGTACAAACAACATGTATGGAAAAATAAAATACTACGTCTAACAGTATCATAATACTACATTCTACATTGTACTAGTTTTGCTGGATTTGACTTCTTTTGGGGCAATGGAAGACGAATTTTCCCACTTCTATGATATGTGGGTTCTTTGATTTTAATAGTGAAATTGTTTTCTCGTGGTAGGGGACAGTGGGAAAGTAATGGAGCATTTTGGACACCGTGGTAATAATTGTAAATAAAAACTCCTTTCACATATGTATAAAAAATATTTTATTCTGAGGACTGGACAAAAGTAATAGTTATCTAGGCCCTCTCTCTAAATAGTCCAGCGGCATAGCTGAAAAATTGTGCACTTTTGTCTAAAAGCACCAAATTTGGCACACATGTAGCTGAATATATTCTAAGCAAATTTGGATATGGAGGCATTTCCATTTCTGCCCAGGAGCGCCGTGACGTCATCTTGAATTTAGAACCCCCAAAATAGGCGAAGCGTTCTAGTGCCTTAATTAAGGGGGAGGGGCAAAAAATTAAACATCAATATTTCTTTCTGAAAATTTATATGCCAACATAACCTACTACAAGGTACACAAACCTGTTAATTTTGTTTCAATGAAAGAATAAAAGCAAACATCAACAAATACAAAATTGTAAAAATAATGAAGAGAAGGAAGGCTGGCGTAACAAATCAGTGTGCAAATCAGATAACAATCAAATAAAATGACCTGTCTGCGAAATAAAGTTGAAAACTGCACTTGTAATTTACTATCAATAATGTCAAAAATATCACATACTACTAATATAGTGGTAAGAAAAATCAGGATCCCTTCCATGATGTGTGAAATTCTTACCGTCATTTCTGTTATGCGATGGTACTCCAGTCTCCATGAGCTTGGTCTTCAGCCGGCCTTCTACCTCCCGGCCAGTACCGGTAAGGACATCACCGGCGCTGCAGCACAGAGGAACCTGCGTGTGGTCTACCCAACCGCACGGTTTCCACCAACGAAAGGTAGGTCTTTGCACGTCAAAACATTACGTACCTAGTTAGTAGAATATTTCTCAATCAGTGGTCAAAAGTAAAAACACGTACCTCCAAATTTTCGATGTCCACTGTACATCTTGATCACGGAATGACCTAGTCTCGCGAGAACTCGCCTCCATGCGGAGTAGATCAAGATGTGCAGTAGACATCGACGATTTGGAAGTGCGTGTTTTTACTTTTATAAAAACGTCATATATAGATTGAGGTATATTATACTAACTGCGATATACACGTACATGACGGATGAATCTCTTCAACGATCAAGTACATAGATATGTCATTTTGCACAATAATAAAGTTATAGACCTTTTGGACGGGACATGAAGCCGAAAGTTACCTCACGGAGCGACATTTTAAAACACTTGAAGAACATCTTAGTTGTTAGGCGTAGAAGTAAGGAGCATTGGTACATGTGTGATCATGATGGCCAAAATCAACCCGTTCTTTACTCAATTGCAATGTATACTAACCCCGATAATTATCATTGGCAACTTTAATTTGGCAGTTTCGGCTGCACTGCCAATCGGACCAATGGCATATATACGTAAGACCTTGAATAGGTATCAACAACTGTTGTGCAGATGAAATGTGATAGCATGATAAACTATCGTCCACCCATGTATGCACCAATACTGCAACTGTTTGCCTTTGTCATACATTGAATCAATTCACCAGTTTCCCATCCCCAGAATGCTTAGCGAAAACAGGGGGTCTAACCTCATTTGCATAGGACACCTCAAAACACACTGAAAAACAAGCTGGTTAACGTCACCAGGATCATTCCGATGCCTTCCTGTCCTATGCAAATGAGGTTTAGCCCTCTGTTTTAGCATTGCATTCTGGGGATGGGAAACTGGTGAATACAACCTATACAAGTTTTCTTCTTTTTTTTTACATTCATCATAAATGCCCCAACACCTTAAAACACACTGAAAAACAAGCTGTTTAACATCACCAGGGTCATTCCGATGCCTTCCTGTCCTATGCAAATAAGGTTTAGCCCCCTGTTTTCGCATTGCATCCTGGGGATGGGAAACAGTGGTGAATACAATCTATACAAGTTTTCTTTTTTTTTTACATTCAGGTACGCTGCTCACCTACAACAACTACTACTACTACCGAGATGTGGAGCGAGTGCCCAAAGCTTTGCGCATGATCAGTACAGCTTTAGGTCGAAACGGGGGTATCCTGAGCCTCAACTCAGATCACCCTGATAGCTACATGATCTCAGTGTTCCTTCTGGACTATCTAGTCGAGAACTCTGGTTTCCAACTGGTCGGAATCAATGACTGTATTGCAGGGGTTTGAAAAGGTAGCCACACTCGTTTCCGGCAGGAAGAAGCAACAGGAGTTTATTTTATCATGAAAGTTCATCTGTGTTGTTAGTTACATGTTTAAAGTTAAAACTTTTGCTTCAACACAAAACATTCTCTCACCTAGAGCTTTCGACCAGTCACTCTGGTCTTCCTCAGTAGACTGACCCAGTGAAGCTTGTCACGTGGCTTCTTTGAAGTGTGACGTCAACACTGGGTCAAAGGTATCAGGTAGACGATGTCGGCCCCCGTCGCGGTTCAATGTAGGGTGATGGGCCCTGATGTATATGGCTTCCTTCCCCCCTCTCAAGAAATAGTCTTGACCCAGTGTTGACGTCACACTTCAAAGAAGCCACGTGACAAGCTTCACTGGGTCAGTCTACTGAGGAAGACCAGAGTGACTGGTCGAAAGCTCTAGGTGAGAGAATTTTTTGTGTTGGACCAAAACTTTTAACTTTAAACAGGAGTTTACTTTATACACAACCGTGACAGTCTCTTACCTGCAGTACGTTTCGATGTCCGTTAGACACCTTCCTCAGAGATTCTGACTGGAGTACTGCTTCTCACCGCTATATGTAGGTGGCGCTTTTACGGCGAGAACACAATCCTATCAGATGATCAGAGGCTTAACCGGTTGTGTATAAAGAAAACTCCATTATTACCTTCGCCAAGAAGGTTATGTTTTCAGTAGCGTTTGTCCGTCTGTTCGTTTGTCTGTTTGTCTGTGAACAGCATAACTTATGAAGCTTAATATACATTGTCATGAAACTTGGTAGGTGGGTAGGTCTTGATGAGATCTAGAAATGATTAGATTTTGGATCCCCTGTCGGCCTTTGTTGGTACTGTAGCAGAACTTCTGGTTTTGATATCTCACGATCTGGACATGTCACGAATTTTGGTTTGTAGGTAGCTCTTGGGGTAGGAAAGAAGTGACATGAGTTTGGGGCCCCTAGCAGCTTGTTCTGGAACTGTAGGGGCGTTCATTGAAAAATTCTCGAAGTTAGGTGAAGGTGAACATCAATAAAGATAATTTATTCAAATTATGACCTCATTTGCATGATTTATGGGGAAGTGCTAGAATAATCTTTTTGTTAAAATAAAGGCTGTCATTGGGTGGAGAATATGTTTAACTGATGTAATCCATACAAATGGTGCTCTTTTTTTGCAAAATCAATTATTAAAATTGTATAATTCGTAAACCGGAAGGGTTAACATCATTTGGCGAAGGTAAATGATGTGAGAAATGTGCCTTCTAATTTCTGTGCCTGAAGCTTAGCCAAAGTAAAGTCCTCCGAATTTACTAGTTGTGTCTTGTTTCTTTTGTCCGTGTTGGTTTTGTCGTCTTCCTACTCTCCAAGCAGAGGTTTGGGTTTGGGGTTATTTTTAACGTGATTTTAGGCTTTTTTTTAATCTGGGTTTCTCTTTTGCACTGGATTTTTTTTTTCACCAAACCCAAGTGGATTTTTTTCCCACCAAACCCAAGTTGGGAAAAAAACCAGTGCAAAAGAGAAACCCCGATAAAAAAGCCTAAAACACGCTAAGATTAACACCAAACCTCTGCTTGGAGAGTATCATCTTCCCTCCTCACGTCTGCTTGATTTTATGGCCTCACCTCGGGCATCTGTATTCACCAATTTCACACTTCCCATAATGCCTAGTAAAAATCACGGATATGACGTAAGACCACCCCTCCCCTTCCTCGATGTAATATTTCCAACAAGTTCTATCGACAAACTGGTCAATTATTGTTTTGAATTGTTTCTCTAGTATAAAGCGCATGCCATAATTGCATTTTTGTTGGAATTAGAGAAAATGACGTACCTTCTATCGTTCTACCTTCTACCGAAGACTCTCCTACTCGCACGGTCGCATTACGTATATTAGAACGATAGAAGGTACGTCGTTTCCTCTAATTCCACCAAAAATGCAATTATGGCATGCGCTTTATACAAGAGAAATAATTCAAAACAATAGTTGACCAGTTTGTCGATAGAACTTGTTGGAAATATTACATCGAGGAAGGGGGAGGGGGTGGTCTTACGTCATATCCGTGACTTTTACTAGGCATTATGGGAAGTGTGAAATTGGTGAATTAGTAGCCCCGGCTGTCCACTAATCAGAGCGGAAACACTGTGACCTCACACCCGTCGAGTAAGATCGCTCCTTGTGACGTCATACAAGGAAGTGATTACAGAAAACCCAGCCCACGCAGAGCGCTCGTGCTTAGGCGATTGTCACAGAAAGGGGAAGTCCTGTACACAGACAGGACTGAGGAAATATTTCCCGATTCAGTCAGAGTGGAGTGAAGCTGTATTCTGCGCCATGGAAGTATTCCGTGCGACCAGTAAAGGACAGACATTAGTACGTGCCATGTCACTTCTCGGTGTACTACTCTGCCTGTTTCCAGCGGTCTCAGGTATGTTACGTGAGCTCTTAAACTGTACTTTGTCAGGGTATAGAATTTTCTTCTTACACAACCAGTAAGGTTCTCACCTGCTTACGTTTCGATGTCTATCAGACACCTTCCTCAGAGCTTCTGACTGGAGTTCTGCAACGTAAGCAGGTGAGAACCTTACTGGTTGTGTAAGAAGAAAATTCTATACCCTAAGTATCTTCCAACCTGATGAAATTATTTACGGAAATGTACTTTGTCAGAATTTGGTAACTCTCGCTAGGACAGGATAACAGTCGAAAGATAGTTTCTTTCCATATACTTTGAGGTGTTCATGTTTTGAAATGTCAATCCGTGTATAAAATATATAACACCATGGTCCCCTCCCCAATACTAAAGACACTGTCCCAACAAGCGTAATATGTGTTAGGGGGCTCAGATGTGTTTGTAGTGATGGGAACAGATACTGGGAGAAAAAACAGGAACTTGATTTGGAATTTTTTTAAAGGAGGCGTTTTTCGGCATATCACTATGATTTATGATGTAAATTTATGGGATTAATATTTGAGGTGTGACAATGTTCACAAGAAATATCACGGAAATATAATGTATGATGCTGGTTCCTTTCGCTTGCTGCTATCACACATCTAGATATGATCAATTTCAGTACATGTATTTCCGCATCCATTGTAAGCCATTGTAAGCGATAAAAAAATGTAACAAAATTTTCACACACACAATCTTTCCCGATCCATTTCCTATCAATCAAAATTGACAGATGTCTCATATCATATCACTGTACAGAGGCGTGTTTCTAGTACTGTACAGGGCGATGTTTATTATGATGTTTTAGGAATGTTTTAAAGATGTATTAAGTGATGTGTTGTCTTTTATAGAACAGTGTTATCTGTTCTTATAACTTCTTCAAGGAGATACACAGAGTTTGAAACGATCCACTGTGATCTATCCTTTGCACCTACTTCCTTGAATTCTTGGCAACAATTTTGTAATAATGTACTGCAGTGTCATAGGAGTTCGAAAATGGCCGACGGTTTGCATAACAACAAAAACGTCAAAATTTCCAGTTTGAAAATTAAAAAGGAAGTCGAATGTATCTTGTTTTTCTATTTCTGATGAGTCATGTCCGCGGCTAGAATGGTGTATAACTGAACGTAGGCCAAGTCACTGAATAATAAGAATGGGTTACTCCTAGCTTCTACCAGGCTTCGGGAGGCGGCTGGAAAGAGTAGCGCGGCAAAATGTTCTCTCCCAGCAGACAAACCTTCCCTGGCATGTTATCTCTCTATTTGGCCGATTTCTACTCTTTCCAGTCGCCTCCCGAAGCCTGGTAGAGGCTAGGTTACTCCCATGACGTCACAAGGAAGTAAATACAGAAAATAATCTCCAAATAGATATTCGGGGGCATATATTGCAAACTCATGACCGGGTTTCTGATCATGACTGACCCCCAAGATTTGTGCGTTCAGATATTTGGGACCAGTCAGGCATTGCCATGATTTTGCCCCGAAGATCAGAATAGAAGCAAATATGAAGATGAAGATGAAGAAGCCAGACTGTAGGAAGTGTAGATCTTGGCTATAGTCTGGTTTCTAGGTTATACAGGGAGGTTCTGCTATGTGTACTTCTATTCTATCGCCTACAACATGCGGAGATAATGAGGAACTAGCCTCCATTAGGCCTTCTTACGGGGATACGGATCGTATTTGGTAAAAAAAAGGGGGGGGGATAGTTCAGTGCCCAAGAGAGTCAGTCCGTCAAATGAACTCTACGCTGGCTAAATTCTACTTTTTTCGAACCCCCGTTGTTAGTCTGATGGGGACTAATGAGGAACATTGTACATGAGTGAAGAATAGACCTAGACTAACCTTCCGGTTTGCAAAATTTACATGCTTTACTGCTCATTGTGGGTAATACATCAACATTCAAGAAAATGATACAAACAAACTATGGATAGCGCCAATATTGTCTTGGTTTAAGTGAAATGCTGGTAGAAATTTACCCACGCCTGTGACATGCCTCAGTGGGTTACAGTCATTTTCCCGAAGCATGTTGATATAACATAGAAACTCATTTGTATCACCCGGATCCGGAGTAGAATCCTACAAAAGCAAGATATTCTGTGTTTCAAGTCATTACGTTCAAATTGTTATCAACTATGATTACTGAATAGGTTCCAATCATATTTTCGTACTTTGTATTATTTTGTGTTTATTTATTTTGATGTAGTACCTGTGCCGTGCATGTCTGTATGTTTGTCTTCCTGTACGAAACAAGAGGAGCGAGTAGAAACAGATAAAAACCCTCCTGGTCCCGGGCCGGGGTTCGAACCCACGTCCCCCGGGCCACACGCCGACGCTCTAACCACTCGGCTAAAAGATCTAGACCCGTTGGCCGGGTCAGTTGGTGGGGCCTATAACCCCCCCCACACACACACACACACACACTGTTACATTCCTGTGAAAATTGAATTTAAAAAACGTGAAAAAATCCATCTTGGCCCATGTCTACGGTCAATGGCGCATGCCAGCCCTTGTTTACCAAACATACCAACACAGATGATATCTAACGATACTATTTACTCCCAAACACGAACTGAGAAAGAGAGGTCGTGAGAAAACATTGAAAGTTGTCCATGTGTGACAGCCCTATACACAGACTGACAAAAGGAAGAACATGCCTTAGGCATCATGTTGACCTTACAGACAAACGTACATGTAGTAGTACAGTGGGGCATTGTGTTGACTAAGACAGTCGGCCTAACGCTGCAACTAATAACTCAAATGCTATTCAGTATATATGTCCCTCTGTTTACCTTGGGCCTCGTGGCACTATTGACTAGTAGTGATAATATTTGAAACAAGAATCCGGAGATCTCATACCCCCATGAAATATATGAGTTTTTCTAAATGTTTTTACACAGTACACTACAGTACAGAACAAAATAACACAGGTTTTTGGTTTCAAACACACAGTAGCATCTTTGGCCTGGATATAGTCATGTAGGCTTTTCCCGAGGGAGAACCTCATTAATCAAACCGGGCAGGCGCTGCCTCCACCCCGCACATCTGTTTTCCCTGCCACCCCGCACATCTGTTTTCCCTGCCACCCCGCACATCTGTTTTCCCGGAAGTTCTGCTGCAGAACCAAGGTCAGCCACCAGAAGGCCCATATTTGAACTTGACCTTTGGCTTCCTAAGACCTACCAGCATACCAAATATCATCACAATCCATAAAGGTGTTCTGAAGTGCTGACTACAGATGTGCGGAAACACACACACACACACACACACACATACACACACACACACACACACACACACACACACACAGACGCGCCAAAAACAATACTTCCATTTTTCATGGAGGTAACAAGTTAGCATTTCTTAAAGGTAAACTACTCAGGTTTAATATAGGGACATTTATCGGGCTCTCAGTTCCGGATTCTTTGAACTTTTGCTTCGACACCTGTGAATTGACTTGTCATGAGTAATTGTTAACGTCTGACATAACAAAAGGTTTGAATAAATTCATTCTCGCATGTGTAGATGAGTCTATACTTGTGTAGTGATGCGTTAAAATACTCTCCAAGCAGAGGTTTGGGTTATTTTTGGCGTGTTTTTTACGCTTTTTTATCGGGGTTTCTTTTTTGCACTGGTTTGGGTGAAAAAACATTCCAGTGCAGAAAAAGAAACCCCAATAAAAAAGCCTAAAAACACGCCCAAAAACCCCAAACCCAAACCTCTGCTTGGAGAGTAGTGTTAAAACACAAACCTGTACCGATGGCAATATGAAGAATAAGTTAGACGTGTACAAAACGTCAAATATAAAAATAATAATAATGATAAAATATATATATGCATTATTCTCCGTCGAATGACTTGTGCTGTATAGAAATTTTTAAATTCAAATTAAAATGATGATCAGTCTGTGAATTTCAGTCGTACAGAAAATTCATTGCAATCCTTACTCCAGGAGTAGCTGACATCACAATGACCAGCAGGTTTCCATATTATCCGGACACGCACCGAAGACACCCAAATTTCCAGGACCAGGATTTCACTTGGTTATACTGCTACTACACCGGATCACTTTTGCAAGAAAGTCCCGACTATTGGATCAAGCTTGAACTAGATACAGGGTCAGGACAACGGTTTACCACAGCTAGAAATTCCGGAAGCGGATCGAGTCCTCGCCATAGGCGAGTGAAAATCTGGCCTTATGATAGAAACAACAATCCAACACATCTCACTAACGCATACTCCTGCCTGGGTCGACAAACCGGCGTCTCTGACAAAGTCATCACGTTCAAGATGAGAGAAGACGGTAAGAAACTTTAAAAAAAAGAATACTAGTATCAAAGTTCTTTGATCACATGTCACCTGCCAACGTTTTGATGCCCCTCCTGTTGCCTTACTATTGAAAATAATGACGCCCAGTCATTATCATTATATTGCCTTGAGGTAGGTAGAAGAAGGACCTTTGAAACATTGTCAGATGAGAAATGCTTGGTTGAGATCAAAGAACTTTGATTTACCATTCTATTTACGAGTCCCAGTAGTTGTCATCAAGGTCCACTTCATCTATATTTGTTTCTCCTCGGTCTCTCTGTTTGTTAAGATAGCCATGCCCAAGACCAAAACTGCTAGAATCTTGAAATACTTTTATCAGGTTGATAAATGAATGTACATTGCGTTCTTTTGCTACACGGCCAAATGTTCTGTATCTACCGGCGTTTCGTAACACCCCAAATGTCCTCAGATATAGAACTTCGCGTATACTAGGTAGCAGAAATACTAGGACGTTTAACTTACATGTAACGTACCGACTAATAGCTAACGATTGGAAGTATCTACGATTTCTTGTGTTTCAGCCGACGTGAAGCCCCGGCTGTTCTCCCGTACTGTGAATGTGGGAGAAGCGGTAACGTTAGAGATGGTTCGGAACCCTGCCTCCACCAGGACTGGAGACTTGGAGTGGAGGAAGAACGGAGTCGTCCTACAGGGTCAGACGGCTCTCGCACTCAACCTCAACAACGTCCAGTCCTCAGATGAAGGGATCTATGAGTGCTACTATGACGGGGCATATTCTGACAGGAAGCAGGGCATCATGAGGCTCATAGTTAGGGGTAAGTTAAATCACGTACTAAACTTGGGCCGCAATTTCAAATAATCTCATGACGTTTGCATGAAAGTTCATCTGAGTTGGTAAATTACATTACGAAAAACGTAAACTGTTCTCCAACTCAAAATTTGACTCACCAGAAATTTTCGACTGAATCACTCAGTCTTCCTCAGCTATCTGACCCAAATGCCGTGGACACGTGATTTTTCCCACGTGTGACGTCAACAAAGGGTCAAAGGTTGTCTGAAGTCGATATCGCCCCCCGTCCCGGTTGAAGTGCCCTGATGTATATGGCCCCTATATGTCTCATGATGTATATGGCCTCATGACGTGTGGGGGTGGGGTGGATCATCACATTAATTATTAATGAAAATTAGCATATTTGCTTCATTGAGTTGCACTTATGTTACCATATGTAGACATGACGCCAGATAGCAAGGCGTTGGTGGTTGTGTTTCTCCATATTTCCCTTTGATGCACAGGATGATTCAGTAATGAGTTTTTGAACATTAATAATGTTTCAATTCTGTCCAACTTTAAGTAGGCCCGATGGGAAACTTAAGACAACAAGAAAACAACAACTATTATGTTTAGCGAAGGAGAAAATATTGTTTTTGCTCAGTTTCTTCCTCTTCTTCTTCCGTTCCAAACAAATTATTACACCTTATGTTACAGCCTGTGCAGAGAACAAGTACGGATCCGACTGTTCCAATGACTGTCCTGACTGTTACAACGGAGGGGTGTGTCATGATCAGACAGGCGAGTGCGTCTGTCCTCCGGGCTTCAGCGGAACTTACTGTGAGACAGGTAAAAAAATTATTATGTACAAAAGGCCTCGTCATAGCTATATGTACTTTATCTCTATGTTCTAATACATGTAATGCATGATCCAATCGCTTTTTGTGGGTCCAAGGGTCCAAATGCTACTAGATTTGAAACAATTGAATAATTCGTTGATGTATTTTTATCAAGTCACTTCAATATCATTTCAGTAGAACATAGTACTAGGATGTTACGTGCAGATTTTGATTCCGTTAAGGTACATTCTCAAAGGAAAAGACTAAAACATTACTTGATATAATTCCGTACACGCCTGGGGTCGTGTGGCTTAGAACCAAGAGGTCCCGGGTTCGAATTCTAGCTGCCATGTCACCAAGCTTGTGCCCATGGGAAAGGTACTAATAAGAACTTTCCTCACTTTGCTCAGGTGTTAATGTCAGAATATAATGATCATTAAAGAAAAACAAACGCCTTTGACCATTGCAATGCCTTCTTCTGTACAGCCTGTGCGTCCGGACGTTTCGGTAAGACGTGTAGGTTCAGCTGCAGTGGAGGCTGTCAGGGCCAGCTGATGACGGTTCCGGATCCGGTAGGGTGTACCTGTCCTCCTGGGCTGACCGGAATGACGTGTCAAGACGGTAATATATTCACAAAATTCATTTTACACTTTTTAACTACACTTTCAGGTTGGCAAACTTGGAAATATTCCGAACTAGAATTCCGAGATCTCATACCTCCATGAAATATGATATTGATATGTAAATGTAAATTTCTTCTTTAATTGTGCAAATGACCTCTGCATTAACATGATATATGCATCGTGATGTATGTTAACTTTTGATTAACTTACAGATGTCCCAAGTATGACATTCTCATCATTCACCATTACGAAATCATAGAATTTTTGCATTAATTATGCAAATTAGGTCATCATTTGCAGAATTAGTATCTGTTGAAGTTCCGCCTGCCATAGGTTACATTCATTACATGTATGTAAGTAGTATAATGTAAAACACTGTATAGAATTTCCTCATTAATTATGCAAATAAAGTCCTCATTTGCATAATTTGCATTTAATTATGTACATCTCTCTCTCAGCTACCTACACACAAAAAATAATGAAAATATGTTGTTCCTGTCTGGACTTATTGGCTTTTAAACATTTCGCCAGAAAGTGCCCTGCAGTTCCAGAACAAGCCGCTAGGGGGCCCAAACTCATATGACTTCTTCCCAAGCACGAGAGCTACCTTCCATCAAAATTTCATGACCCTAGCATGTCCAGATCGCGAGATATCAAAACCGGAAGTTGCGCTGCAGTACCAAGGGAAGCCACTAGGGGGACCAAAATCTCATCATTTCTAGTTTTCGTCACACCCTACCAACAAACCAAGTATGAAACCAATCCATCCAGGCGTTCTTGAGTTATCTTGTTGACCAACAGACAGACGGACAGATAAACGCAACTGAAACTAGAAAGGCCAATATTTGCTTTGGAGCAAATACAGCGATGGGTTCACCACATTTTACGACATGGCAGGGAAAGAATGAGAAACACAAGGGAAAACAATGATTTACATTGATATAACTATAATATGAAGTAACATACAACTAAAACAACAGTTGGATAGCTATTCCCTACTTTATTGGTTAGGATTTTTAATTGCATAATGCAAACTGTTGATTTTCAAAATAAATAAAAACGTTACATGCCCCGCATTCCAATGCTGGAGCAGAAAAGACTTGAAATACCTACCAAAACACTTGAATAAAGACATACTGTCAGTATGGAAATGCTCTGTGCAGGTGTTAATCAAGTTAAATCCCAACAGCCAATCAGCAAGAAATGCTCTGTGCAGGTGGAAATGCTCTGTGCAGGTGTTAATCAAGTTAAATCCCAACAGCCAATCAGCAAGAAGTATAGAGGAAAGCTGCATGCCTATTGGTTGATGCCCTGCATTCCATTGTGATGACTCATGGTAAACACGGCACACTAACACAGTAATACATTTGATATAACACAGCCAAAAAACTCAAATAAAACCATTCTAAAAGCCTGTATCACAAAAATTTAAAAAACGCCTAGGGGCATTTGCCCACTGTACCTCCATACCAAATTTCAGGACCTTAGGCCCTAAAATGAAGAAGCTGAATCCATTTAAAAAATGGCAGGAGAAGAAGGAGAAGAAGGAGGAGAAGAAACATCAGAAAAAGCAATATGGGTTCACCACCACTTCGTGGTGTGGTGAACCCATAAATATAACCTCCATGACACATTTCATGGAGGTAATAAGGCATTCAGTATGATATGGATACATGTACATACAGCCCCACATTAGCACATTGCATCAGTATTTCATACTGCAAAGCACAGAAACGCACCCCCAAAATGAGTCCTTTATTTTCTAGGTGGTACCCCAAACATCAGTCCAGGATCCTACCACTAACCAGTTTCTATCACAAGTTATCACCTTTGCTCCATGGATGTCAATACATATTGCGATGGTGTTGTTTCGGCTTAGTATTTAGATAAGTGACTAGAATATTGACTTTGAAACATCTGGCTTTCCACCTTAAAAACTACACTGAGCACCTTTAAAACTGTTATATATGTTTTTCAGTTTTGAGTGCATTTTTTCAGTCACAGTCAAGTTCATCCAAGGACATTCTAAAGCTTCTTTGTTCAACAGAAGACAACTCTTACTCTTTCCTTTTAAACGTAACCAATGGAATCGTTTTTTCTGTGCGGTTTTCCTAGTATGTCCGGACGGTACGTACGGCGCAAGCTGCACCCAAACCTGTCACTGTTTATCCGGAAACTCAGCCTGTAACGCGGAAACAGGAGCGTGTAGCGGTGGATGTGCGACTGGCTGGGCGGGAAACTCCTGTCAGATAAGTACGGTCTAGTTTAAATTAGTCATATGAACTTTACTGACACAACAGAAGTACAGCGACTTTCGTAAGGTCTTTAACTATACAGACAGACAGATACGTGGTTACAACGGAATTGACCTACCATGAAAGTTCATCTGTGTTGGTACAAGTCATAATATGATTATGAAATAAAGACTACACTTTCCTTCCAACACTGGAATGAATTGGGACTTATAATTACCCAAATTTTCGGCTGACTCCTTTTAATAATCTTGTTCACGGAATGGACCCGTCTACTCTTGGAGCGTGACGTCAGAGATACGTGACCGTAGTAGCGGGTCATACATGTAACTTGTGTCGCCCCCCGTCTCTGTTCAGGGTAGGTCTGTGAGCTCTTATGTAGACCGCCTCCTTCACTCTTCTTGTAAAGAAGTCCTCGATTCTGAACCAGACTTCCTTCTATCTTCTAGAGTGAACTTGGATTTATCTACAGCATGAAATGTAACAAATTCCGCTGAGCAAGAGGAAAGAAGGTGGAACAGCTTTGTGCGTTTGTCATCATATGGTGGACAAGCTATGATAAAATGTTCATTTTCAATCTCATAAGAACAGAATGGACAAAACCCAATAGAAAATTCCAAGTGTTTGTTTCACAGACTGCATACATTACTAACGTTACGTCTGTATTCATACAACCATACAGACAATTTTCAATCTTGAGAGTTATGCCATCTTGTAACGTTGATAAATCCTTCTTGGATGTTTAGGTCTAGACTAGATTGCTAGAATGAAATTTGTCTAAGTGAATACTGACTGAGGCATCACTTCAGATTCTATGTTCATGATCACAATCGGTTACTATCTCTGTTGGTATATGTACAAATGTATATTCAACGCGGTATTTTCCTCCGTGTTGTACAGGGCCTGCCACAGTAACACAGCATCCCTTAGATCAAACAATAGATGTTGGAGGTCAAGCAACATTCACCTGCATCAGTACAGGTGTGCCAACACCTGCGATCACCTGGTACAACGACAGCAGTGCTATGACACCTGGAGGACAAATCAGTGTGATTGAAAATATATATAAAGTAGTAGCGAACGGTATCGTCGAAAACGTGGTGACCAGCATATTGACCATTACATCTGTGGGTCGTGAGGACAACGGAGTGTACAAGTGTGCATCGTCTAATGCTAACGGGGTATACACAGTCACGTCACAGGCGGCTAGGCTTACAGTGCGAGGTAAGGAACCAGGATATTTATATGTCGTGTTTGTTTGTTTGTTTAGTATCTCCATTAGTGTGAATTTCACACTACTCTTCCTGGAGTCCGTAGTGAATAACCAGACCAGTATTTGGACCATCACACACCGGGGCATGCCCCTACTCTTTTTCGAAAGGTGTGGTGGGTTCTTTAACGTGCGTGGGGTGTGGCTCTCCCCAAACACGGAACCTCCATTTAACGACGTCCTATCCAAGGGGCGTCCCTAACCGAAGCAAGGTACTCATTTCCACCTGAGTGAAGTGTTAAGTACCTTTCCCAAGGGACGCATGTTCGGACTTGTTCGGGTACGACCCGGAATCGAACCCGGGTCTCCCCGTTTCATAGTCTAGTGATCTACCACTACGCCACACGACGCCACGCTTAACCTCAATCTTTAATTGACCCCAATCTTTAATTATACATTCGAAATCGACAGCCAAAGATAAATGTTTGTGTTTTTACATATCATGGATGATGAATCCGGACTTTTCTTATATTAATTATTGGTTGTATGTTTAATTTATCTTACAAACTTTTACATAATTGATTTGGACACCCAGATATGTCGTCTCCAATCATATTTTGAGAAACTAATATAATTACCGCTACGAATCTTTGTCTTTCTCTAACTTGTTTCTTTTGCTGTCAGGAATGCCGTAAGCGAATACATGAAACCGTTTTTATGTTTACCGAATGAGAACATATTGTTTTTGCTCAGTTTCTTCCTCTTCTTCCGTTCCAAACAAATAAGGTCAGTGACCAGTACCAGACGTCTGTCACCATGGTAACTGGTACTGGATTACATAATGTTGCAAGGACCATGCAAAACTGAGTTCAATGATCAAGAGGGGCCATATATATGAATGTGTTTGAGTAAGAATAAAGAACAAAGCAGTAGTTTGTAAAGCTGGACCACGTGAAGGTAAACATGATGCATTTGCTTTGCAAATGTTACCTTCCTAGTGTTTTTCTTATCTTATACATTATCTTAAAATCCCAAACGAACGTCAAAGAACCACCATCACCAAACTACGAATCAGCTGTCATAAACTCAGCATCGAAACAGGATGGCACAACCGCACACCACTGAAGCAAAGAATCTGCCAATTTTGTAGCTCAAGCAAAGTAGAAGATGAAGCCCACTTTGTCGTTGATTGTAGTTTATATAGAAATGATAGAAATGATCTGTTTAGATATATTACAAGTACGTTCCCGTACTTCCAATAGTTGACTAATATTGAACAATTCATCTTTCTTATGCGCTTTGATCATCCTGTATTAAAACAAACACATTTCAAATTATATTTTTGACATCACTAAGAAACGAGAAGAAGCCGAACCTTTGTATTAGTGTAGTTTTAGAGCTATTTGTACTACAAACATGTATATTACCCTTTCATCTGTTGACCTGTACTTAGCCCGATAGGGCATGAATGTACAATAAAGGTTATTATATATTATTATCTTATACAGAACGTCCGGATGATGTAAAAGTTACTGTCACCGCCGTCAACTCTACAGCCCTACAAGTCACGTGGACGGTGGGCGTGACCGGAAACCTGGACATCCTCGACTCCCGTGTCAGGTACAGGGGATTCATCAACGGCGAATGGGCACCGTACACGCCGTGGAGAGCAACAGGAATTTCAGGCACAAACGGAACTGTTCGCATCTCTGGTCTGGTACCCAGTGTGAGCTATCGTGTACAAGTCACTGTGGAAAATGAGTTGGGATTGAGTTGGCCGCCTTCATGGGCAAGTGGAACTACAGATGAAGCACGTAAGTTCAGATTATAGCTTATTTATCTAAGGTGCATGTAATTGTTACCTCCATGAAAAATGGAAGTATTGTTTTTGGCGTGTCTGTCTGTCTGTTTGTCTGTGTGATTGTGTCTGTGTGTCTGTGTGTTTGTGTTTCCGCACATTTGTAGTCAGCATAACTTCATAACGCCTTTATGGATTGTAATGATATTTGGTACATTGGTAGGTCTTAGGACCGCAAAGTCAAATATGGGCCTCCTGGTGGATGACCTTGGTACTGCAGCAGAACTTCCGGTTTTTGTATCTTTTGTCCTGAGATGATGATAATGAATCTTAAGAAATGCGCATCAACAGATTCTGAGACACTTAAAAAAAGCGTATCAAACGCCCGATAGATTTTGTTGACTATTTCTTCTAAAGTAGCAGCAACGTGATATTAAAACTGGCAACATAGCTTAGATTGCATAAACTTCTTGGATATGATAAGTTGTATACACCCAAAAATTATGCACAACATGTCCCTATCTTGGGTTCTAAATTGTTCCTGCAAAAAAATTAAATATATTTTTTTGAATAAGCTGTTTCTAGGTCCGCTAACTGTGCTCTATATCAACAGCACCGGGACCTCCGCAAGGTTTGCAAGCCGCGCAGATATCTCACAACACCGTGCACCTGACCTGGCAGCCTCCGCTGAGAACCAACGGAGTCATCCGCAGCTACACAGTCCAGTACGGGGAATCAGTCACGTGCGAAACACTAGAGTTTTCTCCAAAAGAAGTTACCACGTCAGACGGCAGCACCACTACCGTTATCAGAGACCTGGTTCCGTACACAAACTACACATTCCGGGTGCGGGGGGCGACAAGTGCAGGAGGAGGAGACTTCAGCAACTGTAACAGCACAAGGACACTGGAATATTGTGAGTTATCAAATATCTAATTGATTGTGGCTTACTGTAACACCAATGTGATTATGTCATTATGTCTTTATGTATGTATGCCTTTTTTTTATTTACTTCATCGGTCACCACAAAACAAGGCTCATGGGAGCCACTTAAAATGTTTTGGGTTACAGAACAGCCAGAGTGGACAGATGTTTGTTGACCTTAGACTTTAAGAGTTTAAGGTTATACTCATAGGGGAAGCAATCACGAGGTAGCTTATTCCAAAGTAATGTTGTTCTTGGAAAGAAGCTTTCAGCATGGAACTTCCTCCTAAGAGGTGGTGAATGGAGGAAGGAGGGGTAATTTGCCTCGGTGGAAAAAGTTGAGGTCCCGCCTTTTTGAGGCCGTAGAGTCAGTGTATGTGTATCGTTGATCCACTGTCTATATAGAGCAAGGTATTGGAAGGCGAAACACATCCCTAGGCCTCTCCTGAACGGCCTTTACTTTTCCAACCAAAGTCAGGTACCCATTTTACACCTAGGTGAAGTGAGGAAAAGTGCTTTTCCAATGACACTTTTTGACTAGACAGGAAGGCAAGAAATGGAGTCGTGTGGCATACCAACAGAGCGTTCGGCTAGGAAATAAAAGGTCCAGGGTTCGAATCCTGACATGCAACCGTGCCCTTGTGCTCACTTAACTCAGATTAAAATGAGTATGTCTTTGTCCGTTCATGCGTTTGTCCTCTTCGTTGGTGGTAGCATAAACCTAAGTTCGGAAAAAAACGTTCAGTATGACGTCACCATGTCTTGTAATAAGGCCACACTATCTTATTTTTATGGATGACATCCACGCGCGCATTGGTTTTCGCTTGTTCCCCCAAAAATCACCTCCGACGAGGCCCTGGCCTGGGTGCCATCCTCCGTAGTCCGTGGTAGCTAGCGACAATAAGGAGCGGGTGGTAACTACGGAGGACGGCGCCTAGGCTACCGAAGCTTCATCGAACTCAAGACCACAGTACAGTGCCATAATGCCGCGAGAGGCCAGCATGTAGCGGCTTGTCGTATACGTCGCTATGAACTATCGCAAATTCACCATAACAGATTAGTATTCCTGTGGTTTAGCAGCATTTTTTTTTACTTGAATTTTTTTAGTCGCCTGCGCGCACTAGTTTGGGGATCTTCAGAGGATGTCATCCATAAAATTAAGTCGGTGTGGCCTAATGTTGGAATAGAAAAAAGGCAAGGAATCGAACCCGTGACCTTATCGCCATAATGTTCTGATTAACCTCTACAGATCCGACAGCCCCTGTGGTCTTCAAGGTTGCAGACGCACACGATTGTAACTGCGAGGCAGCTAACGTCGCTCGGCAAGTGGCGTTGAACATACAATTCCGGCGCCCGGACAACGTACACGGTCCGCTGCAGGCGTACCAGGTCAGCCTGTACAACGGCTCTGCAAAAGAACCGTTCCACAGAGAGAACGTTACATCAGGACTGCAGAGGGAGAACCTGACAGTCATCGTCAGCTCAGCGCAGATACAGCCTGCACGGAACTACTCTGTCACTGTGAGTTCAACTTCAAGTACATGTACAACATATAGTCTTTATTTCTAAAATCATGCCCGAAGGCTAAGGCCATGTTGATTTGATTATATGGATGACATCCTCCGGGAGCCCCAAAACTGATGCGCGCGTGCGAATAAAAAAAGTTTTGCAAAAAAAAAAGTTCTTTTCATTATGAAATCTACGTGGTCATGAGGGTTGAGCAAATAGCACAGAATATGGTTTGGCGAATAATCTAGTCTTCAAGTTCATTTCTTTACAATTTCGTCTTTTTTCGTTTGATTTTGGCATTCTACGACATTGGTATAGTTTGTATTAATTGTTTTTGTAACTTATGGTATATTTTTGCTCATTTTGCAACTGTTTTGTACGATTTACAGTATGGTTGAAAACTTTTTTTTTTTGGAAACGGCCGAAAATTCATGCGCGCGCGGATGTCATCCATATAATCAAATCAACATGGCCTAAGTGCTATTACAGAGTCAAAGATACTATACGGTACAATACAATAATAGGAAACAGGTGACTACTGTATGAAAAAAAACTTCTACTTCTACCACTACGCTTGCTATTATGAGGTTTGAGTTGTTCTTTGAAGGCAGTGGATAATGAATAGCCCCACGTTCTGCACAATGCGTAGCGTTTTGTGATCTTCTGCATGTAGATGATGAGAGGATAGAGAAATTGTGGTAACTGTTTGCAATAATCTGTTTCTGTCGGTCTCATAGTGAGGACACTGGCTCATGAAATGTATTTCATTTTCCACTGCATTCATTGGTCAATATATAAATATCTTTAAGTCACTAGCGTTCTGTCTTAGTGTTCCTATCTACTAATAAGGCCATGTTGATTTGATTATATGGATGACATCCGCGCGCGCATGAATTTTCGGCCGTTTAAAAAAAAAGTTTTCAACCATACTGTAAATCGTACAAAACAGTTGCAAAATGAGCAAAAATATACCGTAAGTTACAAAAAGACCATACCAATGTCGTAGAATGCCAAAATCAAACGAAAAAAGACGAAATTGTAAAGAAATGAACTTGAAGACTAGATTATTCGCCAAACCATATTCCGTCCCATTTGTTCAACCCTCATGACCATGTAGATTTCATAATGAAAACAACTTTTTTTTTGTCAAAACTTTTTTTTTATTCGCAAGCGCGCATCAATTTTGGGGTTCCCGGAGGATGTCATCCATATAATCAAATCAACATGGCCTAAGTAACTCATTTTCATACGTACATGTATTGATCAGGTGTCGGCCATCAACACTGTTTACCGTGGGAGTGAGAGTCATCCTCGTGTGGCCCAAACAAGCGACGGATGTACGTATGATGGGATTTTCTTTTAGGCCACACCAAGTAAATTTTATGGATGACGTCCGCGCGCGCATTGATTTTCGCCTGTTCCTAGAAAAAAAAACAAGAAATTCCGCTTCCTGTAAGTTTGACCAAGGAGTCACGACAATGCCGCAAATCGTTAGATTGACGTGAAACCCGTAACGCGAAAGCCTGAGGCTATTGACAGGATCGTCCTGTCAACAGCAGGAAATATTGCACTGCTGACAGGATCGTCCTGTCAATAGCAGAAAATATTGCACTGCTGACAGGATCGTCCTGTCAATAGCAGAAAATATTGCACTGCTGACAGGACGATCCTGTCAATAACAGGAAATACTGCATTGCTGACAGGATCGTCCTGTCAGCAGTGCCATTTTTGACACTGTTGACAGGATCGTCCTGTCAGCAGTGCCATTTTTGGCACTGTTGACAGGATTTTTTAAATCTTCCATTTTGGGCTCTATTGACATGATTTCTTCTTTGTTTTCATATTTTTAACCAGTCAGAAGGCATATGCTACTGTACTGCAGATTAGGCGTTTCACGATGGCGGCTATCATCACGTTAACAGTTATCATTACAGAGTACTCCAGCAGATATATGTCAAAACTAGACATGTTCAAAATATAAATACAAGCGAATTTCATGCATAAGCTGTCTGAAATACGAAGGCAGTTACATAAGATGAAGACAATAAAAAAGACAAAAAGAAGTTGATCTCTATCCATTATTTATTCTTTCAACAACTTCGAAATCAAATGGAACAAATCCAAGTACCGCGCTGGTGTGGCATTTCAGCTAGCCGGCCCGCTAACAACAACAGCCCCCTGGCGCGCGTATCCAGCTGGCCACCGAATTTTACCGGCCCCACTGGGCCCCACAGTACCGGCAAAGGCACGCTGCAGGGCCTGGCACGCTGGTTAGTGTTACTGGGGGGCGGGTTGTTGTGTTGCTGTTAGCACGCCTGACGGTTAACCCTGGGTGCCAGAGTCCGGCGTTTATTTATTATTTGGCGATAGATTTCGGGAGAAACTGTATTTGTCCGCTACCATTATCCACCCAAACCCCTTTGTCCACGCGAAGCCCTCTATCGCCTCATGCGCGAGGAGATAATTAGACCCAGTGTGCCAAGTAGGTCTGCCGGGAGTATGGCTTCCCATGACTTTTACTTAGGATATAGACACTCGCGCTTGGTGGCACCCAGGCTAGCCCGACGGGTACCCGCCGGTGGACCGCTGTGTCATTCCCGCGGCGCCGGCTGTAATGTGGCTAGCGCTACTGTCGCCGAAATAAAGGGAATATATACCAAGGGAGTTAGCCGGCCAGAGAAGCTCCTTGGTATATATTCCCTTTATTTCGGCCAATTTCTACTATTTTTCCAGCGATCCGCGGTGCCTGGTAGAGGCTAATCGGGGCGACAGGCACGCACTGCCGCCGCATTGCTTACGGGAGGCCAGGCGCGCGCTACCGAGCGGGGGATCAATGTATGCACGACGATCTGCAGGGGCCGCAGCGCAGGATCGTAAAAAATGGCCTAATAGCATACATAATAACACCTACATAAGGCCTACACGAACCAGCGCCCACCCCAAAATTTCCAGTATGAAATAAAAATACCAAAATTTTATCGATCCTGTCAATAGTAGAATAATTTGCACTGCTGACAGGAAAAATCCTGTCAGCAGTGCAAATTATTCTACTATTGACAGGACGATCCTGTCAGCAGTGCAATATTTTCTGCTATTGACAGGACGATCCTGTCAGCAGTGCAGTATTTTCTGCTATTGACAGGACGATCCTGTCAGCAGTGCAATATTTTCTGCTATTGACAGGACGATCCTGTCAGCAGTGCAATATTTTCTGCTATTGACAGGACGATCCTGTCAATAGCCACAGGCAACGCGAAAACAGGACAGGACGACAACTGCTGTTCCACCTGATTTATGGCTGTTTTGATGATGAATAAAAGACTTCTTGCTTGTTACACTTGTGTCACCTCATTCAATTTGTGTCCTAACATTTGTCGTCTCTTAGTATATTTCTAATCTAGGCATCTTGTTTTTTAGGGCCTTTCTTGTTTTTTTTTAGCCCTCTCGCATTAGATTTAGGGTCTCCAAAGGACGTCATCCATAAAATTTACTTGGTGTGGCCTTAGTTTAGAAAAATGCGAAGAAAAACCAGTGCAGTCGCATATATCACACAAAGATAACAATGTAAACGCCCTATATGCAATGTTAGAGCCACTAATTGTACGCGCAAAGATTTTGACACAATTTTAGCGTTTAGCTTGACCCCTGAACATTAATGATCTCTTGTCACCAGGTCCCGATGCTCCAACTGTAGAAAGCCAGGTCACCGCTGACAGTTGTGGGCTCACGTGGACATCACCGACACAGACCCGTGGGATTCTTACAGGACATGTGGTGAGTATCTGTATCGGTGTAGCCGGTATAACCGCCCAACCAGCTTCATGGGCACGTGGCGCGGCGGCAGCTAGCTATATTACACCGAACGACTTGTTATACCCAATCTTTGTACATTTAATTGCAGGAGTTGTTTAAAGCTTTCTAGTGATGATACCCCAACTGTGCTAGGTGGTAACGAGTACTAATCTCCAAGCATATCTTTTGGTGGGGGTAAGACAGTATCAAATTGGCCAGTCTGTAACCATTTCCCCACCCAAGGTTGGTGGTGGTAGCGACAAAAAAAGGGCCATGTATGAAAAGCAAACTATCTTCCACCATCAACCTCTGCTTGGAGAGTAAACGAGTACCACTCTGAGATAGTTCTAGGAAAATACGAGTTTTTGAACACCTCAATAACTGAACGCCATCTTTCTAGATCACACGTACAGTGATACCCCTTCACCAGTACTCAGACGACTCTGAAGCGGAGGTAAGCAAACAAACGTTCGGCAAATCCGTCCATCAGTGGTCGGCGCCGAAGCAAAACTTATCCGCCAACTCCGTCATACGCTTCACGGTCCAGTCTGTCACGTGTGGAGAGGGGGGAAAGAGCGAGGAGTTGACCTGTCAAGTTACAAGAGTCGGTGAGTACTTTTTATGTTTACCGAAGGAAAACATATTGTTTTTACTCAGTTTCTCCCTCCTCTTCTGTTCCAAACACTAACCTCTGACCTGACCAATGACATGATTTGTTGACGTCTGTCACCATGGTGACTCGTGTTGGGTTACATAATGTTGCAATTTCATGGTCTGCTCTACTCCTGTCACCATATACTAGTAGTACATGTAATTATGAATGTGTTTGAGTAAAAATTAACAGAGCAGACCATGTCCGAAGGTAAACATTATGCATTTGCTTTGCAAATGTTACTTCTCTAGTTTCAAATTTGTAGTCAGTAAACAGAAGTTACAAAGACATTACTTATATTTCACATAACCTATCCCTTGACCTCGTTGAGGGTCGTTGGGGCACGATGACCATCCACTATCCTCCTCCATTTAACCCTGTCCTCCGCCGCTCTCATGGCTTCAGCTAAGCTTAGTCCGGTCCACTCTCTTATGTTGCCTTCCCAGTTCTTTCTCTGCCTACCCCTTTTCAACTTCCTGGCACTGTACCTTGTACAGTTTTTGCAAGCCCTAATAAACTTGCCACATCTCAGGTTACGTTTCATTACGGTGCTCAGTAGGTTGCCATTTGGTCCAATCGCTTGTAGTACCTTATTGTAAAGTGATGCCCAGGATTTCCCTGTAGCATCGTGTTTCCATTGAGAGAATCCTTTGTCTTCCAACAATCGCTTTTGCAACATGGTTTTGGCATCTGCCTTTGTATATAATCAAGTTTTCCTGTTGCCACATAGAACCACCTACAGTGATACAGCTTCCCTCCAGTCCAGCGGTACCCGTGGTTTCTACTGCCAAGACTTTTCACATGGACCTCCCGGACGTGAGTGAGAGAAATGGACCTATAAGGTGAGCTTCTTAAACTCGTTATTTCAAATGATGACATGGCTGACCTGTGTTTAAAAGCTTAGAATTTTGTGGAAAGTCAATAAGTTATCCCTCATTATGTTTTCATTTATTTTAGCTCCAAAACAGGGTTGAAAACAGGATCAGAGGCAACAGTACAATCCTTTTACACAACCTTTTTCAAACTTTAAAAAATAAATGATAATAACAATATGTTGAAAGTTAAAACTTTTGGTCCAACACAAAAAAGTTCTCTCACCTAGAGCTTTCCACCAGTCACTCTGGTCTTCCTCAGTAGACAGACCCATTGAAGCTTGTCACGTGGCTCTAGATGAGAGAACTTTTTTTGTGTTGGACGAAAAGTTTTAACTTTAAACATGTAACTACAACTATGAACTTTCATGATGATAACAACAATCCTCCAACAACGCAACAATCAGTCGCTTAATAAGTTCCGATGCCTTTTACAGGAATTCATTCTTCCGAAAGACTTACAATTTATTATGCTTTTATGTTTCTTCCTGTTTTATTTGTATGTCTGTAAAGTTTTTGTATTATTTTAATGTTGTACTGTGTTATAAGAGTTTTTACCTGAAATAAAGAATGAATGAATGGTCAATGCATAATCTTGTTTGAATCTTCGATGAATATTCTCCGTTTTTCTGTCCATCGTCATTAGCTGTTACCAGGTGATTGTTGTGAAGATGAGGAAAGATGAGACCCTGGCAGGTCTGGAGAGACGGGTTGGAGCGCCAGACGTCATCCTGACAGACTCAGCACCACTAGAAGGGCAGACGGAGCCTTACGTTGCTCTCGGCTTTTCTAGGTAGGTTCCTCTAAATTACCCTACAGTAAGGTACATGTACAGGTATGAAGTGCTCTTCACTCATTACATAAGGTTTGAAAAGCGCCCAGTAGAAAACAAACTAAGATCAAAGTGTTTAAGGTATGTATTGAAACAATTCTTTTGTATGGGTCAGAATCATGGGTCATGAATATGTCACATTCTAGAAAACTAAACGGAACATACACGAAGATGCTGCGAGTAGTTTTCAATACACCGTGGTGGAAACATACTACTAATGAACAGTTATACGGTTCGTTACCAAATGTAACTACAGTAGTTGAATGTCGACGACTAAGCTTGGCCGGTCATGTTGTACGTAGTGAAGAACCAGCCAGTAGGCTTCTACTTTGGAACCCTCATACAAAGAGAAGAGTTCAAACATAACACTTAAGAACCTTATTGAAAGTGAAACAGGCTTGGAGGGCCAGGAACTTATCTCTGTGATGAATTACAAACAGTTTTGGAGATCTAACTTTGTATGCTCCACCTCTTCGGAGGATGATAGATGATGATGATGAAGGTACGTCGGTGAAGGTTTAGACATCCAGGTAATAAGATACGCCAAAAAAACAGTTACTCACGCAACTGGATATGATTTTGGAAATGGTCAGACGTTTCAGCTAGTATCCATTACCTTTCGTCAGTGACACTGGAGAGTTGTCAGAAAAGTAAACGTCTGACCGTTTCCAAAATCATACCCAGTTACTTGAGTAACGGTTTTTTTCGGCGTACCCTACTGTAAGGTTTATTTTTTTATCATGCTTTTGACGCATACTGTCAAGAAATAGGAAAAAGCAAGTGTTTTGCCACGACTAATGGCATATATACCATATTGAAATGTTCTATTAGAACAAATTAGAACAATATTGAAACAATTTTCACAGATTTAAACAAAGTTGTGTTGAGTTCCAAGCTTAAAAGACAAAATTGCAAGAGGGGGCAAAAAACAATGCATCATCAGGTGTGCCAGAGTATACATTGCAATTTTACGGAATACAGTGCAATCGTATGAGAATACAGTGCAATTTTACGGAATACAGTGCAATTTTACTAATGACGTTGAATCACGTGACTTGGACCCTGCTTTCCTTGAGTTTCAAGATGGCTGACGCGGTCGCTGACTCACATATTTCTGTCTTTTTTGAGCGAATTCGAAATGATCCCGGTGCCCTGTGTGTAGTATGTAGTGATTTGATAAAGGTCTATCTACGAGAACGGTCCAAATTCGCCCGAAAAACACAGAAATATGTGAGTACGCTCCGTCAGTGCAGCGGCGTCCCTGGAAAGCCGGCCCAGGTTACGTCATAACAACGTCATTAATAAAATTGCACTGTATTCTGTAAAATTGCACTGTATTCCGTAAAATTGCACTGTATTCCGTAAAATTGCACTGTATACTAATACGATTGCACTGTATTCCGTAAAATTGCACTGTATACTAGTAAACTTGCACTGTATTCCGTAAAATTGCACCGTATACTCTGGCACCCCTGATCATGGAAACATACCACCAGATTTGCAGATTGAAATGTATTCTTTTGTTTGATCAGAGAAGAGTACAGACAGCTAGTTTCAGAAGGAGTGGATGTCGGGACGGGGGTAGGGTGTGATCACGAGTGCTGCAGACGAAGCGAAGTCACAACATCTGGCCGCGCAAAGGATCACGGGGACAAAGCCTTGGAGCCGGCGACGAAGTACACAGCAGTGGTCAGAGTCTACGTGGACACTTCCGTTTCCGGTGGGAGGCGGAAGAGGGACACCAAAAAGGTATGACAATGACAATACATTCATATAACTCATTTTGCCATACATTTATCCTAAATAGCGCTAATAATTCAGCTATAATCATACTTTAACCACCAGTCGGAATTTCAAAAGTTGCAAAATATTTATATCAAGCTCATTGTCTTAATTGTCCGTAAATACTAAAAACGTATTACTAACTACTAAGTTGTTGGTGTGTGTAAACCAACAAAGCTATTTGACCTGAATGATTTTTTAATTACAGTTGTACGCTACGAGCAGCTTTATAGAACCTGTAGTCACACAAGGTTAGTTTTACATATTGTATATATATGTGACTTATTCATTTCTCAGTTTATCTGGAATCTTTCAAAGATAGAGTACTGCAATTCACTTTATGTTCACGGTAGCAAAATTTCACGGTCTGAGAAAGTTCACGGAACTATATATTCACGGCGGTGACAGGTGCAGGAAAAAGAAAGTCCAGGAATCATTTGTTAACTGTAATGATAAGTTCACGGTACAGAAGTGACAGTGAAAACAGTGAACATAACAGTACAGTGAAAAAAATAAGGAATTACTAACTAATTACTACTGTGCTGCCATGAGTCACATCTCCGTTACATATCAAAGGCTATATGAGTCATTGTCATGTTCAACTGTTTTTTCCAATTGCTCTATATATATACTAGTATGTGTTAACGAGTTCTGGTAGTTCATTAGTGATGCTGAAGAAGAGTGGTAGATGTCACTAGAAACGTCTGGAAATTATCTCCGTAATTTCTCAAGTAGTAGAGTTTAAACGTTTGAATTTCCTATCAGTATTGTTTACCTGAATGTCTAACCTTCATCAACGCATCACACATGAAAATGTTATCCTACAAACAGATGTGGTGACTACTGCAGTGATTCCGATAGCTATCGGAGCTGCCGTCGGCGTGCTGTTGGTATTAGTGACTGCACTAGGCATCTTACTTTACAGGTAACACGAAATATTGTACTCAATATCAAAACAGCGGTTCCAGCATTGAGTTCTAATAGATAACGTAATGTTATGTTCACCTTATAGTTTATAGACATGTTCCGGTGGACCTTTTCTCGGGCACTTTACACGGCTTTCCTCACTGTATCCAGGTGTAAGATGCGTACCTGACTTCGGTTGGGGGAGTAAAGGGTGGTGGAAGGAAAGAAGGGAGATGGGCTCCGCTTTCTGATGCCGTGCCCTAGACACAGTCCGTGGCATAAACCCCACTGCCCCGACGGCCTCAATAAGGCCATGGGACTATCTTTACTTCCGAAAATAATTTGATCAGGTTAGTAGAATATAGGATATAGGTGTATCAAAAGCGCCACCTACACCGGCTACATATAGCGGCGAGAAGCAGAAATTGTGAGGAAGGTGTCTGATTGACACCGAAACGTAAGCAAGGTGAGATTACAGTACCGTTCCCGTTATAGTTACCCTAACGGCCGTTACTAACGCGTTTCTTTTCCGTTACTTTTTCGTTAGTTTTCCGTTACTTTTTCATTAGTTTTCCGTTACTTTTTCCGTTAGTTTTCCGTTACTTTTTCGTTAGACTTCTGCATTCATATGCAGGCCGCGGTAACATCACAGAATAATGTAGACTATCTGTACCTTTTCATAGGTGAGCCTCCTGTACGGCTTTACGACCTCACTGGCCTTATTACTGGCTTTTAATCATTGCCATTTTTTATATAGTGTACGATATTTCATGACATTATACAGTATTTCATGTTTAATGTGTGATATTGTAGGAATTTGTATTTCGTGTTATTAATGTTCAATACTGTATACTGTTTTTGTATTTAATATTGCAATCTGTATTTATATTGTAGTGTTAGGGAGAACGAGGACAACTTGTTATTGTTCAGGAAAAAAGATACAAAAACCGGAAGTTCTGCTGCAGTACCAAGGTCATCCACCAGGAGGCCCATACTTGACCTTGACCTTTGTCTTTCCAAGACTTACCATCATACCAAATATCATCACAATCCATAAAGGCGTTCTGAAGTTATGCTGACTACAAAGTTGCGGAAACACACACAGACAGACAGACACACACACACAGACAAACAGACAGACACGCCAAAAACAATACCTCCATTTTTCATGGAGGTAACAAAGAAACAAACAAACAAATACTGTCTCCCTGTGTCGCAGACGACGGGCAGCGGCGAAGAAGAGTATCCCAGCAGCAAACTTTCCGCTGACGCCGGTAGCGACTCCAGAGGAGGCTAAGGACGAGTTACAGGGCGCGGTCGGGCCTGCTGTGGACGCCGGTACCGAGGAGGAACTTGCGGTCAAACCCAAGCCAAAACCAAAACCAAAACCAACGCCACGGCCGCCAAAACCACCAGGTTTGTTGTTGTCAAATGTTTCTCAGATTTCAGAGAACTTATGAGAGAACCAAGATCAAAAAATGAGAGAGAGATGACGTTGACTGGAGCAGAGATTTACCAAATAGAGAGACAACATGCCGAGGGAGTTCGGCGTAGCCTCTACCAGGCTTCGGAAGGCGGCTGGAAAGAGTAGAAATCGGCCAAATAGGGAGATAGCATGCCAGTTGAGTTGGTCTGCTGGAGAGAATAGTTTCGGGTGCGGCAAAATGTTCTGTCTAGCGGACCAACTCCCTCTGCATGTTATAGCTCTTTTTGACTGATTTCTACTCTTTCCAGCTGCCTCCTGAAGCCTGGTAGAGGCTACGTTGGCCGTACAGTTTGCTGCATTCGCGTGCGGCAAACTGTACTTTCTAGCGGACCAACTCCCTCGGCATGTTACCTCTCTGTTCGCCCAATCTCTACTCTACCTAGCTGCCTCCCGACGCCTGATAGAGGCTACTAGATAAATACAAACTTAATGTATGTATAACTAGAACAGTCGTATATATTGAATCAATATGTGAGGCTTTATCCGACTTGATATGTTTTGTAATGTTTCTTACAGCCAAGAAGCCTTCGGCACCTGTACAAACACCCAAGTTTGATGAGCCAATAGCCATCACGAATCTGGAGGCAGAGTTTGACAGGAGAACCTCACATGACAACCAGATCTTCTCGGAAGAATTCTCGGTAAGAAAATGAATTATTCTTTTTAGCCAATCCATTTATTCGGGTATTGGAACACGTTGGGTATCGTAATTTTTTTTCAATTTATCAATAAAGATGTTTAAGATGTAGCTCACTCGTAAGAGGTGAACGCTTTGAACTGTAGACGATATATGCAAATTTCTGTCTCGTAAACGGTCGTCGCCTTTCAGAACGGCCGTCGCCACTGGTCGATGCCATATCCGAGCGTATCATAACTTTTTTAAAAGTCCAAAAACGTATGAAACGTAATATATACTATAAAAAGCAACATTTTTATCGTAAATGTAAGGGAGGATAATGAAAAAGGTATTAGTGAAAAAAGAAAAAGCACAAGCTCGGATTCGAATCCGGATCAAAAAGCGTAGCTCTAACCTAACCCTCTACTGTCTACACCAAGAAAGTTGTGGACGGATCGTGCTGATACACTTATAGTTACCCGTTCTGTGATATAGCATCGACCGTTATAAAAGTTGACTACCGCTTACAAGACGGTAATTAACGTAGGCGATTGGCATACAAAGACTCGTTCTATACGTGACATTCCTAACATCGATATCACATGTGTTATCCCCAGGCCCTTCCGCGTACACTAGGGAGAGAACACGCCGAAGCTTACTACAGCGACTTCAACATGGAAAAGAACAGGTTCAAGAACATCATTGCCTGTAGGTATTTGTGTTATATACATTTCCCGGTTCAATACCTCAGTTGGTAGAGTGCTCCCTTTGTAACCGGAAGGTCGTGAGTTCAAACCCCGGCCGGGTCATACCGAAGACTTAAAAAATGGTACACACTTCTTTCTCTGCTTAGCACTCGGCACATATGAGAAAGAGTGTGGGAAGGTCAAGCACACAGCACTACCAGCGGACCAGCCTCCTGCTGTAGCGCCCTGCACAACTGTGTGTCGCCCAAGGGCTACGGAAATGGACATGGGCACAAAATCCTATGCTCTGCATAGAGCACGGGTAGACATTTCCCTCAGTATGAAAAGCATGATGTTGTAGTTGAGATATTCCAACAGTTGTGGCTTATGTGCTACATCTTTATTTCACTCCAAAAGGACGGCAAACAAGTTACTGTTAAAGTTCCTGTTTAGATATATCGTATCGTGGTTTCTGATTGATATCCCAATCTATCAAAATTGATCATGAGCGGTCGCCAAGAGCGGCAAGCGACCGAAGATGAGAGAAGCCCTTGACACCCGGTCTAGGCACACCTCCGGCCCATCCGCCACCGGGCCCCTCCCCTGTCCTTGGTGCTGAACTTTCGGTGCAATATTTTAACGGGACGAGAGGATGGTCTAAAAACCGGCGGGTCTTTTATACGATGTACAATGGCAATGGAATCCAGACGTCGTGGATATTCCATCGGAGAGAACCTTCTGGATAGAAAATGACAGTAGGGCTAGAACAGTCGGTAGAAATGTCCCCTTTGTAACAAAGTTTTATCGCATGTTTTTTTTCAGACGACAATGCACGTGTACAGCTTACTCCTATCTCTGACACTCCCGGATCAGACTACATCCACGCTTCCTACATGGACGTAGGTTGAATGTTTTTCTAAAATTGTTTGCTTCATTGTATGACTTCATTGTGAGCTTCATGTAAGAATATGCTACTATGATTACTGTGTCAATCTTGTCGGTTTGCTATACGAATAATGTTCTTACACACTGGATTAAGGTAGCCACAGGGCACTGCTGGTGAATTTTGGGGAGGTATCAAAAATAGTACTTAGACTTAAGTATGGATCTTGATTTTTTTTTCTCCAAGTACCTGATTGCAAGATGATAATTTATGCAAATTTGTATGACGTCATGATGACGTAATCAATAGTTATAGGCCACGCCCATTTCTACAAAACATTAATTTCCCTGGCTAACGACTCAATTTCCACGGCTAATATTTTGGTCAGATGTGCATAATGGTGGTTTTAATCAAAACACAGGAGCTTTTGTACATATATATCAAAATAGCTATAGATTTTTTGTGAATTTTTTTGTGTAATTTTAATGACACCGACTATTCTGGGCCCTCGTAAGCTTACACGTACGGGTTGGTATTCATCGCTGACTGACTTTTTTGTACGTACACGTTTAATTATGCGGCAATATTGTTCATGTTATAGGGCTACAATGTTGCAAGGAAGTTCATAGCAGCACAAGGTAAGAAAGAGTTGATTACTCTTCACGTTAGTAAGGCCATGTTGATTTGATTATATGGATGACATCCTCTGGGAACCCCGAAACTGATGCGCGCGTGTGAATAAAAAAAAAGTTTTGCAAAAAAAAAAAGTTGCTTTCACTATGAAATCTACGTGGTCATGAAGGTTGAACAAATGGCACAGAATATGTTATGGCGAATAATCTACTCTTCGAATTCATTTCTTTACATTTTTGTCTTTTTTCCTTTGATTTTGGCATTCTACGACATTGGTATCGTTTCTAAATGTTTTCCTTGCAACTTATGGTATATTTTTGCTCATTTAGCAACTGTTTTGCACGATTTACAGTATGGTTGAAAACTTTTTTTGGGGGGAAACGGCCGAAAATTCATGCGCGCGCGTATGTCATCCATATAATCAAATCAACATGGCCTTATGTATGTATGTGCTAAATGCAAATAAATAAATGAATAGGTCCCCTGCCCAATACGGTGAATGACTTCTGGAGGATGATTTGGGAAACCGAGTCAAAGGCAATAGTTATGGTGACCAATCTAAAGGAGAACAATAAGGTAATCACAATTTCCAATCTCTATACCGTTTCTGCACGTGAATATAATTTTGTTATCTACTTTGATCATCCTGTATTAAACAAACCCATTTCAATATGAAATAAAGACTTAGCTTTAACTTCCAACACTAGATATAGAATTGGGACTTACCCCAAATTTTCGGTTGACTCCATCAACCTTGTTCACGAAATGGACCCGTCTACTCTTGGAACGTGCGTCAGAGACACGTGACCGTAGTAGCGGGTCATACGTGCCAGATAACTTGTGTCGCCCCCCGTCTCTGTTCAGGTATATCTAGTGTTGGAAGTTAAAGTTCAGTCTTTATTTCATACTGATTTGTACCAACACAGATGAACTTTCATGCTAAACCCATTTCAAATCTTATTTTAACATCACAAAGAAACGAGAAGAAGCCGAACTTCTGTAACGTTATTAGAGTAGTTTTAGAGCTAGAATCAGTAGTCCTGTGTGTACTACAAACATGTATATACCTTTGTATCTGTTTACCTGTACTTAGCCCGATAGGGCATGAATGCACGACAAAGGTTCCAATGTTTTTGTTCCATTTTAATAGGAAAGTTTATCGCAAAGTCATGCCCGATGGCTAATTGCAAGAACATGATTAACAAAATAAACAGTAGAAATGATAATAAGTAATGCTAATAATGCTAATTTAGATATACATTTGTAGTTATTGTTGGGTTTGATTGGTTTTAATAACCGACAAACCAGCATGGTCTATCTCATAACTAGCCATGTTACATGTCATTTGAAAGGAACCGTAATGTAGCTTGAGATATTTATTTATTCATTTTATATTTTATTTATTCTTTGCTTCAGGCCAGAGGCCCATATAAAAACAGGGACAATACAAAAACAAGTACAGATACACAAATCACATACAAATGTCTTAAAAGTGCGGCCAGTAGAGGCTCCTTGTAAACACATATACTCTAGTGTTATGTTATCTATCGATCATTATTGGTAGCTTGTTGAAGATGTGACGTTGTTTATGTCCCTCCACAGCAAAAGTGCACCCAGTACTGGCCCGACAGTGGGAAACAGTCTTATGGTGATATTGACGTCACCATAGTTGACACCATCCCTATGGTGGACCAATTGACACGGATATTTCTGGTCACAAAGGTAACTGCATATGTATTACATTATGTGAAAGTGATTTACAAATGCGGATTCTAAATGCTGTATTTTTAGGCCAGCTCAAGGATTTTCAAGATTACAATCCAGCTATTGATATCTCAAATTCAGGGCCGTAAATATAAACAAGGTTGCAGAATATCTAAAATTAGTGTAGCCATAGCTTCATCATTTGTTTGAAAGCATAAGTTCCTGTTAAAGATACCTAAACATCTTTCTGAAACTGCTATGAATGTTGTTGGCTCTACTAGTTGGTTATGTTTACTTTCGCAGAAGGAAAACATATTGTTTTTGCTCTGATTCTTCTTCCTCTTCTCCAAACAAATAAGGTCAATGACCCGAACCAGACGTTAGTCACCATGGTAACTGGTGTTAGGTTACATAATGTTGCAAGCCACTTGTGTCATGCACAACTAAGTTCAAGAGGGGCTGCATGGTCACCATGTATATGAGTGTCTTTGAGTAAGAATAAACAAAGCAGTAGTTTGTTAAGCTGGGCCATGTGAAGGTTAACATGATGCATTTGCTTTGCAAATGTTACCTTATTAGGCCATGTTGATTTGATTATATGGATGACATCCGCGCGCGCATGAATTTTCGGCCGTTTCCCCCCCCAAAAAAAAAGTTTTCCACCATACTGTAAATCGTACAAAACAGTTGCAAAATGAGCAAATATATACCGTAAGTTACAAAAAAATAAGTAAAAACTATACCAATGTCGTAGAATGCCAAAATCAAACGAAAAAAGACGAAATTGTAAGGAAATGAACTTTTCGCCAAACCATATTCTGTGCCATTTGCTCAACCCTCATGACCACGTAGATTTCATATTGAAAAGAACTTTTTTTTTTTGCAAAACTTTTTTTTATTCGCACGAGCGCATCAGATTTGGGGCTCCCGGAGGATGTCATCCATATAATCAAATCAACATGGCCTTAGTTTTGATAATTTCTTTGATATCAACAGCACTTTGTCTCTTTATTACAAACAACCAGGAAGGCGTCCGTGGGCGTCGTCAGGTCACCCAGTTTCACTTCCTCGGCTGGCCGGACTACGGGCTGCCGCAGAGCCCCATGGGATTGCTCAAGTTCCACAGGACAGTGGTTACCAAGACAACCGCAAAGGACACGCCCATCGTTGTTCACTGCAGGTAGAAAGCACATTTGATAGTAAGAAAGGAAGTCTGATCAATCTAAATGTAATAATGACTGAAAATTTATTTGCAAAACCATGCCCGAAGGCTAATTGCTTGTACAATCAAGTATGATACTCATTACATTGCAATACAGTAACAGGAGACAGGTAACATCTGTTTGGAAAAACTTCTACTTCTACTACTACGCTAGCTATTATGGGGTTCGACTTCTTCTTTGAAGGCAGTGGATAATGAATAGTCCCACATTCTGCATAATTAGTGGGTTTTGTGATCTTAGTAGAAACGTAGTCTTTTGGTGATCTTCTAAATGACGAAATGATGGAGAAATTGTTCTAACTGTCTGAAATAATCTGTTTCTTTCGGTCTCATACTAGTCATAGTGAGGACACTGGCTAACAAAATAATTGCTCAGTGATACTTGTTGAGTACTTGATGGAGCTTCTCGTGCACATGACAAGGGTTTATCGTCATTCCATGATTATATCTTTCACATTTTGTGTTCTAGTTATTGGTTCTTCATCGTTAGATACATGAATATCTGTGTTCTGCAGTGCCGGTGTTGGCCGCACGGGGACGTTTCTGACGGTAGACGCCATGTTGGAGATGATGCAGGCTGAAGAGAAAGTGGACGTGTTCGGGTTTGTCTCCAGGATGCGGCAGAACAGGAGCACCATGGTCCAGACAGAGGTACAGGCAACATCTAACACAATCCGTTACAATGTTCCATGTATTAATGAAGGGTTAAATGCCCTACCCCGATGTGTATATAACTAACGAATAAACCTCCAAGTGAGCGTAGCGAACGAGGGGGTTCATGGGGTGGTTATCGCACTTGACCAGGGATTATTTCACCATATACACCGAGCATAATGTGGGGCATTAATCCTTTACTATCAAGTTGATATCAAATATGGTGAGAACAGAAGAATTACTTTTTGTATATATTCACCTCACCGGTCCCATAGCAGTCTATACTACCGTCGGGGCAACTAAACTGTCAACAAGACTCATCCACCCAGGGTATACACGAACCCCAAAATTGTCAAATCATAACAGAGATAAGCACAGGGTAACAATTACAAAAGCAACTGGATAGATTTTGAAACAGTCAGACGTTTCAAGTAGCAGCATCCAATACCTTTTGTCAGTAAAAGACTAAAAGATATCTGAAGTCGACAGTTCTAATGTGTCACAGGTGCCTGTGTAACTTTTATTTTGGTATCCCATTTCCTGGATGTGAAACCTTCATAAATAATCAACGATTAATCCACTTATATTCCATTTATAACATCCTGTAAGGAATATACAAAGCAGCAATAAAGGGTTAATGCCTCGCCTTATCCTCGGTGTAGATGGTGAGATAATCCCTTGTAAATTATTAAAAAAAACTATAATACGTTTTAGTAGAGTCTTACTACAAGTCCTAACACAACTGTTAGTGTCCCGTCCGCTGTATAATGGTACGGTCCAAAAAGTGGTCTGTTATTCAGTATCCGACCACTTTTGAGGTTACGGTCTGATAACCAATGGAGCGTTCCGATTGGTCGACGTCTGATATGATTAATGTCTTTAACGTCACCAGGCCCAGTACGTGTTTATCTACCGGGCTCTACTGGAACAGTACCTGTACGGAGACACGGAGGTGGAAGTGGCGAACATCCACCACTACATGCACAAACTCAGGACCGAGCAGCCGGGCAAAGACAAGACGGGCTTCGAGATAGAATTTGAGGTTTGCTAGCATCGCTTTTAGACACATACCTACTAGTGGTTTGATTTTCTAAAACGTGACAAGATTTGGTCTTTATATTTTCTTATTAAAAACATAATAATTACGGCTCATGGTGGCAAATGTGCACCAAATTGGGCCACCAAATCCGTAGTGTATTTTGGGTACACAGTTAGACAGCTTAGCCTAAGAGGCTCGGAGGGCATTACTCCACCGTCAAGGAAAGGAAAATAGTGTAAAGTGCCTTTCCCAAGGGCACAACGTTGGGGCATGGTGAGTTTCGAACCCGGGACCTATTGATTCCGAGTTCAACGCTCTAACCATTGCCCCACCGACGCCACTTTTCGTATTGCTCTGATCAAAACCATCACTATCGCAACAGTTGGGATATGGATCTTATTTGAACATTTTTCATGTTTGTATGTGTTTAGAAACTGACACGACTACCAGTGGACCGTGCGAACATGCGCAGTGGCAACCTACCTGCTAACATGAACAAGAATAGAGTGCTGCAGATTCTGCCTTGTGAGTACATTGATAACATATTTCATAGTCAGATTCATTTACATGGTACATGTATAACCACTATATTAAATTAAGACAGTAGCAAAAGCCATAACATTGTTGATAGCCTTCATTTTGGAAGACAGGAACGCCTGAGTTAAATCTTCCCTCTGAAGTAAGGCCACACCAAGTAAATTTTATGGATGACGTCCTTTGGAGACCCTAAATCAAATGCGAGAGGGCGAAAAAAACCAAGAAGGGCCCTAAAAAACAAGAAGCCTAGATTAGAAATATACTGAGACGACAAATTGAATGAGGTGACACAGTGTAACAAGCAAGAAGTCTTTTATTCATCATCCAAACAGCAATAAATCAGGTGGAACAGTGGACAGTGAAAAATTTTCTGTTATTGACAGGATGGTCCTAGATCCTGTCAATAGTGCATATTTTCTGTTATTGACAGGATGGTCCTGTCAATGGACACTTTCTTCGCGTTACGGGTTTCACATGAATCTGGTGATTTGCGACACTGTCGTGACTCTTTGGTCATAGTTACAGGAAGCGGAATTTCATGTTTTTTTTTCTAGGAACAGGCCAAAATCAATGCGCGGGCGGACGTCATCCATAAAATTTACTTGGTGTGGCCTAAAGGAGATGGTCGAATATAGACTATTCACAAAGGAATTCGAAAAATGGCAGCATCGTAAGAGTTAGTCTGGAAAACGTAGTACAAAACGTCACACATTGTACTCTACAACAGTTTTGAAGAAAAGTGTATAACCCTTCTCGTATAACCGTGTGCAATAGCTCAATTGGTAGAGTGCTCGCTTTGTAACCGGGAGGTCGTGAGTTCAAACCCCGGCCGGGTCATACCAATTAAAGACTTTAAAAAATGGTACACACTTCTTTCTCTGCTTAGCACTCAGCACATATGAGAAAGAGTGTGGGAAGGTCAAACACACAGCGCTACCAGCGGACTAGCCCCCTGCTGTAGTGCATTGCACAATTGTGTGTCGCCCAAGGGCTACGAAATGGAGATGGGCACCACCCTACGCTCGGGCAAGAGCACGGGAGGCCTTCTTCTTCTTCTTCTCGTATAAAATATTTTTATGGCAACAACTATACATATTTTTCAGATGTTCTTCTTCTTCTCGTATAAAATATTTTTATGGCAACAACTACATATTTTTCAGATGACACGAGACGTGTGTTTCTCAAACACAAACCGGGAGTGAAAGGTTCTGACTACATCAACGCCTCTTTCATCGATGTAAGTATTTATCTTCTGTCAAAACAGTCTAGAAGATACAAAAGTTGCTTTCCTTGAATTCAACATTTCAGACTTCACAGAAAAAAAATTAAATTCATATCTATTTACTTGAACACCTGAGCAAAAACGGGTACATTTGATACAAAGTAACGTGGACCAAGTCAAGCAGACATCGGAGCCGCGTGTTAGATCGTCAACGCACAATGATTTTATCGGCTCGAAAGTTTGACTTCTTAGGCCGCAGACTACGTATTTGTTTGTTTGTTTCACATAACAGGTTTAACAAACCGCCTTTAGTAACACACCAGTTTTGTACATGTAAGGCCATGTTGATTTGATTATATGGATGACATCCTCCGGGAGCCCCAAAACTGATGCGCGCGTGCGAATAAAAAAAAAGTTTTGCAAAAAAAAGTTGCTTTCATTATGAAATCTACGTGGTCATGAGGCTTGAACAAATGGCACAGAATATGGTTTGGCGAATAATCTAGTCTTCAGGTTCATTTCTTTACAATTTCGTCTTTTTTTGTTTGATTTTGGCATTCTACGACATTGGTATAGTTTTTATTTTTATTTTTTGTAACTTATGGTATATTTTTGCTCATTTTGCAACTGTTTTGTACGATTTACAGTATGGTTGAAAACTTTTTTACCTTCGCCAAGAAGGTTATGTTTTCAGGGGCGTTCGTGTATGTGTGTGTTTGTGTGTGTGTGTGTCTGTCTGTAAACACGATAACTTGAGAAGGCCTTCATGGATTGTCTTGATACTTGGTAGGTGGGTAGGTCTTGATGAGACCTCAAAATGATTAGATTTTGGACCCCCTAGCGGCTTGTTATGGTACTGCAGCTGAACTTCCGTTTTTGATATCTCATGATCTAGACATGCTATGGTGATGAAATTTGGATGGTAGGTAGCTCTTGCGCTGGGGAAGAAGTGACGTGAGTTTAGGCCCCCTAGCGGCTTGCTCTGGAACTGCAGGGATATATTCTTGAAAATATTCAAAAGGGGATAACTCAAGAACCAGTTGACGGATTGTCGTGATTTTTGGTATGTAGGTAGCTTACGTGATGCTTGATATAATTATGTGACAATTATGCAAATATGGATGTAATTTGCATAATTTATGGGGAAATTCTATAAATCATCTGCATTCCATGATAGGACAATTGAAGCTTGTGACATTGGTAATTGACAACGAGAGAAACACAGGAAGATATTGATTATGTTAATAATGACTTAATTTGCATAATTAATGAGAAAATTTTATAATTATGTAATGATAACTGCCTGGAATTTCATACTTGTGGTATTTGAAAGTTAAATTGAGGTGAACATCATTAAACATAATTTATTCAAATCAGGACCTCATTTGCATAATTTATTAGGAAATGCTAGAATGCATTGTTTGTTAATATAAGACTGTCTTTTGGTTGAGATTATGATAAAATGATATAATTCATGAAAATTAGGTTCCTATTTCTTAAATCGGGGGAATAATCTAATGTATAATTTGTCAGTCATAAAGATTAACATCATTTGGTGAAGGTATGAGATCGGGGAACTCTAGTTTTTTTTGAAACGGCCGAAAATTCATGCGCGCGCGGATGTCATCCATATAATCAAATCAACATGGCCTAAGTACAAGCTGCGTAAGAAAGATGACACTGACTGTAATGTTTGAACTGTAGTGTTCTTTGATGTGCGTGGGGTGTGGCTCTCCCCAAACACGGTATCCGGACTTCCATTTAATGTCCTATCCAAGGGACGTCCCTAACCGAAGCTAGGTACTCATTTCCACCTGAATAAAGTGAGGAAAGTCGTATAAAGTGCATTTCTCAAGTGCACAATATCGATGACATAGTCTATGATTAGGATTCGAACCTGGGACCTTGGTCCTGAGCCGAACACGCTACGTATACGGTCCAGCTACTTAAGGATTTGCTTGGAGATTAACTACACCAGTGTTTTGTCGCAGGGGTACCGGCAGAAGGATGCATACATCGCTACCCAGGGCCCGCTGGACCGGACTGTGGAGGACTTCTGGAGGATGGTGTGGGAATGGAACTCCTGCTCTATCGTCATGTTGACGGAGCTCAAAGAGAAAGGACGGGTAAGTCTCTTTCGTCCTCTCGGCAAATAGTTTGAAATAGGTTTGGAAGTGCTGCATATTGCGGTGACCTGTTAGTGTTGACATAATCAATCAACTTTTACTTTTGGTACAGATTGAGAGTTGTGGCGCTAATATTAAAAAAAAATAACTTAAAAGGCTTACATATCTCTCGGGAACGTTATTCTTTGAACAATATTAGCACCACAACTCTCAATCTGTACCAAAAGTAAAAGTTGATTGATTATGTCAACACTAACAGGTCACCGTAATATGCAGCACTTCCAAACCTATTTTAACCTATTTGCGGAGAGGACGAAAGAGATTCGGCGGCTAAAATACGGTTAGCTATTGAATACACGGCTAGGACTAATTGATTATTTTCGAAATGATTTAGGAAGTAAACACATAGGTTGTATGTACGAAACGAACAGGTTTCGCAGTTTTGCAGCATTTATAAAGCTAGTGCTGTTTAAGACAAATCTATTGTCATCTAAACAATTTTGTGGTGGCTATAACCATTTTGTACGTATTTAGAGTAAAAGCGCCCATTACTGGCCAGAGGATGAACAGCTCCAGACCTTTGGAGATGTGATCGTCACAGCACAGGGCGTGGAGACCTTCTCTGACTATGACCTGCGGACCTTTCATGTGCGCCACACAAAGGTAGGATATCGGTCAGTTGATAGATGTTTATCACTGTCATATCACCAAATCGGAGGATAGACTAGGGGAAGGGATGCACGCATGTGGGTCCCAGGTACCGACAACGTGCGCTCGCGGTGCTACGGGACGGATCACACGAACGTGCCAACCCCGCGTGCGGGGATGAATCTCACGCTTTGTATTTGTTCACCCGAGGCCGACCCAAAGTATACATGTAGCTCTCTACGATGCCTGCGAACCATGACAGTTTTGAAGCAATCATATTATGAAAAATCTCAACCATCAAATGAAATATTTCACTAGAAAAGAAACATTTGCAAAGCAAATGCATCATGTTTACATGTATCTTCACATGGTCCAGGCTTACAAACTACTGCTTTATATTTATTCCTACTCAAACAGTCAAAAAGTTCTGCATAGCACTTGAGACATTATGTAACCCAACACGTTACCATGGTGACAGACGTCTGGTCCTGGTCATTGACCTTATTTGTTTGGATTGGAAGAAGAAGAAGAAGAAGAGGAAGAAACTGAGCAAAACAATGTTTTCCTTCGGTTAACATAAATATTTCTTTACCGTACATATTCCAACAGGAGGAAGAAAGCCGCACGGTGCAGCAGTTCCACTTCCACGGTTGGCCGGAAGTCGGTAGTCCTGACAACGCCTCCGGGATGATCGATCTGATTGGTCAGGTCCAGAAGCAGCAGCAGCAGTCTGGGAACGGACCAATCACCGTGCACTGCAGGTTAGTTACAGTGAAAGGGCACATTTCTTTTTTTTTTTCCACAAAACTCGCTGGTGCACAAGATTAAGTTGCTTGCGCACAAAAACTTGACTTCCAAAATCGTTCAGAAGGTGATAAAAGAAATGTGATACAAAATATCAGAATGTGAGGGGAAAATGTTGCTGTAAATATCAGAATTTCACATATTGTTCAGCAGTTTGAACTTGGCATGTTCCCTGCAGTACTGGGTCTGGCCGCACGGGGACGTTCTGTGCCATCAGCACGGTGCTGGAGCGGGTGAAAGCAGAAGGAATCTGTGACGTGTTCCAAGTCGTCAAGGCGCTCCGGCTGCAGCGGCCTCACATGGTGCAGACACTGGTGGGTACTGCATTAAAAACTGCATGAACCTATCATTGTCTGCTATTACAATGTACCTTCCTATTTCGAAGAAATAAAAAGCTGCAGGAATAGCTTAGGCCATGTTGATTTGATTATATGGATGACATCCGCGCGCGCATGAATTTTCGGCCGTTTCCAAAAAAAAAAGTTTTCAACCATACTGTAAATCGTACAAAACAGTTGCAAAATGAGCAAAAATATACCGTAAGTTACAAAAAAAAATAAATAAAAACTATACCAATAAAAACTGAACCTGATTAAATTATTTACGGAAAAAACTATACCAATGTCGCAGAATGCCAAAATCAAACGAAAAAAGACGAAATTGTAAAGAAATGAACTTGAAGACTAGATAATTCGCCAAACCATATTCTGTCCCATTTGTTCAACCCTCATGACCACGTAGATTTCATAATGAAAACAACTTTTTTTTTCAAAACTTTTTTTTTATTCGCACGCGCGCATCAGTTTTGGGGTTCCCGGAGGATGTCATCCATATAATCAAATCAACATGGCCTTACATCGACATAGTAAACACATGGCGACTGGGCCAGATTGCATAACTTGTTAACGTTAGGCCGCAACATCTGTCATGTAATAGTATGTTATCCTGAAGTGTAGCCGTCACTCTTAACTGTTACCTGTTAACGTTCCTAATTGTTTATTTTCTTGTTGTGAGGGCTAGCCCTTTAACTTTATAATACTCAAACCTTTATACATGATACCCAACGATATACAGTTGCCTGATGATTTATATTGCCGTTACTCTTGTATATACGAACGCTCATTTGATGTTTTGGCATTGTCATAGCTGTACTTTGTATTCTATGTCAGTGGTGTGATTAATATTAGCTTGTACCATGTCTTGTACTTTGTTGTTTCAATAAATAAATAAAAAAACCTTAATAATAGCCTTTGGCTAGTTGGGCAGTCCTGGCTGTATCATGATACAGTCTAATAAATCAAATCAAATCAAATCATCGCCATCTGACTATTTTATACTGACATTGACCACATAAATTATTCTAATAAATAGCTCTTAGAAATGGGAAATCAACTTGACAGGATTTATTGCTAATGTTGAAAATCATAAATGTTGTTGTATTAATCCCCAGGACCAGTACCAGTTCTGTTACCAGGCAGTTTTGGAGTATCTGGACAGCTTTGACCACTACGCCAACTTCCGCTAGAAAGAAGATAAATACACTGGACATTATTTGCAACAGTAACCGTGAAACGCAACGTTCTGCCCAGCAAGGAAATTGTACAATAAATAGTTTTTTTTTACCACTTTTGAAATAAATGCATTAACTCTAGTATTTTATCACTATATATTGTAGAATGAGATATTGGTAGGACACAGACATGTGCTGTTTAAAAGGATCGTGAAAAAGGCTATGTTTGTGCAATTTTTAGTGTAATGTAGACATCACTAGACCGCGCTTACTGTTTTAGGTCGATACGTAATTAAATTCTTGAAGCAGACGTATTTACTAGTACTATGGTGTGACCAGTGAAAATCTAACCATTATTACCTCCATGAAATGTAATCCGGAGGTTATATTTTCCGTTGCGTTTGTCATTCTCAAACAATATAGTTTTGCTACATTGACTTAAGATATACAGTACTGAATATATACTACAATAAAAGATGATCATGTAACGTTACTTCTCTTGAGTTCTGAAGAATATACATATATGTACAACTATCAGGTTTGTGGTCTGTGTGTCATCCAATTCAGTTTTTTATGTGCTTTGCTCGAGTTCTATGCTTTGAACCATGTAACAAGAAGCCATAGGTGACAATCCTCCGTGAAATTTTATATTTTGCAACAAAATAATCCCAAGCGTCAACGCCAGACTTACTGTGCAGACATTAGGCAACGGTTAATACAATGAGGGCGCGTCACAATGATAAAACATAAAAAGACCCAAATCCATTACTGCTCCCAGGGCGTGTAAAGATACTGTGCTTCAAGTTCGAAGTTCATTTTGATTACACGCACACAATCATTGCATTCACATAAAGATCGGACTATCATGGTCGTGTCACTATTAACGAAGACAGCCCCACCGTCTTACCGTGCCTGTTACTTATTAAGCGCGACTGGACCGCGAGTGTTACTGAGAGAACCTCTGCTACCAGACAACTGCCTAAACCTACGGCCTATTCCACAGGATTGTAAAAGTAGGGATGTTTCTAAAATATGCATTTACTTCAATATCAAAACTGCTACGGTGAAAATAAAAAAACGTAGCATCATCACGGACATAATGGTATACACCACATGCCCAATTACACAGAAATGCGACGTACGGAAGAATGCGTTTTGGCTGCGAACATCTTCCAAAAAACTTGGCATCACTTAAGCATGGGCTAAAACATCTGGAACCACTTATCAAAACCACCCCGTATCTGCATGAAGTTCCACCCCCCCCCCACTGCTATTCCAAACAACGCGTTTTTCTGGACCATTCCAATTCGCCTCGTAATTGTAGGGGTGCGTCTGCAATATTACATTGACCGCGAAAGCAGCAACGGCAAAAATACACATTCGTGCATCAACACGGGCATGCCCGCAGACGGCGTATAAAATTGCGTGCCGATTACACAAAGAGAACCCAGTGTTTTGACTGCGAACATGAAAAATCAGCCGTTCAGAACACTCCGTCCGGAGGTCCTGACCTCCTTCACGGAGTAAAAAAGATTACGTCCTCCAAGGCCCTGACCTGGCTCTAGACCCGGGTACTCCATGGTAGTTAGCGACAATACGTAGAGGGTGGTAGCTATGGAGGACGGCACCCAGGCTGCCGAAGCTCCACGACTCAAGAACTAAGTACATACGTACAGTGCCGATTCAAAAATTCCGCGAAAAGCCAACATGTGTCGGCTTATACGTCGCTATGTACTGCCGCAAATTCACAATACCAGCTTTGTATTCCTGTGGTTTAGTAGCATTCTTATTTTGGGCCGGAATTTTTTTATTCGCCCGCGCGCACTAGTGGGGGTCTTCAGAGGATGTCATCCACAAAATTAAGGCGGTGTGGCCTAACGGTGAAATGCGGCGTACTGCCCAGCAAGGAAATTGTACTATAGATTTTACCACTTTTGAAATACATACATAGACTCTAATCAGGGCACTTCAACCATCGCTCAACCGGGACGGGGGGCGATATCGACTTCAGACAACCTTTGACCCTTTGCTGACGTCACACGTGGGAAAAATCACGTGTCCACAGCATTTTTGTCAGATAGCTGAGGAAGACTGAGTGATTCAGTCGAAAATTTCTGGTGAGTCAAATTTTGAGTTGGAGAAAAGTTTAAGTTTTTCATAATATAGACTCTAATCTATAGCTATTTTATAACTATAACGTTATATTGTACGTTGCATGGTAGGTCTCAGACATGTGCTGTTTGACAGGATTTTCAAACGGCTAAATCTGTGCAATTTGTAGTCTATAGTTGACATTACTACATCGAGCTCACTGTACGTGTGTGTCACGGTGGTACTTAAACTCTTGGAGCAGAGACGTTAGGCCACACCGTCTTAATTTTATGGATGACATCCTCTGAAGACCCTCAAACTAGTGCGCGCGGGCGAATAAAAAAAATCCGACCAAAAATAAAAATGCTACTAAACCACAGGAATACAAAGCTAGTACGACAATAATAATACGACAAGCCGGCACATGCTGGCTTTTGGTGGAGTTTATGAATCGGCACTGTACGTATGTACTGAGTTCTTGAGTCGTGGAGCTTCGGCAGCCTGGGTGCCATCCTCCAAAGTTATCACAGGCTCCGTA